>NC_048574.1:10875175-10882675 GCF_013265735.2 Oncorhynchus mykiss | reverse complement strand
CACCTTCAAGAAAAAAATAAAATATCTAATGTGACAGACCATATGACTGGACAGGAAATAGAAAGAACATCTAATGTGATAGACCATATGACTGGACAGGAAATAGAAAGAACATCTAATGTGATAGACCATATGACTGGACAGGAAATAGAAAGAACATCTAATGTGATAGACCATATGACTGGACAGGAAATAGAAAGGACACCTAATGTGATAGACCATATGACTGGACAGGAAATAGAAAGAACATCTAATGTGATAGACCATATGACTGGACAGGAAATATACCATATGACTGGACAGGAAATAGACCATATGACTGGACAGGAAATAGAAAGGACATCTAATGTGATAGACCATATGACTGGACAGGAAATAGAAAGAACACCTAATGTGATAGACCATATGACTGGACATGAAACAGAAAGAACATCTAATGTGATAGACCATATGACTGGACAGGAAATAGAAAGAACATCTAATGTGATAGACCATATGACTGGACAGGAAATAGAAAGAACACCTAATGTGATAGACCATATGACTGGACAGGAAATAGAAAAAACATCTTATGTGATAGACCATATGACTGGACAGGATGTAAAAAGCATTAACTGAATGTTAAATGTGTTTCCTGTCAGGTATTTAAATGATCTGTATTGTGTACTTGTTGAATGTTTGTGAAGTCTTGATTGTGGTTGTTTGTAATGTCTTGTTAATTGGTGTTTGTGCCCAGGAAGATTAGCTAGAGCTACATCGTTAGCTAATGACTATAATAAAAATTACAAAATTACAAATGACCTACTGCCCTTCCTCCCTACTACCTCCTTCCCTCCCTCCCTACTGCCTTCCCTTCCTCCCTCCCTACAGCACTACCTCCCTGCTGCCCTCCCTCCATCCCTCCTTCCCTCTCTCTCTCCCTCCTTACCCTCCTTCCCCCCCTCTGCCCCCTCCCTGTGGGAATGACTCACATTGTAGCTGGCTTGTATAACATGCAGTAACATTGGGGCAGGGTGTGAAGGGGAGCGCAGGCTAGCACAGCACAGTGAGTCAGCCTGGAGCCAGGAGGCGACTCTGTGACACAGAGCGCACACACAGTAGAGAGATGGACACAGCCATGAGCATATTCAGGACCAGCCACTGTTACAAACACATGCAGTACACAAAGTAACCTCTAAATGACAGTGACATAGTTATAGTCGAAGATCCGTTTCATGTAGGTCATTGCCTATACAATTACATGAATATGAAATGAATAGTCAGATTTTGCACTTTTGAGAATGTTGGTTGTGTTTAGTGTTCGTTGTTCAACACTGTGTGTAGTGTTTATTAGTCCTATCAGATAGGCAGAATCCCTGCTGCATGTTACAATTTTAATCAGAGGCTGGGATTTTCACACAGGTTCCCAGGAGATCTTAATTCCTCACCTCAGTCGGTGTTTAATTCCTCACCTCAGTCAGTGTGTAATTCCTCACCTCAGTCGGTTTTTAATTCCTCACATCAGTCAGTGTGTAATTCCTCACCTCAGTCAGTGTGTAATTCCTCACCTCAGTCGGTGTTTAATTCCTCACCTCAGTCAGTGTGTAATTCCTCACCTCAGTCGGTGTTTAATTCCTCACCTCAGTCAGTGTGTAATTCCTCACCTCAGTCGGTGTTTAATTCCTCACCTCAGTCAGTGTGTAATTCCTCACCTCAGTCAGTGTGTAATTCCTCACCTCAGTCGGTGTTTAATTCCTCACCTCAGTCAGTGTGTAATTCCTCACCTCAGTCAGTGTGTAATTCCTCACCTCAGTCAGTGTGTAATTCCTCACCTCAGTCGGTGTTTAATTCCTCACCTCAGTCAGTGTGTAATTCCTCACCTCAGTCAGTGTGTAATTCCTCACCTCAGTCAGTGTGTAATTCCTCACCTCAGTCGGTGTGTAATTCCTCACCTCAGTCTGTGTTTAATTCCTCACCTCAGTCAGTGTGTAATTCCTCACCTCAGTCAGTGTGTAATTCCTCACCTCAGTCAGTGTGTAATTCCTCACCTCAGTCAGTGTGTAATTCCTCACCTCAGTCGGTGTGTAATTCCTCACCTCAGTCGGTGTGTAATTCCTCCCCTCAGTCGGTGTTTAATTCCTCACCTCAGTCAGTGTGTAATTCCTCACCTCAGTCAGTGTGTAATTCCTCACCTCAGTCAGTGTGTAATTCCTCACCTCAGTCAGTGTGTAATTCCTTGTTCTATATTTTCTATTTAGTGGATCCTTTCCTTCCCTGCTGTGGAGGGGTTGGATGGGATGATCCCTGCACGGCTGAGCAGGAGGCATGATGGAAGGATGTGGGGATGCGGGCTGTGGGAGGTCAGGCTGAATCAGGGACTGGAGAACCAGACACATGCAGCAGATGCTTCTCTTCTCCACATGTCACCCATATTTGAGGAACTCTGAGCTTCCGAGAAGACCTCAACACTCCCCATTCACAAACAAATAATGCTAGGATCTTGGTATCATACTGTCTTACTTCTCAGGTGATCAGGTTAACCAGGTCTGTCAATGCACTGCAGTGCATCATCTGTAGAGAGAAGCCTCGAGGTAAGTTGGCTAGTTTGATTGGTTGGAAGGGAGATGCTACCCAGACTCCTTGGGAAATAACAATAACCGTGACCTCACTCATTAACATGTCATTGACTTTATTTACCTCCCTTGCCAAGTTCCCGAGTGGCGCAGCAGTCTAAGGCACTACAACTCAGTGCTAAATGCCTCACTACAGACCTGGTTTGATTCCAGGCTGTATCACAACTGGCTGTGATTGGGAATCCCATAGGGTGGTGCACAATCGGCCCAGCGTTGTCCGGGTTAGGGTTTGGCTGGGGTAGGCCGTCATTGTAAATGAAAATGTGTTCTTAAATGACTTGCCTAGTTTAAATAAAAATAAAACATGTTTTCTGACTAGATTCTGACATGCAAAGTTTGACTCTTACTGCTAATGTGGGACTCCAGCTGTATCAGTCTCTCTGAACCTGGGAATCAGTCTAGATGTTGGCAGAACAGGTTTACTCAGGTGTGCAATGAATGACTTGTTTTCTGCAGGTGAGGAGGAGTTATTTTGAGACTTTGGGGCCAGTATGCTCTGTTTCCTGCGGGGTCCACTGGTAAAGATCTGTCTGTCTAGACTCCCCCATGAGTCCTCGCTCCACTCCATAGATCCAGCAGCTCGCCTCACTGCCCACATGAAAAAATACTACAGTTTACAATACGAATACTACTGTACTTACTACAGAATTCTATAGTCAACTGTAATATACTGTAGAATACCTCACACTGTAGTATCCATCGATCACTTACTATAGAATGTTGTAGTATTCTGTTGAATACAGTATTATCAGGGGTAAAAAAACACTGTACTAACCCCAGTCCTACCTACAGGTTATGGAAAATTAACTCTTAGTATTTCTCCAGTAGGTTTCCTGAAGGAGAAAGTCTCTACTTTAATGTCAAAGATAATAAAACAAAAATACTATAATAAATATTAGAGCATACTAGAGTAATGTCCTCAAAAAAACTATAGCAAATACTACAGTATACTACAATCCACAAAAACACTACATGCGTTATTAGAGTATATAAACGTCCCTTTTTCAGGACCCTGTCTTTCAAATATAATTCGTAAAAATCCGAATTACCTTACATATCTTCATTGTAAAGGGTTTAAACACTGTTTCCCATGCTTGTTCAATGAACCATGAACAATTAATGAACATGGAACGGTCGTTAAGACACCAACAGCTTACAGATGGTAGGCAATTAAGGTCACAGTTACGAAAACTTAGGACACTAAAGAGGCCTTTCTACTGATTCTGAAAAACACAACAACTCATCTGCGTGAACGTGCCTTAGGTATGCTGCAAGGAGGCATGAGGACTGCAGATGTGGCCAGGGCAATAAATTACAATGTCCGTACTGTGAGACGCCTAAGACAGAGCTACAGGGAGACAGGATGGACAGCTGATCGTCCTCTCAGTGGCAGACCACGTGTAACAACATCTGCACAGGATCGGTACATCCGAACATCACACCTGCGGGACAGGTACAGGATGGCAACAACAACTTCCCAAGTTACACCAGGAATGCACAATCCCTCCATCAGTGCTCAGACTGTCCACAATAGGCTGAGAGAGGCTGGACTGAGGGCTTGTAGGCCTGTGGTAAGGCAGCAACGTCGCCTATGGGCACAAACCCACCGTCACTGGACCAGACAGGACTGGCAAAAAGTGCTCTTCACTGACGAGTCGTGGTTTTGTCTCACCAGGGGTGGTGGTTGGATTCACGTTTATCGTAGAAGGAATGAGCGTTACACCGAGGCCTGTACTCTGGTGCGGGATCGATTTGGAGGTGGAGGGTCCGTCATGGTCTGGGGTGGTGTGTCACAGCATCATCGGACTGAGCTTGTTGTCATTACAGGCAATCTCAACGCTATGCGTTACAGGGAAGACATCCTTCTCCCCATGTTGTACCCTTCCTGCAGGCTCAACCTGACATGACCCTCCAGCATCACAATGCCACCAGCCATACTGCTCGTTCTGTGCAAGACAGGAATGTTAGTGATCTGCCATGGCCAGCGAAGAGCCCGAATCTCAATCCCATTGAGCACGTCTGGGACCTGTTGGATCGGAGGGTGAGGGCTAGGGCCATTCCCCCCCAGAAATGTCAAGGAACTTGCAGGTGCCTTGGTGGATGAGTGCGGTAACATCTCACAGCAAGAACTGGCTAATCTGGTGTAGTCCATGAGGAGGAGATGCACTGCAGTACTTAATGCAGCTGGTGGCCACACAAGATACTGACTGTTACTTTTGTTTTTGACCCCCCCCCCCCCCCTCCCCCCTTTGTTCAGGGACACATATTCCATTTCTATTAGTCACATGTCTGTGAAACTTGTTCAGTTTATGTCTCAGTTGTTGAGTCTTGTTATGTTCATACAAACATTTACACATGTTAAGTTTGCTGAAAATAAAAGCAGTTGACAGTGAGAGGACGTTTCTTTTTTTGCTGAGTTTACTACAGTGTTCTTTTAAAAGAGTATTTATACTATAGTTTACTGTAAATACTATAGTAAACTACAGTATACTACGCTAAATACTACAATATACTACCTTAAATACTGCTACAGTAAAGTCCGCGAAAACACTACGGTGAATATTATAGCATTTATACCATATCCTACTCTAGTATGTTTTTAATGTGGATGTGTTGTCATGCTAACAACAGAGACCAGTTTTGATTCAGACTGGAGGCATATTTCCTTTCACCCCAGCACTGTTTTGGGGAAACTTTTCTGCCTCTGCAGTCGCCTCAACGGCAGGGCTCTCTGTCTTTTTTCTGCCTCTCTGCAGTCGCCTCAACGGCAGGGCTCTCTGTATTTTTTCTGCCTCTCTGCACTCAACGGCAGGGCTCTCTGTCTTTTTTCTGCCTCTCTGCAGTCGCCTCAACGGCAGGGCTCTCTGTCTTTTTTCTGCCTCTCTGCACTCAACGGCAGGGTTCTCTGTCTTTTTTCTGCCTCTCTGCACTCAACGGCAGGGCTCTCTGTCTTTTTTCTGCCTCTCTGCAGTCGCCTCAACGGCAGGGCTCTCTGTCTTTTTTCTGCCTCTCTGCAGTCGCCTCAACGGCAGGGCTCTCTGTCTTTTTTCTGCCTCTCTGCAGTCGCCTCAACGGCAGGGCTCTCTGTCTTTTTTCTGCCTCTCTGCACTCAACGGCAGGGCTCTCTGTCTTTTTTCTGCCTCTCTGCACTCAACGGCAGGGCTCTCTGTCTTTTTTCTGCCTCTCTGCACTCAACGGCAGGGCTCTCTGTCTTTTTTCTGCCTCTCTGCAGTCGCCTCAACGGCAGGGCTCTCTGTATTTTTTCTGCCTCTCTGCAGTCAACGGCAGGGCTCTCTGTCTTTTTTCTGCCTCTCTGCACTCAACGGCAGGGCTCTCTGTCTTTTTTCTGCCTCTCTGCAGTCGCCTCAACGGCAGGGCTCTCTGTCTTTTTTCTCCCTCTCTGCACTCAACGGCAGGGCTCTCTGTCTTTTTTCTGCCTCTCTGCACTCAACGGCAGGGCTCTCTGTCTTTTTTCTGCCTCTCTGCACTCAACGGCAGGGCTCTCTGTCTTTTTTCTGCCTCTCTGCAGTCGCCTCAACGGCAGGGCTCTCTGTCTTTTTTCTGCCTCTCTGCAGTCAACGGCAGGGCTCTCTGTCTTTTTTCTGCCTCTCTGCAGTCAACGGCAGGGCTCTCTGTCTTTTTTCTGCCTCTCTGCAGTCAACGGCAGGGCTCTCTGTCTTTTTTCTGCCTCTCTGCACTCAACGGCAGGGCTCTCTGTCTTTTTTCTGCCTCTCTGCAGTCAACGGCAGGGCTCTCTGTCTTTTTTCTGCCTCTCTGCACTCAACGGCAGGGCTCTCTGTCTTTTTTCTGCCTCTCTGCACTCAACGGCAGGGCTCTCTGTCTTTTTTCTGCCTCTCTGCAGTCGCCTCAACGGCAGGGCTCTCTGTCTTTTTTCTGCCTCTCTGCAGTCAACGGCAGGGCTCTCTGTCTTTTTTCTGCCTCTCTGCAGTCAACGGCAGGGCTCTCTGTCTTTTTTCTGCCTCTCTGCAGTCAACGGCAGGGCTCTCTGTCTTTTTTCTGCCTCTCTGCACTCAACGGCAGGGCTCTCTGTCTTTTTTCTGCCTCTCTGCAGTCAACGGCAGGGCTCTCTGTCTTTTTTCTGCCTCTCTGCACTCAACGGCAGGGCTCTCTGTCTTTTTTCTGCCTCTCTGCAGTCGCCTCAACGGCAGGGCTCTCTGTCTTTTTTCTGCCTCTCTGCACTCAACGGCAGGGCTCTCTGTCTTTTTTCTGCCTCTCTGCACTCAACGGCAGGGCTCTCTGTCTTTTTTCTGCCTCTCTGCACTCAACGGCAGGGCTCTCTGTCTTTTTTCTGCCTCTCTTTAGTCGCCTCAACGGCAGGGCTCTCTGTCTTTTTTCTGCCTCTCTGCAGTCAACGGCAGGGCTCTCTGTCTTTTTTCTGCCTCTCTGCAGTCGCCTCAACGGCAGGGCTCTCTGTATTTTTTCTGCCTCTGCAGTCGCCTCAACGGCAGGGCTCTCTGTCTTTTTTCTGCCTCTCTGCAGTCAACGGCAGGGCTCTCTGTCTTTTTTCTGCCTCTCTTTAGTCGCCTCAACGGCAGGGCTCTCTGTCTTTTTTCTGCCTCTCTGCAGTCAACGGCAGGGCTCTCTGTCTTTTTTCTGCCTCTCTGCAGTCAACGGCAGGGCTCTCTGTCTTTTTTCTGCCTCTCTGCACTCAACGGCAGGGCTCTCTGTCTTTTTTCTGCCTCTCTGCACTCAACGGCAGGGCTCTCTGTCTTTTTTCTGCCTCTCTGCAGTCAACGGCAGGGCTCTGTCTTTTTTCTGCCTCTCTGCACTCAACGGCAGGGCTCTCTGTCTTTTTTCTGCCTCTCTGCAGTCGCCTCAACGGCAGGGCTCTCTGTCTTTTTTCTGCCTCTCTGCACTCAACGGCAGG
>NC_048574.1:10845175-10870175 GCF_013265735.2 Oncorhynchus mykiss | reverse complement strand
ATACATATGGAATCACACTACATATGGAATCACACTACATATGGAATCACACTATACATATGGAATCACACTATACATATAGAATCACACTACATATAGAATCACACTACATATAGAATCACACTACATATGGAATCACACTACATATGGAATCACACTACATATGGAATCACACTACATAGAATCACACTATACATATAGAATCACACTACATATAGAATCACAATATACATATAGAATCACACTACATATAGAATCACACTACATATAGAATCACACTACATATAGAATCACACTACATAGAATCACACTATACATATAGAATCACACTACATATAGAATCACACTACATAGAATCACACTACATATAGAATCACACTATATATGGAATCACACTACATATAGAATCACACTACATATAGAATCACACTACATATAGAATCACACTACATATGGAATCACACTACATATAGAATCACACTACATATAGAATCACACTACATAGAATCACACTATACATATAGAATCACACTACATATAGAATCACACTACATATAGAATCACACTACATATAGAATCACACTACATATGGAATCACACTACATATGGAATCACACTACATATGGAATCACACTACATATAGAATCACACTACATATAGAATCACACTACATATAGAATCACACTATACATATAGAATCACACTACATATAGAATCACACTACATATAGAATCACACTACATATAGAATCACACTATACATATAGAATCACACTAGATATAGAATCACACTACATATAGAATCACACTACATATATAATCACACTTCATATAGAATCACACTATACATATAGAATCACTCAGTTTTTCACAATTCCTGACATTTAATCCTTGTAAAAAATTCCCTGTCTTAGGTCAGTTAGGATCACCACTTTTTTTTAAGAATGTGAAATGTCAGAATAATAGTAGAGAGAATTATTTATTTCAACTTTTATTTCTTTCATCACATTCCCAGTGAGTCAGAAGTTTACGTACACTCAATTAGTATTTTGTACCATTGTCTTGAAATTGTTTAACTTGGGTCAAATGTTTCAGATATCCTTCCACAAGATTCCCACAATAAGTTGGGTGAATTTTGGCCCATTCCTCCTGACAGAGCTGATATAACTGAGTCAGGTTTGTGGGCCTCCTTGCTCGCACATGCTTTTTCAGTTCTGCCCACAAATTTTCTATGGGATTGAGGTCAGGGCTTTGTGATGGCCACTCCAATACCTTGACTTTGTTGTCCTTAAGCCATTTTGCCACAACTTTGGAAGTATGCTTGGGGTCATTGTCCATCTGGAAGACCCATTCGCGACCAAGCTTTAACTTCCTGTCTGATGTCTTGACATGTTGCTTCAATATATCCACATATTTCTCTGCTTCATGATGCCATCTATTTTGTGAAGTGCACCAGTGCCTCCTGCAGCAAAGCACCCCCACAACATGGTGCTGCCACCCCCGTGCGTCACAGTTGGGATGGTGTTCTTCAGCTTGCGAGCATCCCCCTTTTTCCTCCAAACATAACGATGGTCATTATGGCCAAACAGTCCTATTTTTGTTTCATCAGACCAGAGGACCTTTCTCCAAAAAGTACGATCTTTGTCCCCATGTGCAGTTGCAAACCGTAGTCTGGCTTTTTTATGGCGGTTTTGGAGCAGTGGCTTCTTCCTTGCTGAGTGGCCTTTCAGGTTATGTTGATATAGGACTCGTTTTACTGTGGATATAGATACTTTTGTACCTGTTTCCTCCAGCATCTTCACATGGTCCTTGCTGTTGTTCTGGGATTGATTTGCACTTTTCACACCAAAGTATGTTAATCTCTAGGAGACAGCGTGCGTCTCCTTCCTGAGTGCTATGACGGCTGCGTGGTCCCATGGTGTTTATACTTGCATACTATTGTTTGTACAGATGAACGTGGTACCTTCAGGTGTTTGGAAATTGCTCCCAAGGATGAACCAGACTTGTGGAGGTCTACAATTTTTTTTATGAGATCTTGGCTGATTTCTTTTGATTTTCCCATGATGACAAGCAAAGAGGCACTGAGTTTGAAGGTCGGCCTTGAAATATATCCACAGGTACACCTCCAATTGACTCAAATGATTTCAATTAGCCTCATCAGAAGCTTCTAAAGCCTTGACATAATTTTCTGGAATTTCCAAGCTGTTTAAAGGCACAGTCAACTTAGTGTATGTAAACTTCTGACCCACTGGAATTGTGATACAGTGAATTATAAGTGAAAAAATTTGTCTGTAAACAATTGTTGGAAAAATTACTTGAATCATGCACAAAGTAGATGTCCTAACCGATTTTGCTAAAACTATAGTTTGTTAACAATTAATTTGTGTAGTGGTTGAAAAATGAGTTTTAATGACTCCAACTTAAGTGTCTGTAAACTTCCGACTTAAACTGTAGAATTACACTACACTACATTTTAATTACATTTGTTGATTTTACCTTTATTTAACCAGGCAAGTCAGTTAAGAACAAATTCCTTTTTTCAATGACGGCCTAGGAACAGTTGTTTAACTGCCTTGTTCAGGGGCAGAACCACAGATTTACATATCGAATCACACTGCATATAGAATTAAAATGGTCTATGCGTAGAGATAATGATTACTGAGTATGTACTAATTTCCATTCTGGTTGGCTCAGTTGGTAGAGCACGGCACTTGCAACACCCAAGTGGTGGGTTTGATTTCCACGGGGGACCAGTCCAAACAAATGAAAATGTAAACACTCACTAATGTAAGTTGCTCTGGATAAGAGCATCTGCAAAATAACTAATAAAATGTAAAATGTAAAATACTTGGAAGTGAGATGCATTTCTTGATTACTGGTGTAATAGCGCAGGCTGTCCAGTTGGGGGTGCTGTTGGGTAAGACTTAGCTCCAGTATGTTCTTTCTAGCAGCCTCACACAGACAGGTTGTATGGAACAGCTGGGTTTGACAACAAAAGACAACATTAAAGGATAAGCTATGATATCTGTTTGACTTCTCCCCAGGGACCCACACCCTGGAGGAGATGATTGGGATATCTGTTTGACTTCTCCCCAGGGACCCACACCCTGGAAGAGATGATTGGGATTTCTGTGTGCGTGCGTGCGTGCTTGCCTGTGATGGGTACTAACTTCTAAACTTAACATGAATAAGGATATTTCATATTTTATCATATTAGAACTGAGAGAGAAAGGGGAAAGTTTACATCCTTTCAGAACATGTTATTGTTCTACACCAGGTATGCTATGGAGAGGACAAGGGCCACAGTCTGGTTCAAGTCAACAGGACAGCCGTGAGTTGAGGAGGAGTGAGGACTGGGCGAGGTCAGGCCAGATGTGTGAGGAGGAGTGAGGACTGGGCGAGGTCAGGCCAGATGTGTGAGGAGGAGTGAGGACTGGGCGAGGTCAGGTCAGATGTGTGAGGAGGAGTGAAGACTGGGCGAGGTCAGGCCAGATGTGTGAGGAGGAGTGAGGACTGGGCGAGGTCAGGTCAGATGTGTAAGGAGGAGACTCAGCATGGGAGGAAGGTTTTAAATATCAGTGCTTGTGTAAATATGCCTTTGTCTTATGCAGCTGTGTGACCCAGTGCGTGAATGAACTTGGTTTGAGCTTCACTAGTCCTCCGTGAGTTCTACTCTGTTTGTCAGAACCGAACACCTGCCTTCCTACATGTGTGTAATTAGGTGGCGGTTTTGGTTGATACAAATATCTCCGTAAGATACCTCAATAGTAATCAGTCACTGTGTATACAATGAGTCCAGCCCACAGAATGGCATCCAATTGGCTGTAGAGAAAGTGAAGAAAAGGCTGCAGTGAAATGAGCTGAGGGATTGAGACCTCGATCCAACTGGGACATCTGACCAGCCAGTTAAACTCAATGCTTCGGGTCATTGATGTGGCACTGAGCTGTAAAAAGGTCCTACAAAGCTAATAAAGAAATATATTTGTTTGCTCGACTATGAGCCTGATGACATATTATATCTGGCTTTACCTTATTGAAAATGCATTGACTCTCACATAAAGCATCTCCCAATGACAGTAGAGTAGAGCACCTTTGTTTGTTTAATGAGGGGCAGCGTCTGTGTCTTCTCCTGTTGCACTGACACAGTTGTCATGGTGATGGGATTATCATAGGGGCGTAGGCAGAGTCAGCTGGAGGCGGAACACTGCCTGATCCCCAGAATGCCCTTAGCCCCCTCCAGGGAAACGTCCAGATTCTTCTTCTGTCAGCAGTATCGGGGTAAAAACAACAGGTCTCTCGAAGTGGCGCAGTGGTCTAAAAAAACCCCGTCAAAAAACAGGTCTCTGTTTTCAGTGAGCTGGCCATGTGGTGCTGCTATTAGGTAGGCAGGCAGACCAGGCAGACAGACAGACCAGGCAGGCAGGCAGACAGACCAGCAGACCAGGCAGGCAGACCGACCAGGCAGACAGACAGACCAGGCAGGCAGACTAGGCAGGCAGACCAGGCAGACAGACAAACCAGGCAGACCGACCAGGCAGGCAGACCAGGCAGGCAGACCAGGCAGACAGACAGACCAGGCAGACAGACAGACCAGGCAAGCAGACCAGGCAGACAGACAGACCAGGCAGACAGACCAGACAGACCAGGCAGACAGACAGACAGACCAGGCAGACAGACAGACAGACCAGGCAGACAGACAGACCAGGCAGGCAGACCAAGCAGACAGACAGACCAGGCAGACAGACCAGGCAGGCAGACAGACAGACCAGGCCGGGAACCCGTTAATTCAGCACATTTACTGAAGAGAGGAGGAGCAGGAAGGAGGAGGCTGTCTATTCTGAACGTTGCATGGTGATCTTTCTGGTGCCCAGAGCTGCCAAGGCATCACCCAGGTGTGTTTTACACAGAGTGGAAGAGGAGAAGTCCAGTAGCTGTCAGACTCATGCTGGTTCCCAGACTTGCCTTCTACAAGATCATCAGCATACTCCATCATCTACCGTCCTCTGACTGGCTCCCTCCACTCAAGCCCTGAACTGACCCTATCTGCAGAGGATACGGCACTCAAGCCATGAACTGACCCTATCTGCAGAGGATGCAGAACTCAAGCCATGAACTGACCCTATCTGCAGAGGATGCAGAACTCAAGCCCTGAACTGACCCTATCTGCAGAGGATGCAGAACTCAAGCCATGAACTGACCCTATCTGCAGAGGATGCAGAACTCAAGCCATGAACTGACCCTATCTGCAGAGGATGCAGAACTCAAGCTATGAACTGACCCTATCTGCAGAGGATGCAGAACTCAAGCTATGAACTGACCCTATCTGCAGAGTATGCAGAACTCAAGACTTGGCCCCTATTAGTTGACCCAGCAATGATATATTGCTTGTTTTGTCCACTTATGAAGTGCTTTGAGATGTCTATTATGAAAGAAGTTGAATAAATTATTATTTATGTTAGTGTCTCTCTCTCTCTCTCTCTTTCTTTATCCCTCTGTCTCTCTGTCTCTCTCTCTATCATCCCTCTATCTCTTTCTTTCTTTCTCGCTCTCTCTCGCTCTCTTTCTCTCGCAGAGGCACAAAAGTGGGCATACAACCACTGCATTGGAGATTTAGATCATACTTTTATCCAACACTCTCAAAAATCTCAAGCATGTGCCTATCCTAATGCTTGAGTTCCCAAGGACTTAGTGATGAGAACACTTCTATTCAATACAGTACCACCCTCGTTCCCCTCTGTAAGCTTCAGTAGGGATCACGATGGAATATTTAGACAGCTAAGCCTGACGCTGCTCTATAGAATCATGTAGTAAGAGGGAATGACTGAATGGGAGAGAAACAGCTGTTTGGGCTCAGCAACAGCAACACCCTCTAAACCCTGTTCTGTTTGGGCTCAGAAACAGCACACCCTCTAAACCCTGTTCTGTTTGGGCTCAGACACTCAGAAACAGCACACCCTCTAAACCCTGTTCTGTTTGGGCTCAGACACTCAGACACAGCACACCCTCTAAACCCTGTGCTGTTTGGGCTCAGACACACCACACCCTCTAAACCCTGTTCTGTTTGGGCTCAGAAACAGCACACCCTCTACATCCTGTTATGTTTGGGCTCAGACACTCAGAAACAGCACACCCTCTAAACCCTGTTCTGTTTGGGCTCAGACACTCAGAAACACCACACCCTCTAAACCCTGTTCTGTTTGGGCTCAGAAACAGCACACCCTCTAAATCCTGTTCTGTTTGGGCTCAGACACTCAGACACAGCACACCCTCTAAACCCTATTCTGTTTGGGCTCAGACACTCAGACACAGCACACCTTCTAAACCCTGTTCTGTTTGGGCTCAGACACAGCACACCCTCTAAACCCTGTTCTGTTTGGACTCAGATACAGCACACCCTCTAAATCCTGTTCTGTTTGGGCTCAGACACAGCACACCCTCTAAACCCTGTTCTGTTTGGGCTCAGACACAGCACACCCTCTAAACCCTGTTCTGTTTGGGCTCAGACACAGCACAGCCTCTAAACCCTGTTCTGTTTGGGCTCAGACACAGCACACCCTCTAAACCCTGTTCTGTTTGGGCTCAGACACAGCACACCCTCTAAACCCTGTTCTGTTTGGGCTCAGACACAGCACACCCTCTAAACCCTGTGCTGTTTGGGCTCAGACACAGCACACCCTCTAAACCCTGTTCTGTTTGGGCTCAGACACAGCACACTCTCTAAGGCAAATGGAGAGAGTAGTTGTACCTGCAGGCAACAGAGATGACGGAGTGTGTTGCCATCTAGATGTCAGTAGAAATGTGCTGGGCTCTTCAGACATTATGTATTGTGTACATTCTATTTGGGAGCCTCTGTGTTCTCTGTTCAGTGTTCAGTGTTCAATGTTCAGTGTTCAGTGTTCTATGTTCAGTGTTCAGTGTTCTATGTTCAGTGTTCAGTGTTCAGTGTTCTATGTTCAGTGTTCAGTGTTCAGTGTTCTGTGCTGCAGTTAGAGGGGAGCCACACTGTCTGCTGGGTGTCTAGGGAGCTGCCTGTGCCTGGCTTGTTCCAAGTCTTTTACTAACTAGTCCTCCTGGGTCCTCCCGAATCCTGCTCACAGCTGATAGACATCTCTGTCACAGGTACACCAGCACTGTCATATGTGGTATGATTTCAGTCACAGCCCTGGACAGTATAGGAATATTCAATGTCTTTCCAAGACAGGTTGAATTAGATGTCACCATATATTCACCTCACCACACTAGGCCATCAGTAGGCCCATCTTACATGTATTGATTTGAGAAACAGAAAAGGTTTTTCCATGGTTCACAGCTGATGCACGGGAGCTTTTTCATTAGAGATCAAATGCAGTGTATCAAGTCTTCCTGGCCTACTTATAGACAACAGTCTCTGGCCGTATCTGGTCTACTGCCAGTCCTTGTCATAGTGGTTCTTTCACAGAGAGGGCTCATTTCCTCAGAGAATGATCAAAAACAGATGAAACCAAAGTTTAAGTCATGCAGTTAAATTGTCTTTGTTCAGAAATGTTTACCTGAAATTGATTGCTGCCTTTAAGTAATATACGTTTTTTAAACTACTTTGCATTTCTCCTTTTTGTGTACAACAGGAAGTATGTGTCATTTCACTATGAATGAATTATTTAATGTGAGTCAAGGACCTTTTTTTCTATCTAAGGACTAGGCTTTGGTTATTGATTTCTGTCTTGCATGAAACTAGAACTAAAGAGAACAAAGGGTAGGATAGGAGAGCATTAATGAAGTGTAGAAATGACCTGGTCATGTGACATCTGTCAATGAGTCAAATGTATTGATGTATGTTGCGTCTGGCGAGATAGGCGGAGATTAAAGAGCGAGAGAGGAGCGCGGGACGGGTCACTCTGTCATCATCTGATCTGCGCTGGATGAGTTACAGATACAGGGTCTCTCTCTCGCGAGGACAGTTATTTCCCCAGGTCTTTGCTGTAAATGACAATGTATTCCCAGTCAACTCACCTGGTAAAATAAGAAATAAATCAAATGCAATTAAAATGACACACAACCCCACTATACAGGAGTAGGCTACAGGGAACAGACAAATCCTTTGAGCCATACATGTGAAATGCATGCTGGTATTAGTATGACATGGTCATAAATAATGTCCGAATTATTTTACATTTTATCTTCTTGATTTAGTATCCAGCATGTACAGTTGGCCCCACACAAAACTGTGTTTGACAGCAATATCAAAAACCTAAACCATGTTAGTGTATGCTGTATGTGATTCTGCAATGTTATTGTTGCTGTTTTTATGGATCCCAGCCCAGGACTAAAACAATGATTGTCACTGGGGACTAGTAAAACTACACATTTCACTGAATCTATCCGGTGTATGTGACAATAAAACATAATATTTTACTAGTATTTTTTAGGTTTCTTAAAATAAACTAGACACATTCTGTAAGTAACATGGCATCCAATTTTACAACTGTTGAAAGAGAGAGAGAAGGTTTCTATTCGTATTCTATCATGTAGATTCCCTGTAAACAACACAGCAGTCATCATCATCATCATCGTTCAGAAGAGAATTCAGTCTCGATATTCTGACTTCTCTTTTGCATGATGATGACTATACCTCCTACTCATGGGGATGATCATCAGAGAGAGAGAGACAGAGAGAGTCTATTAATTGATTACATGTGAGGGTGTGTGAGAGAGACAGTCGATTCATTGATTACCTGAGAGAGAGAGAGAGAGAGAGAGAGAGAGAGACAGAGAGAGTCTATTAATTGATTACATGTGAGGGTGTGTGAGAGAGACAGTCGATTCATTGATTACCTGAGAGAGAGAGAGAGAGAGAGAGAGAGAGACAGAGAGAGTCTATTAATTGATTACATGTGAGGGTGTGTGAGAGAGACAGTCGATTCATTGATTACCTGAGAGAGAGAGAGAGAGAGAGAGAGAGAGACAGAGAGAGTCTATTAATTGATTACATGTGAGGGTGTGTGAGAGAGACAGTCGATTCATTGATTACCTGAGAGAGAGAGAGAGAGAGAGAGAGAGAGAGAGAGAGAGAGAGAGAGAGAGAGAGCGTTTGGAAAGTATTCAGACCCCTTGACTTTTCCCACATTCTGTTACGTTACAGCCTTATTCAAAATGGCTTACATTTTCCCCCTCACAATTTAACACAGTACCCCATAATGACAAAGCAAATGTATTGATAAAATACTGAAATACGACATTTACATAACTATTCAGACCCTTTACTCAGTACTTTGTTGAAGCACCTTTGGCAGTGATTACAGCCTCCACTCTTCTTGAGTATGACACTACAAGTTTGGCACACCTGTATTTCAGGAGTTTCTCCCATTCTTCTCTCCCATTCTTCATTCTTCTTCTCTCCCATCTTCTCTCCCATTCTTCTCTGCAGATCCTCTCAAGCTCTGTCAGGTTGGATGGGGAGCGTCGCTGCACTGCTATTTTTAGGACTCTTCTGAGATGCTCGATCAGGTTCAAGTCTGGGCTCTGGCTGGGCCATTCAAGGACATTCAGAGACTTGTCCCGAAGCCACTCCTGCGTTGTCTTGGCTGTGTGCTTGTCCTGTTGGAAGGTGAACCTTTGCTCTGGAGCAGGTTTTTATCAAGGATCTCTCTGTACTTTGCTCCGTTCATCTTTCCCTCGATCCTGACTAGTCTCCCAGTCCCTGCCGCTTAAAAACATCCCCACAGCATGATGCTGCCACCACCATGCTTCACCGTCAGGATGGTGCCAGGTTTCCTCTAGATGTGACATTTGGCATTCAGGTCAAAGAGTTCAATCTTGGTTTCATTAGACCAGATATTCTTGTTTCTAGTGGTCTGAGAGTCCTTTAGGTGCCTTTTGGCAAACTCCAAGCGTCTTTCATGTGCCTTTTGCTGAGGAGTGGCTTCCGTCTGGCCACTCTACTATAAAGGCCTGATTTGGGGGAGTGCTGCAGAGATGGTTGTCCTTCTGGAAGGTTCTCCCATCTCCACAGAGGAAATCTGGAGCTCTGACAGAACTCCAGAGTTCTCCCCAGACTGCTCAGTTTGGCCGGGCGGCCCGCTCTAGGAAGTCTTGGTGGTTCCATTTAAGAATGATGGAGGCCACTGTGTTCTTGGGTACCTTCACTGCTGCAGAAATGTTTGGGTACCCTTCCCCAGATCTGTGCCTTGACACAATCCTGTCTCGGAGCTCTACAGACAATTCCTTCGACCTCATGGCTTTATTTTTGCTCTGACATGCACTTTCAACTGTGGGACCTTATATAGACAGGTGTGTGCCTTTCCAAATCATGTCCAACCAATTGAATTTACAACAGGTGGACTCCAATCAAGTTGTATAAACATCTCAAGGATGATCAATGGAAACAGGATGCACCTGAGATCAATTTAAATGTTAGCAAAGGGTCTGAATACTCATGTAAATAAGGTATTTCAGTTTTTTGTTCTGGCTCAATCCATCGGTTTCCGGGACCAATCAGATCCAGACTCATTGCGGAGAAGAAAGGAATGTCTGTGAGCGTGGCGTAGCGTTTGTCCGGAGCAAGGAGTTTGTGAAGCCAGGCTCACCATGTATCTCTTCCCCCTCTCTCAACTGGGGGACCTTATATAGACAGGTGTGTGCCTTCCCACCCTCCTCTCCTCTATTTTACTCTACCTTGCAGCTCCGGTCCGAACCCCCTCCTGCCTAAAATAGACGAGTTGGCTCTCTTCCTAACCGCAGTTTGTAGAGCATATTGAGGTGTCTCAGTGGCAAAACTGATTTTCTAAATCATTTCCATCTCGTTGCTAATTCAGACTGCTATTAAAACATTCTCAATAAAAGAGAACCTCTGAGACCTCACCACCTGAAGAGAATACATCTCCAATAACACCCTTATAATCATTCTATAGTTGAACCATTATTTTCTTCAGAATAGGTCTGTGCCTGAGTAACTGCACTTTTAGAAAAAAGGGTTCCAAAAGGGTACTTCGGCTGTCCCCATAGGAGAACCCTTTTTGGTTCCAGGTAGAACCCTTTTTGGTTCCAGGTAGAACCCTTTTGGGTTTCATGTAGGGGTTTCATGTAGAACCCTCTGTTGAAAGGGTTCTACTTGGAACCCGAAAGGGTTCTATCTATGGGGACAGCTGAAGAACCATTTAAGGTTCTAGATAGCAACTTTTTTACTAAGAGTGTACACAAAACAGTCCTGTTTCCCAGTTATTCAGGAGGGCAGTTGTGACAGTTCTGCAGACAGTCATGTCTTGATGTAACACATTGTTCTATACAATACAATGACTCTGTTAGCTGATCCCAGGTCAGAGTTCTATGTGGACAGCCGAATAACCCTGTACTACTGTATTAGCCCAGTCTTAAGAGCAGGATGGATGGCTAGTAAGCATAGCACTGCACAGCTAAGCCTGTGAAGCTGTGGACCTAGCTACTTCCCCTGGTTGAGACGAGCACATCGACTGGGGTGGTGGCTCTGGGCTCGGTTTGGATGGAGGAGGGCCAGGCAATGGAGAGATGGAGAGAGAGAGTGAAGGGGGGATGGGAGAGAGGAAACACAACACACCAGGATTATTCCCCATAGCCACTGCAGCAGCAGCCAGGAGCCAGGAGGGCACAGGGGGCAGGTTGAATGACAGAGACAATTTGGAGGCAGACTCTGGCCATGCATGTTCTCTGTGGAGGACAACACTGTGTGTTCTCATCAGGCTCCATCCCCCAGGCCATGTAATTATGACGCCATCTACAAGAGAGATTGTGTGTTAAAATAAAGCCATTACTGTCTGGGTGTTTCTGATGCTCAGTGCTTGAAGCAGGTGTCCCATTATAATAGAATGTAATGTGCTGGAATACTCTGCATTATACAATCCAATGACTGATGTAATGATGATTCTGAGATCACACTTAGGTGTGACACACACACACACACACACACACACCAGGCCTGGGAATTGCCAGGGACCTCACGGGACGATATTATTACTATACTTAGGTGCCGATACGATATGTATTATGATTCTATGTAGTGTGATTCTATATGTAGTGTGATTCCATATGTAGTGTGATTCTATATGTATAGTGATTCTATATGTAGTGTGATTCTATGCAATTGAAGTCAGAAGTTTACATACACCTTAGCATAAAATACATTTAAACTCAGTTTTTCAAAATTCCTGACATTTAGTCCTAGTAAAAATTCCCTGTCTTAGGTCAGTTAGGATCACCACTTCATTTTAAGAATGTGAAATGTCAGAATAATAGTAGAGAGAATTATTTATTTTAGCTTTTATTTCGTTCATCACATTCCCAGTGGGTCAGAAGTTTACATACACTCAATTAGTATTTTGTAGCATTGCCTTTAAAATGGTTTAACTTGGGTCAAATGTTTCGGGAAGCATTCCTCAAGATTCCCACAATAAGTTGGGTGAATTTTGGCCAATTCTTCTAGACAGAGCTGGTGTAACTGAGTCAAGTTTGTGGGCCTCCTTGCTCGCACACGTTTTTTCAGTTCTGCACACAAAATTTCTATGGGATTGAGATTGTTGTCCTTAAGCCATTTTGCCACAACTTTTTAAGTATGCTTGGGGTCATTATCCACCTGGAAGACCAATTTGCGACCAAGCTTTAACTTCCTGACTGATGTCTTGAGATGTTGCTTCAATGTATATTCTATATGTATAGTGTGATTATATATGTATAGTGTGATTATATATGTATAGTGTGATTATATATGTATAGTGTGATTATATATGTATAGTGTGATTATATATGTATAGTGTGATTATATATGTATAGTGTGATTATATATGTATAGTGGGATTATATATGTATAGTGGGATTATATATGTATAGTGGGATTATATATGTATAGTGTGATTATATATGTATAGTGTGATTATATATGTATAGTGGGATTATATATGTATAGTGTGATTATATATGTATAGTGTGATTATATATGTATAGTGGGATTATATATGTATAGTGGGATTATATATGTATAGTGGGATTATATATGTATAGTGGGATTATATATGTATAGTGGGATTATATATGTATAGTGTGATTATATATGTATAGTGGGATTATATATGTATAGTGGGATTATATATGTATAGTGTGATTATATGTGTAGTGTGATTCCATATGTAGTGCGATTCTATGTAGTGTGATTCTATATGTAGTGTGATTCCATATGTAGTGTGATTCTATGTAGTGTGATTCCATATGTAGTGTGATTCTATGTAGTGTGATTCTATATGTAGTGTGATTCCATATGTAGTGTGATTCTATGTAGTGTGATTCTATGTAGTGTGATTCCATATGTAGTGTGATTCTATATGTGTAGTGTGATTATATATTTATAGTGTGAGATTATATATGTAGTGTGATTCTATATGTAGTGTGATTCTATGTAGTGTGATTCTATATGTATAGTGTGATTCTATATGTAGTGTGATTCTATATGTATAGTGTGATTCTATATGTAGTGTGATTCCATATGTAGTGTGATTCTATATGTGTAGTGTGATTATATATTTATAGTGTGAGATTATATATGTAGTGTGATTCTATATGTATAGTGTGATTCTATATGTAGTGTGATTCCATATGTAGTGTGATTCTATATGTGTAGTGTGATTATATATTTATAGTGTGAGATTATATATGTAGTGTGATTCTATGTAGTGTGATTCTATATGTAGTGTGATTCTATATGTAGTGTGATTCTATATGTAGTGTGATTCTATATGTAGTGTGATTCTATATGTAGTGTGATTCTATATGTAGTGTGATTCTATATGTAGTGTGATTCTATATGTAGTGTGATTCTATATGTAGTGTGATTCCATATGTTGTGTGATTCTATATGTAGTGTGATTCTATATGTAGTGTGATTCTATATGTAGTGTGATTCTATATGTAGTGTGATTCTATATGTAGTGTGATTCTATATGTAGTGTGATTCTATATTTAGTGTGATTCCATATGTAGTGTGATTCTATGTAGTGTGATTATATATGTAGTGTGATTCTATATGTAGTGTGATTCCATATGTAGTGTGATTCCATATGTAGTGTGATTCTATATGTAGTGTGATTCTATATGTAGTGTGATTCCATATGTAGTGTGATTCTATATGTAGTGTGATTCTATATGTAGTGTGATTCTATATGTAGTGTGATTCTATATGTAGTGTGATTCTATATGTAGTGTGATTCTATGTAGTGTGATTCCATATGTAGTGTGATTCTATATGTGTAGTGTGATTATATATTTATAGTGTGAGATTATATATGTAGTGTGATTCTATATGTAGTGTGATTCTATGTAGTGTGATTCTATATGTATAGTGTGATTCTATATGTATAGTGTGATTCGATATGTATAGTGTGATTCTATGTAGTGTGATTCCATATGTAGTGTGATTCTATATGTGTAGTGTGATTATATATTTATAGTGTGAGATTATATATGTAGTGTGATTCTATATGTAGTGTGATTCTATGTAGTGTGATTCTATATGTAGTGTGATTCTATATGTATAGTGTGATTATATATGTATAGTGTGATTCTATGTAGTGTGATTCCATATGTTGTGTGATTCTATATGTAGTGTGATTCTATATGTAGTGTGATTCTATATGTAGTGTGATTCTATATGTATAGTGTGATTCTATATGTATAGTGTGATTCTATGTAGTGTGATTCCATATGTTGTGTGATTCTATATGTAGTGTGATTCTATATTTAGTGTGATTCCATATGTAGTGTGATTCTATGTAGTGTGATTATATATTTATAGTGTGTGATTATATATGTAGTGTGATTCTATATGTAGTGTGATTCCATATGTAGTGTGATTCCATATGTAGTGTGATTCTATATGTAGTGTGATTCTATATGTAGTGTGATTCCATATGTAGTGTGAGTCTATATGTAGTGTGATTCTATATGTAGTGTGATTCTATATGTAGTGTGAGTCTATATGTAGTGTGATTCTATATGTAGTGTGATTCTATATGTAGTGTGAGTCTATATGTAGTGTGATTCTATATGTAGTGTGATTCTATATGTAGTGTGATTCTATATGTAGTGTGATTCTATATGTATAGTGTGATTCTATATGTATAGTGTGATTCTATATGTAGTGTGATTCTATATGTAGTGTGATTCTATATGTATAGTGTGATTCTATATGTAGTGTGATTCTATGTAGTGTGATTCTATATGTAGTGTGATTCCATATGTAGTGTGATTCTATATGTAGTGTGATTCTATATGTAGTGTGATTCTATATGTAGTGTGATTCTATATGTAGTGTGATTTGATACTGTGATTTTATAGTGTTTCGATGTTCCAAACATATTGCTCACTATACATCTGCTGCAGAGGGACCAGAGAGACACATGAGAAAACAGGTTTAGATCAGTCATGGTCCTTAAAACACATTGGCTCACACACACACACACAACACACACACGCACGCACACACGCACGCACGCACACACACACACACACACACACACACACACACACACACACACACACACACACACACACACACACACACACACACACACACAGGTAGAGGTTTTGTGGTTGTGTGTCCTGGACGCTGAACGTTTCATTAAATCAGTCAGATTGTTGATCTCAGTCTGGGCTCCTTCAAAGCCTTTTCCGTCCCCTACAGTATCATTGCAGAAAAAAGTCTGTCTCTGCAAGCCCCTTAGACCATTGTGTGTGTGTGTGTGTGTGTGTGTGTGTGTGTGTGTGTGTGTGTGTGTGTGTGTGTGTGTGTCAGAAGACGCAGTAAAGAGTCATTTGGTTTACAGCCCAGTACGGCTGTTCCATCCTCCTTTCCCAGGACAGCAATGAGCTCTGCTTGTTAATGTCATCCATCAGAAGGCTTCTCTTAATGCAGTCTCCCAGTCTCTCAGTCTCTCAGTCTCCCAGTCTCTCAGTCTCCCAGTCTCTCAGTCTCTCAGTCTCCCAGTCTCTGTCTCCCAGTCTCTCAGTCTCTCAGTCTCCCAGTCTCCCAGTCTCTTAGTCTCCATGTCTCTGTCTCTCAGTCTCCCAGTCTCTCAGTCTCCCAGTCTCTGTCTCCCAGTCTCAGTCTCCCAGTCCCTCAGTCTCCCAGTCTCTGTCTCCCAGTCTCTCAGTCTCTCAGTCTCCCAGTCTCTTAGTCTCCATGTCTCTGTCTCTCAGTCTCCCAGTCTCTCAGTCTCCCAGTCTCTGTCTCCCAGTCTCAGTCTCCCAGTCTCTGTCTCCCAGTCTCTCAGTCTCTCAGTCTCCCAGTCTCTCAGTCTCTCAGTCTCCCAGTCTCTGTCTCCCAGTCTCTCAGTCTCCCAGTCTCTGTCTCCCAGTCTCTCAGTCTCCCAGTCTCGCAGTCTCTCTGTCTCCCAGTCTCTCAGTCTCTCAGTCTCCCAGTCTCTCAGTCTCCCAGTCTCTGTCTCCCAGTCTCTCAGTCTCCCAGTCTCCCAGTCTCCCAGTCTCTCAGTCTCCCAGTCTCTCAGTCTCCCAGTCTCTCAGTCTCTCTGTCTCCCAGTCTCTCAGTCTCTCAGTCTCTAAGTCTCCCAGTCTTCTCTCAGTCTCCCAGTCTCTGTCTCCCAGTCTCTCAGTCTCCCAGTCTCTGTCTCCCAGTCTCTCAGTCTCCCAGTCTCGCAGTCTCTCTGTCTCCCAGTCTCTCAGTCTCTCAGTCTCACAGTCTCTCAGTCTCCCAGTCTCTGTCTCCCAGTCTCTCAGTCTCCCAGTCTCCCAGTCTCTCAGTCTCCCAGTCTCTCAGTCTCCCAGTCTCTCAGTCTCTCTGTCTCCCAGTCTCTCAGTCTCTCAGTCTCCCAGTCTCTCAGTCTCCCAGTCTCTCAGTCTCCCAGTCTCTGTCTCCCAGTCTCTCAGTCTCCCAGTCTCTGTCTCCCAGTCTCTAAGTCTCCCAGTCTCCCAGTCTCCCAGTCTCTCAGTCTCTCAGTCTCTCAGTCTCTCAGTCTCCCAGTCTCTCAGTCTCCCAGTCTCTCAGTCTCTCAGTCTCCCAGTCTCTGTCTCCCAGTCTCTCAGTCTCTCAGTCTCCCAGTCTCCCAGTCTCTTAGTCTCCATGTCTCTGTCTCTCAGTCTCCCAGTCTCTCAGTCTCCCAGTCTCTGTCTCCCAGTCTCAGTCTCCCAGTCCCTCAGTCTCCCAGTCTCTGTCTCCCAGTCTCTCAGTCTCTCAGTCTCTCAGTCTCCCAGTCTCTTAGTCTCCATGTCTCTGTCTCTCAGTCTCCCAGTCTCTCAGTCTCCCAGTCTCTGTCTCCCAGTCTCAGTCTCCCAGTCTCTGTCTCCCAGTCTCTCAGTCTCTCAGTCTCCCAGTCTCTCAGTCTCTCAGTCTCCCAGTCTCTGTCTCCCAGTCTCTCAGTCTCCCAGTCTCTGTCTCCCAGTCTCTCAGTCTCCCAGTCTCGCAGTCTCTCTGTCTCCCAGTCTCTCAGTCTCTCAGTCTCCCAGTCTCTCAGTCTCCCAGTCTCTGTCTCCCAGTCTCTCAGTCTCCCAGTCTCCCAGTCTCCCAGTCTCTCAGTCTCCCAGTCTCTCAGTCTCCCAGTCTCTCAGTCTCTCTGTCTCCCAGTCTCTCAGTCTCCCAGTCTCTGTCTCCCAGTCTCTCAGTCTCCCAGTCTCGCAGTCTCTCTGTCTCCCAGTCTCTCAGTCTCTCAGTCTCACAGTCTCTCAGTCTCCCAGTCTCTGTCTCCCAGTCTCTCAGTCTCCCAGTCTCCCAGTCTCCCAGTCTCCCAGTCTCTCAGTCTCCCAGTCTCTCAGTCTCTCTGTCTCCCAGTCTCTCAGTCTCTCAGTCTCTCAGTCTCCCAGTCTCTCAGTCTCCCAGTCTCTCAGTCTCCCAGTCTCTGTCTCCCAGTCTCTCAGTCTCCCAGTCTCTGTCTCCCAGTCTCTAAGTCTCCCAGTCTCCCAGTCTCTCAGTCTCTCAGTCTCTCAGTCTCCCAGTCTCTCAGTCTCTCTGTCTCTCAGTCTCTCTGTCTCCCAGTCTCTCAGTCTCTCTGTCTCTCAGTCTCTCAGTCTCTGTCTCCCAGTCTCTCAGTCTCTCAGTCCCTCAGTCTCTCAGTCCCTCAGTGTCTCAGTCTCCCAGTCTCCCAGTCTCTCTGTCTCTCAGTCTCCCAGTCTCTGTCTTCCAGTCTCTGTCTCCCAGTCTCTGTCTCCCAGTCTCTCAGTCTCCCAGTCTCTGTCTCCCAGTCTCTCTGTCTCTCTGTCTCCCAGTCTCTCAGTCTCCCAGTCTCTGTCTCCCAGTCTCAGTCTCTCTGTCTCTCTGTCTCCCAGTCTCTGTATCCCAGTCTCTGTCTCCCAGTCTCTCAGTTTCCAAGTCTCTGTCTCCCAGTCTCCCAGTCTCTCAGTCTCCATGCCTCTGTCTCTCAGTCTCTCTGTCTCCCAGTCTCTCAGTCTCCCAGTCTCTGTCTCCCAGTCTCTCTGTCTCCCAGTCTCTCTGTCTCTCTGTCTCCCAGTCTCCCAGTCTCTGTCTCCCAGTCTCTCTGTCTCCCAGTCTCTCTCTCTCCCAGTCTCTCAGTCTCTCAGTCTCTGTCTCCCAGTCTCTCTGTCTCCCAGTCTCTCAGTCTCCCAGTCTCTTTCTCTCCCGGTCTCCCAGTCTCTGTCTCCCAGTCTCCCAGTCTCTCTCTCTCCCAGTCTCGCAGTCTCTGTCTCCCAGTCTCAGTCTCCCAGTCTCCCAGTCTCTCTCTCTCCCAGTCTCCCAGTCTCTGTCTCCCAGTCTCAGTCTCCCAGTCTCCCAGTCTCTGTCTCCCAGTCTCTGTCTCCCAGTCTCTGTCTCCCAGTCTCCCAGTCTCTGTCTCCCAGTCTCAGTCTCCCAGTCTCCCAGTCTCTCAGTCTCCCACTTATAGAGCACAACACTGTGTGGTGATTCTGGAAATCAATGCCTTTTTAATTCCCTCTTCCTTTTCCATATACGCTTCAGTGCCCAAATAGAATGATCATAATAGTTTGTTAAGCCCAGCATGAAGGCAAAGACCGATTCTATGCCATTTAGAGTGAATGTGAATACAGATGATTCATGGGCTGGTGAGGACTATCTCCTAAAATGATTAGGGGTTGAGGGTATAGGTTTGTCATGGTGAGGGGACAATCAGATTGGGATATTCAACTGGTCACAGGTTTTGGCGTGGATGGAACTTCTATTAATTGTATGCATGAGTGACCCTCATTATTGGGGGATGTAGATAATGGAGGTGATTTATTCCGACAAGGGCTGTTAAATAACCTTTGCTATAGCAGAATGTTTCAACATGTAAGGACAGGATTAGCAGGGGAACATCTCAGACAGACACCCACCCTCACCACCTTGTCCAAATTCAACCAGGGGAAATGTAATTGGAAATTGCGTTTGTGAGAGAACACAAATGAGAACACACAGACACACACTTTTTGGGGCAACAATTATCAGGAACGATTAGGAAGCTATGCTTTTTGTTTTGATGTTTTTGGAGATTGAATCTCGAATCTGTTGAAGTTTGACCACCATGTCCCCCTGATATGAAGGGTGCATCCGTGCACACTGTCCCCGCATGTTCGCAAATATCACTGTGATGCTGATGCAGGATGACAGAGGCAACCTGTTGGGGAGGAGCCAATGACGCAATGCGCGAGTGGAGCAGTTGTAACAGCAGGCAGCAGTGGAGCACTGGGAGCCAAGATGGCGTCGCTGTGAGAGGGAGTGACTGACAGACAGAGAGAGAACCTTGCAGGGAGCACTGGGAGCCAAGATGGCATCGCTGTGAGAGGGAGTGACTGACAGACAGAGAGAGAACCTTACAGGGAGCACTGGGAGCCAAGATGGCATCGCTGTGAGACGGAGTGACTGACAGACAGAGAGAGAACCTTGCAGGGAGCACTGGGAGCCAAGATGGCGTCACTGTGAGAGGGAGTGACTGACAGACAGAGAGAGAACCTTGCAGGGAGCACTGGGAGCCAAGATGGCGTCGCTGTGAGAGGGAGTGACTGACAGATAGAGAGAGAACCTTGCAGGGAGCACTGGGAGCCAAGATGGCGTCGCTGTGAGAGGGAGTGACTGACAGACAGAGAGAGAACCTTACAGGGAGCACTGGGAGCCAAGATGGCATCACTGTGAGAGGGAGTGACTGAAGGACAGAGAGAGAACCTTGCAGGGAGCACTGGGAGCCAAGATGGCATCGCTGTGAGAGGGAGTGACTGACAGACAGAGAGAGAACCTTGCAGGGAGCACTGGGAGCCAAGATGGCGTCGCTGTGAACCAAGATGGCGTCTGACAAACATAGAGAGACCCTTGCAGGCAGCAGTGGAGCACAGGGAGCCAAGATGGCGTCGCTGTGAGAGGGAGCGACTGACAGACAGAGAAAGAACCTTGCAGGGAGCACTGGGAGCCAAGATGGCGTCGCTGTGAACCAAGATGGCGTCTGACAAACATAGAGAGACCCTTGCAGGCAGCAGTGGAGCACAGGGAGCCAAGATGGTGTCGCTGTAAGAGGGAGTGACTGACAGACAGAGAGAGAACCTTGCAGGGAGCACTGGGAGCCAAGATGGCATCGCTGTGAGAGGGAGTGACTGACAGACAGAGAGAGAACCTTGCAGGGAGCACTGGGAGCCAAGATGGCGTCGCTGTGAGAGGGAGTGACTGACAGATAGAGAGAGAACCTTGCAGGGAGCACTGGGAGCCAAGATGGCATCGCTGTAAGAGGGAGTGACTGACAGAGAACCTTGCAGGGAGCACTGGGAGCCAAGATGGCATCGCTGTGAGAGGGAGTGACTGACAGAGAGAGACCCTTGCAGGAAACAGTGGATCACAGGGAGCCAAGATGGCGTCGCTGTGAGAGGGAGTGACTAACAGAGAGAGACCCTTGCAGGCAGCAGTGGAGCACAGGGTGCCAAGGTGGCATCATTGTGAGAGGGAGTGACTGACAGACAGAGAGAGGCCCTTGCAGGCAGCAGTGGAGCACCCGTTGTGGTTTGGCGGCAAAGTCACACGTCGAGGCGAAACCGGGTGATCCTAGACGACAAGAGGAAACTGACCCTGTTATGCAAGCGGACTGAGGCAAAATAACGACCTGCTCACACACCCTGCTCTGCCTGCACTGATTTATGGCGCATCTGGCAATGGAGAGGAAAATACGCAGCTATAATCTTTCTGTTGGTTTTATAGTTCGTTTTCTCACACTTTAATCTGAGCCCCATCGTGCCTGACATCCAACGCCACACCTTCCAACGTCTCGAAAGGGACAGGCATTTCCATCTATCACATTGATACGAACGGTGAGGTTTCTGCCTCTTTTTCACGTTCTTATTTCTGTAAAGGGTCGAATCATGACGAACAGCGTGCAGCTCGCGCCGACCCTGTGCTGAAGCGATGTTTCAGGACCATGGATACCTGTTTCTCTTTTTCTGGTTTACAAAATAAAAACACAAATGGATGAAGAAATCGACACCCGCAAAATCAACAACAGCTTCCTCCGGGACCACAACTATGCAACTGAAGGTATCTATCCATATTGAATTAATACATATATCGCTTTAAAGAAAATGCAGGCTATAGAATGCGAACCGGTGTTCCACCGGCGGCATGTAGGCTATCGTCGGAATTGTTCAAATTTAGTACACCGTTTTTGGGGGTGCGGTGCATTGCTTTTTAGGGACAACTGGTGTGTTACTGACTTGTCATATGGTTGAAATGACAACATTTGGTCAGTACTAATACTGTAGGCCTGCAGTCTCTTTCTCAGAAAAGAGAGTAGAATAGAAGGAATGGCTGTTTTACATTAACCGGTACTGTAGTGTGTCAGTGGTGTGGCATTATCGAGATGTTCAGATATTAGAGAATGCACAATGCATTCATGGATATGTTCATTTCTATCTATTCGGGAATAAGTCCCAGAAGCTACGCACATCCAGCTGCTTTAACTGGGTCTTTAAGGGTCTTTAAGTCCAGAGTGGAGTCGGTGACACAATTCCCACAGGGAAATAGGCTAGTCCTTCTGGTCAACTACACAACAGCAGATCACAAACAGCATTAGGATGACCATTTCATGTCAACCACACGAGTAAATATTGATCGATACACAAGAATTCATTTAGAGAGTGAGGTTACTTATTATTAGCAGTAGTAGTAGTAATAGTATCAGCATTTTAATCGGAAAACATTGTCTATAAACTGTTTGGATTCCACCTGCTTTCTTAATGGTTGGTTATGCTGTGTTTGTAACAGTGGAGCAACTCCTTGCGTGTGCAGTAACAGATTTATGGGCGGAGTTTTGCAGGTGTCAGAGTATTGCAGGATACAACAAAGTATTTCAAGATGGAACATGAGACAATCCGATTTTTGCTATTCAGAATTCAACTTTAGTTTT
Organism: Oncorhynchus mykiss; assembly: GCF_013265735.2. Classification (NCBI taxonomy): domain Eukaryota; kingdom Metazoa; phylum Chordata; class Actinopteri; order Salmoniformes; family Salmonidae; genus Oncorhynchus; species Oncorhynchus mykiss. The sequence goes on along the minus strand of NC_048574.1, from coordinate 10,847,842 downwards.
CTAAACATTTTGTATTTTTTTTAAATGTCAATCCTGAAATATGCAAGATAGCACAAAGAGAATGCTGGTCTTTCCCATTTTGATTTCCATCTTGCACATGGCTTTGATTGATTGATTGATTCAGGGCTATATCAACAGAAAGCAGATAAATCATACTGAGCAGCCCAGCCAGTGAGATGAGAAACGAGAGAGCTGAAATACCCATAAAAGCTGAACCAGCAGACAGGCAGATAGATGCCACTGGCTTTATACAGCTACGACACAGAACACAATATGAACTCTCATTTCTCTCGCACAGTCTCTCCCCTCTGTAGTCACCCTCGTCGCTAAACTGCCTAGCTACAGCAATTTCCAGGAGGGCTTAACCTGTGCCCTTCTTTCCTACTGAAAGTGTTGTTGCATTGTCTCTGACGGAGACATACTCAGGTGCTTTAGGGCATTTCCATGTTAAAAGCCCCATACACTCTAACACGTGCAGTTCATAGTAGAACAACACATTTGATGTCAAATGAAAGCTAAGTGTCTATAAAACACATTTACATTTGACATTTTAGTCATTTAGCAGACGCTCTTATCTCTTACAGTAGTGACATCGACCAGAAAAGTCTTACAAGATTTTAGAAATACGTCAAAACACAATAATGTTGAATACCTCTGCCATCTTAAAGCAATATTTATATAATGTTGAATACCTCTGCCATCTTATATAAATATTTATATAATGTTGAATACCTCTGCCATCTTAAAGCAATATTTATATAATGTTGAATACCTCTGCCATCTTATATAAATATTTATATAATGTTGAATACCTCTGCCATCTTAAAGCAATATTTATATAATGTTGAATACCTCTGCCATCTTATATAAATATTTATATAATGTTGAATACCTCTGCCATCTTATAGCAATATTTATATAATGTTGAATACCTCGGCCATCTTATATAAATATTTATATAATGTTGAATACCTCTGCCATCTTAAAGCAATATTTATATAATGTTGAATACCTCTGCCATCTTATATAAATATTTATATAATGTTGAATACCTCGGCCATCTTATATAAATATTTATATAATGTTGAATACCTCTGCCATCTTAAAGCAATATTTATATAATGTTGAATACCTCTGCCATCTTATATAAATATTTATATAATGTTGAATACCTCTGCCATCTTATAGCAATATTTATATAATGTTGAATACCTCGGCCATCTTATATAAATATTTATATAATGTTGAATACCTCTGCCATCTTATAGCAATATTTATTTAATGTTGAATACCTTGGCCATCTTATAGCAATATTTATATAATGTTGAATACCTCTGCCATCTTATATAAATATTTATATAATGTTGAATACCTCGGCCATCTTATATAAATATTTATATAATGTTGAATACCTCTGCCATCTTATATAAATATTTATATAATGTTGAATACCTCGGCCATCTTATATAAATATTTATTTAATGTTGAATACCTCTGCCATCTTAAAGCAATATTTATATAATGTTGAATACCTCTGCCATCTTATATAAATATTTATATAATGTTGAATACCTCGGCCATCTTATATAAATATTTATATAATGTTGAATACCTCTGCCATCTTATATAAATATTTATATAATGTTGAATACCTCTGCCATCTTATATAAATATTTATATAATGTTGAATACCTCTGCCATCTTAAAGCAATATTTATATAATGTTGAATACCTCTGCCATCTTAAAGCAATATTTATATAATGTTGAATACCTCTGCCATCTTATATAAATATTTATATAATGTTGAATACCTCGGCCATCTTAAAGCAATATTTATATAATGTTGAATACCTCGGCCATCTTATATAAATATTTATATCATGTTGAATACCTCTGCCATCTTATATAAATATTTATATAATGTTGAATACCTCTGCCATCTTATAGCAATATTTATATAATGTTGAATACCTCGGCCATCTTATATAAATATTTATATAATGTTGAATACCTCTGCCATCTTAAAGCAATATTTATATAATGTTGAATACCTCTGCCATCTTATATAAATATTTATATAATGTTGAATACCTCTGCCATCTTATATAAATATTTATATAATGTTGAATACCTCGGCCATCTTATATAAATATTTATATAATGTTGAATACCTCTGCCATCTTATATAAATATTTATATAATGTTGAATACTTCTGCCATCTTAAAACAATATTTATATAATGTTGAATACCTCGGCCATCTTATATAAATATTTATATAATGTTGAATACCTCTGCCATCTTAAAGCAATATTTATATAATGTTGAATACCTCTGCCATCTTATAGCAATATTTATATAATGTTGAATACCTCTGCCATCTTATATAAATATTTATATAATGTTGAATACCTCTGCCATCTTATAGCAATATTTATATAATGTTGAATACCTCGGCCATCTTATATAAATATTTATATAATGTTGAATACCTCTGCCATCTTATAGCAATATTTATATAATGTTGAATACCTCGGCCATCTTATATAAATATTTATATATTGTTGAATACCTCTGCCATCTTATAGCAATATTTATTTAATGTTGAATACCTTGGCCATCTTATAGCAATATTTATATAATGTTGAATACCTCTGCCATCTTATA
>NC_048574.1:10802675-10840175 GCF_013265735.2 Oncorhynchus mykiss | reverse complement strand
TCCCAGTGCTACATTCTGTTAGCGTGGAGTTGCCCCCGGGGTGTATGGGTAACTGTCAGGTCTATACTATAGGGTTCTGCAGTCTTCCCAGTGCTGGAAGGAAAGGACAGTTTTTCCATATCTTACATGTGACAGACTGGTTTCTCTACTGTATGTGTGAAGTCACTGAGGTGAAGACAAGAGCCTGGGGTAATGTCAGGGGTAATGTCAGGGGTAATGTCCGAGGTAATGCCAGGGGTAATGTCAGGGGTAATGTCCGAGGTAATGTCAGGGGTAATGTCAGGGGTAATGTCCGAGGTAATGTCAGGGGTAATGTCAGGGGTAACGTCATGGGTAATGTCAGGGGTAATGTCCGAGGTAATGTCAGGGGTAATGTCCGAGGTAATGTCAGGAGTAATGTCAGGGGTAATGTCCGAGGTAATGTCAGGGGTAATGTCAGGGGTAATGTCCGAGGTAATGTCAGGGGTAATGTCAGGGGTAATGTCCGAGGTAATGTCAGGGGTAATGTCCGAGGTAATGTCAACCTAGCTTTACTTGGATATATTTTCAATATACTTTATTTGTGATTCCCAACAAATGTGTCAATTGCTGAATTGTGAAGTGATTTTCCTTATTATAGTCTCTTCATACCCCTCACAATATGATGGGAATAATCAGTAAATCATTACACTTCTGACACAACACAATGTAGACAAATGATGTTCTCCCCTCCCCCACCTCTCCTCCATAAAAGCCTGTTACTACCTTCACTGTCTCCATCACCTTCTCCAGGGCTGGAGGGGGCTGCCCCTTTCCCCGCTCCTCCATCACTAAGAGACCAGGTTAAGCCTGATTCTTCTCCTCCCTCCTCCATCACTAAGAGACCAGGTTAAGCCTGATTCCTCTCCTCCCTCCTCCATCACCAAGAGACCAGGTTAAGCCTGATTCCTCTCCTCCCTCCTCCATCACTAAGAGACCAGGTTAAGCCTGATTCCTCTCCTCCCTCCTCCATCACCAAGAGACCAGGTTAAGCCTGATACCTCTCCTCCCTCCTCCATCACCAAGAGACCAGGTTAAGCCTGATTCCTCTCCTCCCTCCTCCATCACTAAGAGACCAGGTTAAGCCTGATTCCTCTCCTCCCTCCTCCATCACTAAGAGACCAGGTTAAGCCTGATTCCTCTCCTCCCTCCTCCATCACTAAGATACCAGGTTAAGCCTGATTTCTCTCCTCCCTCCTCCATCACTAAGAAACCAGGTTAAGCCTGATACCTCTCCTCCCTCCTCCATCACCAAGAGACCAGGTTAAGCCTGATTCCTCTCCTCCCTCCTCCATCACCAAGAGACCAGGTTAAGCCTGATTCCTCTCCTCCATCCTCCATCACCAAGAGACCAGGTTAAGCCCGATTCCTCTCCTCCCTCCTCCATCACTAAGAGACCAGGTTAAGCCTGATACCTCTCCTCCCTCCTCCATCACCAAGAGACCAGGTTAAGCCTGATTCCTCTCCTCCATCCTCCATCACCAAGAGACCAGGTTAAGCCCGATTCCTCTCCTCCCTCCTCCATCACTAAGAGACCAGGTTAAGCCTGATTCCTCTCCTCCATCCTCCATCACCAAGAGACCAGGTTAAGCCCGATTCCTCTCCTCCCTCCTCCATCACTAAGAGACCAGGTTAAGCCTGATACCTCTCCTCCCTCCTCCATCACCAAGAGACCAGGTTAAGCCTGATTCCTCTCCTCCCTCCTCCATCACCAAGAGACCAGGTTAAGCCTGATTCCTCTCCTCCCTCCTCCATCACCAAGAGACCAGGTTAAGCCTGTTTCCGAGTGAACAACCCAGCCTCACCCACTGACCTACAGACTACTCTCCTCGCCTGGAGCTTAGGACCCGCCCCCCAATCCCCACCTCTTGATATACCCCCCCTGTTCTTCACCCACAGACCTACAGACTACCCTCCTCACCAGGAGCTTAGCACCCCCCCAATCCCCCATCCTGATCCCCCACTCCGGATCCTCACCCACTGACCTACAGACTACCCTCCTTGCCAGGAGCTTAGTACCCCCCCAATCCCTACTCCTGATCCCCCCTTTCCTGATCCTAACCCACTGACCTACAGACTACCCTCCTCGCCAGGAGCTTAGTACCCTCCAATCGCCCCTCCTGATCCCCCCTCTCCTGATCCTAACCCACTGACCTACAGACTACCCTCCTCGCCAGGAGCTTAGTACCACCCCAATCCCCCCTCCTGATCCCCCCTCTCCTGATCCTAACCCCCTCCCCATTCCTCCTTCTCCCTCCTTCGTCCCAGTCTGCTGTCTCTGACTGTCCTAATATGAGGTCAGCTATGTCCTGCATTTGTTTGTAGGAGAGGAGATGAGAGGCTGCTAAGGCAACCCGACTGCTGTCTCCATCCTACCATTACTACTAAAACACAAACACATACATCACCTCTATACTTCTATAAAGACAACACGTAATCTCATGTAGAGGTAGTTGACATGGAAGTAGGTGTCTGTCACCTACTCTGTGTGTCTGGGAGGATCTAGATTTCTCTATGGGAGATGCGTTGAGGAACAGACGTTTACGTGTTTTGCTGTTGGATACAACCAGTTCGGTGCCGACCTTTTTAGTGCTTCTAAACCCCCTTAAAAGTTATGCGTTTGAGCTAGACTTCCGGGTAGGCGTACCTCTTGCATTGTACGCGTCTAAATTCACTGATTCCGCCGATGTCAACCATTAGATGGGGGGCTGAGAGCTAGAGCGATGTTTGTGAGATGAGAGGATACTGAACAGTTCTTCTCATGAAAACGTCTCTGACGTCCGAACGGTCTGAGCTACAAACTATGTGATGACCCCATTCTGAAAAGCTGAGACTCTCACAAACATGTTTCTTTGTACGGTGCTCACAAAGACCCACAGGACATGTTAGAACTCTACATAGAAGATCATAGACAATTATTGCATTGTGGATTGTCCCTGATGTTTTCCTGAGCTTTCCTTTAACAGTCTGCTGCTTTGTATCACAACAACAATGTTATTCATTGCTATTCAATTTCATAACTGTTACCTTGGGGGGGGGTTAATAATTGACTAGGAGAGAAATGACTTTTTTTTTTGCCGTGTACTGTCCACTGTCTGTGGAAGTTAGAGCAGGGAATATGTCGTTAGGATTCAGGAAGAGCCCATATAAATGACCAGGGGGTAAACTTGTTCTCCTTATGACGATCTGATGCTTCTGGTTTGACAACCAGATGAATAAATGATGACTTATACATTTTTTTAAGATATTTTAATGCGTGTTGTGTTTCCTCCTGCCTGTTACTGTGGTAACTTTCTCCACTAGAAGAAATTACTAAACGTAGATTGGGCTCTTTTAACCTATTGTATGATTACCATAGCAACAACACGCATTTGCATATCACCATTTTAGTCCCCAATCCCCTCACATTTTCTTTGCTTGCTCTCTGGGGTCTAAGCTGGGTTACTGTAAAGCACTTTCTGACAACTGGCGATTTTAAAAAGGAAATTATAAAATACATTTGATAGAATTTGAACAGAAAAGAGAAAAACCCATGGTGTTATCTTGACTGATGACATGAGCGTGAAAGCAGAGCAGAAATTAGACCAGGGCATGGCTGGTTATTGGCTCTCCTTGTTCGGGCGGTGCTCGGCGGTCGACGTCACCGGCCTTCTAGCCATCATTGATCCATTTTTCATTTTCCATTGGTTTTGTCTTGTCTTCCCACACACCTGGTTTCAATCCCATTTATACCTGTTGTGTATTTAACCCTCTGTTTTCCCTCATGTCTTCGTCAGAGATGGTTTTATGTCAAGAGTTGTTTTATGTTGTATAGGTGCGCAACGGGTCCTCGTAACCATGTTCGTTTATGTATGTACATATTAGTGTTTGGAGCATGTTAAGTGGACTTGTATTAAAAGACTCCATTTACACTCCGTTTGACTCTCCTGCGCCTGATTTCCCTGCCACCTATACACACAACTCTGACAATAACAGTAATTAGACCAGGGTAGTTATTAGACCGGAGTAGTTATTAGACCAGGGCAGTTATTAGACCAGGGCAGTTATTAGACCAGGGCAGGGCAGTAATTAGACCAGAGTAGTTATTAGATCAGAGTAGCTATTAGACCAGGGTAGTTATTAGACCAGAGTAGTTATTAGACCAGGGCAGGGCAGTAATTAGACCAGAGTAGTTATTAGACCAGAGTAGTTATTAGACCAGGGCAGGGCAGTAATTAGACCAGAGTAGTTATTAGACCAGAGTAGTTATTAGACCAGGGTAGTTATTAGATCAGGGCAGTTATTAGACCAGAGTAGTTATTAGACCAGAGTAGTTATTAGACCAGGGTAGTTATTAGACCAGGGCAGTAATTAGACCGGAGCAGTAATTAGACCAGGGTAGTTATTAGATCAGCGCAGTTATTAGACCAGAGTAGTTATTAGACCAGAGTAGTTATTAGACCAGGGTAGTTATTAGACCAGGGCAGTAATTAGACCAGGGTAGTTATTAGACGTGGGCAGTTATTAGACCAGGGCAGTAATTAGACCAGGGTAGTTATTAGACCAGGGCAGGGCAGTAATTAGACCAGAGTAGTTATTAGACCAGGGCAGGGCAGTAATTAGACCAGAGTAGTTATTAGACCAGAGTAGTTATTAGACCAGAGTAGTTATTAGACCAGGGTAGTTATTAGACCAGGGCAGTAATTAGTCAGTTAATGGTGTCTACTTGCCACCCCATGGTGTCTACCTGCCGCCCCATGGTGTCTACCTGCCGCCTCATGGTGTCTACCTGCCGCCCCATGGTGTCTACCTGCCGCCCCATGGTGTCTAATTGCCGCCTCATGGTGTCTACCTGCCACCCCATGGTGTCTACCTGCCGCCTCAAGGTGTCTACGTGCCGCCCCATGGTGTCTACCTGCCGCCTCATGGTGTCTACCTGCCGCCCCATGGTGACCCCATGGTGTCTACCTGCCGCCCCATGGTGTCTACCTGCCGCCTCATGGTGTCTACCTGCCGCCCCATGGTGTCTACCTGCCGCCTCATGGTGTCTACCTGCCGCCTCATGGTGTCTACCTGCCGCCCCATGGTGTATACCTGACGCCCCATGGTGTCTACCTGCAGCCTCATGGTGTCTACCTGCCGCCCCCTGGTGTATACCTGACGCCCCATGGTGTCTACCTGCAGCCTCATGGTGTCTACCTGCTGCCCCATGGTGTCTACCTGCCGCCTCATTGTGACCCTGTGGTGTCTGTCGAGGAGGGAATACCAAAGCTCCACCGGGAGCTGTTTCCACTCAGAAAACCTTTGGGAGAGAGGATCTGCCTGCTGAGAGGTGGTGTGGATTAGTCCTGATTGAATACACACCTTGGGTGAGAGGTGTGTGTGTGTGTGTGTGTGTGTGTGTTTGTGTGTGTGTGTGTGTGTGTGTGTGTGTGTGTGTGTGTGTGTGTGTGTGTGTGTGTGTTTGTGCGTGCGTGCGTGCGTGCGTGTGTGTGTGTGTGTGAGAGAGAGGTGGTGTCACGTTGTGATTGTGTCCTCTGTAATCAGATCTCAGCCTCTTAGAGGGCTCATCCTCTCCCCTCCCGGCCGACTCCCTCCCTGACAGGGACAGAGATTCATGGACCTCCCAATTCACACAAAATGGATACGGGTGGGGTGGTAGAGAGAAGAGAGCGGGGAAGACTGGCTACCGTTCCAGGGAAGACTGGCTACAGTTCCAGGGACTGGCACATTGGCCTTTCTGAAATGACAGGTTGTAAGAATGAAGCTTTGTCTGAAGATCTTTTAGCACAAGCCCATCAATCATCACTCTGTGACTGCCCACTTAGTTATATTTCCTGTGCACTTATCCCAAAATACACATCATTATAGTAGTCAAAGCCTTTGACATTCATTTGACATTATGTCATAACTCATGAATATGTTGGAAATTATTAGACATGCATATATACTACTCAAACTGAGAGGCCTCTGTTTATGACCTTTCAACAGATCCTACAAACTACTCTCAGGAAATATATTGACTGCTTGAGTGACGGCTTCTTTTGTACCACCTGCCTTTGGTTCAGTGGTGATTTTAGCAGGTCAAACTTGGTTGGGCATGCCAGCAAAACCACAACACGAAACAATACATTAATTACACTGTAATGGTGACAAACAGTGCCCACAAACTTCTAGGCCCTACATAAAGCTTTCACAACAGCATAGATTTATTTTCAGCACCATGGAGTGACTCCTTACCACCGCTACTCCTAACTATCAGCGGAGCCTTGTCTGGCAGCGACACAGTTCATTCAGCCTCATTTACTGCCTTTTAAAAAACGTAACTGATATGGCTGACTTGCTTAAACAAATGTGGTTTCTAATGACAATTAATATGTACAAACTATGGCATAAGAAAACAATGAGTTGATAAGAGGCAATCGATCATTTTAATTAAGACATTAATGAGCTAGCTAAGACGGACATAGTCAATATAACTATTTGTTCAGCACTTTTGAAATGTACAGCGACAGAATTCAGAACATGGGCCGTTCTTACAGTATTCTCCCTGTACACCAAGTCAGAACCAAATGATAAATAAAGGGGGCATATAAGCAGACAATGAAAGCTCTTACAATACGATGTTCGATGATGACATTTCTCTAAAACAGGCTATAGGCTACATGTGCACTACCAAGTCAGAACAGTAGGCTACGTTATGAGGGGAAAAGGACCATATTATTAGGGTACGGCACATGGGCTACTAACAGCTTACTACACAACATACACTTAGTATTACTTTCTTAACTACCTTATACATATCTCCCTGGCATATTACATAATTTATGCAGCAGAATACAAAACATTTTTGGACTCACCTTGTTGTGCTGTGCTCACTTGAACAGGAAGGTGGCGTGTTGGTCCTTCTTGTGGGCAAATTTTGTCATCAAAGTCTAGCATTCTCTGGATTTATGATGCTTTCAAGACAACTGTGAACTCAAAAAAAAAACAAGGTTGAATCATGACATCAGTGATCTTCAGGACAGAGCTCTTGAAAGAGGCCAGAGTTCCCGACTTGGAATTCTGAGTTGGATGATTGATCGTTAAAAATGTATTTTCCCAGTCGGACCTCGTTTTTTCAGAGTTCCCAGTTGTCTTGAACTCACTAAAGTCTGAGATTTCCCAGTTCCGAGTTTCCAGTTGTTTTAAACGTGGCAGAAGTCATGCTGGATTGCCAGCATGGCTAATGTATTCAATATTTTCTGGCTCATGATGTTGCATGTGAACATTTATCGTTTTAAGCTTGCAAAAGATACCCTTAAACCCAGACTTGTACCACACTCTCTCTCCACTGAATAGTGGCTAGTGATTGCTTTGCAACACTTGCAGTTAGACACTGATTCCTTCCAAACCACTCATTGTTGAATTTGAGATTTCCCACTTTTTGTGTAATGTTTATGTCCAATGTCCTATGAGCACCGATACATTTTATCTATAATTTCTCTTCATATGACAAGGATTGAAAAGGATTTTGCCAGTAGATCATCAACTAGATTGATGGTGATGATGACTGCTTGTCTAGCTTGCTAGCTAAGATTTTGAAAGTATGATGTTGACATGATCAGTCCAATCAAAGCTACTGTACATATAACGTGATGTGACGTCATTTTATCTGTGGCCAATGACCTTGAGCCTTCTTGAATGGGCACTTCTAATGTAAATCTATGGCAGCACCCAAGGGGCTTGAATTTTCGAGCTCTCCCCTTAGATTTTGCGGTGACGTAGTGTCCCCATGAGTGACAGAACACTGAGCCAATCACGGCGCAGCTAGAGAACATTACCAATCCCTACGCTCTGTATTTTCCGCTGGCTGCCCCACCACCACAGAAAGCACTGAGCTAGGCTGAAACACCTGCATTTTGGAGCTGCCTTACTCTACAAAACAATAAATACATCATGTTTGTATGTGGCTTCATTAACCCAATTATTATAATTTTTTACATTGTTTGGCAACCTGATATGTGATATTCAAAACAGGCACACAAATATATATATATATATAATTTTTTTTTGCTAAACATGTGGTGCTCAAAACAGGTGGGGCTCTGAATGACGGGTTGCCAGTGGATTGGTTCATGATTTATGATGAGCAAATACTACCAAGGTTTTAGAGTCTTCCTGTATCTGTGCTGTAGATAAAGGGCCTGTTTAAAATATTGTTTGAAAGGAACATTCAGTAAACATCTAGAATGTACAGTAAGTTCAGTATAACTCACGAGGAACATCATGCAGTGTTTCTGTCACCATCCTCTTGGGTTTATGGCCCGGCCCAGGGCCAAGTCAGGCAACTAATTTCCCATTCAGTGTGAGCAGTAAGTAGTCAGGTAGAGACATAATGAGACAGGAGTCACATCTCTCTCTCTACTTTGGGGCCAGAGGAGGTAACATTGCAAGGCTGTTGTGACGAATGCTGTACACTCAAATGAGCCTTCTGCCTTATGGATGGGCTGGGAGTTCACAGGAAACAGAGAGAAGGAGAGACGCAGGAAGATGGAGGGAGGCGGGGGTTAGGTGGATAAATAAAGCTCGGAGCTGGCTGACCTAGAATTGTGAGCGGATGTTTTTTGGAGCTACATACCAATATACTACTATCGCTGAAAGGAACTGCAGTAAATTAAAATCCGATGGACTGTTGGTATATCAGGCACAAATGGATTTGAAATGAATGAGCGTGTATGGCATTTCCCAGGATTAAAATCACAGCTGCCAATGTGTTTGATGCCTGGGTTTGATTAGGCCTGGATGAGTTGGAATGATGCTCTGAATATTTATGTGTTGTGGAAGCAGTCCCATGTGTGTCGACTCCCCATCCTGGTAACATATGCTTCTGTGAGCGTGCCTTTGTGAGCTTCCCAATCCCACTGGAATCCCTTTGTGTGCAGCAGAGGGAGTCTGCCGTTGCATTATGATGACACTAATTTAGGGCTGGCTGTTTGTGTGCCTCTGTGGAGGTGTGTGGATTAAACCACATGGGTCAGCAGCCATGTTTGCTCCATGGATTTTGGGCATCCATGCAGTGTCATCAGCCCAGAATATAAAGGTTGACGCACTCGGCTCATTATGTGACCTGATTGGTTCCTACTATTATCCACTCTGGCCCTGCAGTGCTCCTGTAGTGCCCCTGTACCTGTGGACAGAATGGGTATTTTACTGTTAATGTGTATGACCTGGTACTTCTAAGATTTGAGTTGCATACCTTTTGGGTCTCTCTTTATAATAGATCAGGAATAACACTCCAACAGCTATATAATAGATCAGGTCTAATTCTCCAACAACAGAATTCCACTCATTCTGTAAACCTGTTTTGTTGCCTGCAGCTTGTTTGTCTTGTTTGGTGGTTCTGTTAAATACACATCTGTTTTCGCTATGCTGTTTGCAATCGATGGGGTATTGTTTTGCTGCTGCTGCAGCCTCTACCCTGGCACTGCTGTCCTATCAAGAGGCTTTTCGTGTAAACAATAGTGAGGAAACAAGGACAAACCCGAGCAGCGACCACGGGACATCCACCCTCCGTATGCGCTGTGTTGCCCAGTGAAAGGTCCCTCCTACTACCCCTCCACTCCTCCACCTCCCTAGTCAGTCCTGACTGGAATCTCAGGGTTAGCCTTTGAGGGGTTGAGTAGTGATGGACTGTGGTAGTGGTGGACTAAGCTAGTGGTGAACTGTGGTAGTGGTGAACTTAGGTAGTGGTGGACTGTGGTAGTGGTGGACTGTGGTAGTGGTGGACTGTGGTAGTTGTGAACTGAGGTAGTGGTGGACTGTGGTAGAGGTGGACTGTGGTAGAGGTGGACTGTGGTAGAGGTGAACAGTGGTAGTGGTGGACTGTGGTAGTGGTGGACTGTGGTAGTGGTGGACTGTGGTAGTGGTGGACTGTGGTAGTGGTGGACTGTGGTAGTGGTGAACTGTGGTAGTTGTGAACTGAGGTAGAGGTGGACTGTGGTAGAGGTGGACTGTGGTAGAGGTGGACTGTGGTAGTGGTGGACTGTGGTAGAGGTGAACTGTGGTAAAGGTGGACTGTGGTAGAGGTGGACTGTGGTAGAGGTGGACTGTGGTAGAGGTGGACTGTGGTAGTGGTGAACTGTGGTAGAGGTGGACTGTGGTAGTGGTGGACTGTGGTAGTGGTGGACTGTGGTAGTGGTGAACTGTGGTAGTTGTGAACTGAGGTAGTGGTGGACTGTGGTAGAGGTGGACTGTAGTAGAGGTGGACTGTGGTAGTGGTGAACTGTGGTAAAGGTGGACTGTGGTAGTGGTGGACTGTGGTAGAGGTGGACTGTGGTAGAGGTGGACTGTGGTAGTGGTGGACTGTGGTAGTGGTGAACTGTGGTAGAGGTGGACTGTGGTAGTGGTGGACTGTGGTAGTGGTGGACTGTGGTAGAGGTGGACTGAGGTAGTGGTGGACTGTGGTAGTGGTGGACTGTAGTAGAGGTGGACTGTGGTAGTGGTGAACTGTGGTAAAGGTGGACTGTGGTAGTGGTGGACTGTGGTAGAGGTGGACTGTGGTAGAGGTGGACTGTGGTAGTGGTGGACTGTGGTAGTGGTGAACTGTGGTAGAGGTGGACTGTGGTAGTGGTGGACTGTGGTAGTGGTGGACTGTGGTAGAGGTGGACTGTGGTAGTGGTGGACTGTGGTAGAGGTGAACTGTGGTAGAGGTGGACTGTGGTAGAGGTGGACTGTGGTAGTGGTGGACTGCCGTAGAGGTGGACTGTGGTAGAGGTGAACTGTGGTAGAGGTGGACTGTGGTAGTGGTGGACTGTGGTAGTGGTGGACTGTGGTAGAAGTGGACTGTGGTAGTGGTGGACTGTGGTAGAGGTGAACTGTGGTAAAGGTGGACTGTGGTAGAGGTGGACTGTGCTAGTGGTGGACTGTGGTAGTTGTGAACTGTGGTAGTTGTGAACTGAGGTAGTGGTGGACTGTGGTAGTGGTGGACTGTGGTAGTGGTGGACTGTGGTAGAGGTGGACTGTGGTAGTGGTGGACTGTGGTAGTGGTGAACTGTGGTAGAGGTGAACTGTGGTAAAGGTGGACTGTGGTAGAGGTGGACTGTGCTAGTGGTGGACTGTGGTAGTTGTGAACTGTGGTAGTTGTGAACTGAGGTAGTGGTGGACTGTGGTAGAGTTGGACTGTGGTAGTGGTGGACTGTGGTAGAGGTGGACTGTGGTAGTGGTGGACTGTGGTGGAGGTGGACTGTGGTAGTGGTGGACTGTGGTAGAGGTGGACTGTGGTAGTGGTGGACTGTGGTAGAGGTGGACTGTGGTAGTGGTGGACTGTGGTAGAGGTGGACTGTGGTAGTGGTGGACTGTGGTGGAGGTGGACTGTGGTAGTGGTGGACTGTGGTAGAGGTGGACTGTGGTAGTGGTGGACTGTGGTAGAGGTGGACTGTGGTAGTGGTGGACTGTGGTGGAGGTGGACTGTGGTAGTGGTGGACTGTGGTAGAGGTGGACTGTGGTAGTGGTGGACTGTGGTAGAGGTGAACTGTGGTAAAGGTGGACTGAGGTAGTGGTGGACTGTGGTAGAGGTGGACTGTGGTAGAGGTGGACTGTGGTAGAGGTGGACTGTGGTAGAGGTGGACTGTGGTAGTGGTGGACTGTGGTAGAGGTGAACTGTGGTAAAGGTGGACTGTGGTAGAGGTGGACTGTGGTAGAGGTGGACTGTGGTAGAGGTGGACTGTGGTAGTGGTGGACTGTGGTAGAGATTAACTGTGGTAAAGGTGGACTGTGGTAGAGGTGGACTGTGGTAGTGGTGGACTGTGGTGGAGGTGGACTGTGGTAGTGGTGGACTGTGGTAGAGGTGGACTGTGGTAGTGGTGGACTGTGGTAGAGGTGGACTGTGGTAGTGGTGGACTGTGGTGGAGGTGGACTGTGGTAGTGGTGGACTGTGGTAGAGGTGGACTGTGGTAGAGGTGGACTGTGGTAGTGGTGGACTGTGGTAGAGATTAACTGTGGTAAAGGTGGACTGTGGTAGAGGTGGACTGTTGTAGTAGTGGATGGTAGTAGTGGATGAGTCTGTTGACATGCCTGGTGTTTGTCCAGATGAAGGAGATCAGCTCTCCAGTCCCCAAGCGTGCTTCATGACCAGGTCCCAGAGGACATGTGATATAAGAATGGCTAAACAATGCTATATTGTTCTTCTGCATCAGTATATCGACCCACAACCCACCAGCATCTGTGCATACTGCATACCAATCACTAGAGTTTAGATGCCATGACCTCTATTGTGAAATGAAGACAATGCTACCTGTCAGACGCTATGGATTATGTGGAATCTTGGTGAAACAATAGAAACCGTAGCACCTTTACGGTTTGCTCAGTATTCCTAGATGGATGTGCTCAGAATTAAAGATACCTCAATATCCAAGCTGTTCACAAAGAAAATGTTTTTAAGAGCGATATTAATGCCATCCCTTCTTGTCTCCTCTTTAAGAGGATATTATTGATTAAGAAATGATGGACTACAAGACTGCCATTAAATGCTGCTGAGTCTGTGAATGTTTAGCTATAGTTAGCAAATATTTGTCTTACTTTATAACCCTGCACTGTCGGGAATGGGTTCGTAAGTAAGCATTTTCACTGGTAAGTCTACACCTGTTGTATTCGGTGCATGTGACCAATAACATTTGATTTGATGTATGTCTATTGTCTGTCACCAGACGAGCTAAACTAAACTACTCGCTTCCTGGCAAATAACACTGAAACATGCATGAGAGCACCAGCTGTTCCGGAAGACTGTGTGATCACGCTCTCCGCAGCCGATGTGGGTAAGACCTTTAAACAGGTCAACATTCACAAGGCCACAGGGCCAGATGGATTACCAGGACGTGTACTGAGAGCATGCGCTAACCAACCGGCAGGTGTTTTCACGGACATTTTTAACCTCTCCCTGTCCGAGTTTGTATTACTGTAAGAATATTGAATAAATACACAAAGCAGAGTTTGAGAGTTTGAGAGAACTAAAAAAATGGTCAATGGTCAATAGTGAATTGTAAATAGGAGTTAGATTTCAGCTCAACATCTGTTTAGGATCTGTGGGATGGCAGTAATGAACTCAGAGCTATGTGTGCTTCGTGGGCCATGTTTTCGTTGGTCTGTAAATTGAGTCTGGAGTGGGATACTTGTTATTTGGCCATTGGCAAAGTGGTCCTGCAAGGACTTCTGATTGGTCAACCCCAGGCTAGGGTGGGGGGTTATAAGTGGCATCCTGTCCTTTGTTCTGAGGAGAAAAGCTGAGGACAGGGGAGACTGAACATCTGACTCCCAGCATAACATATGTTTTTTAAACCTTTTTTAACCTTTATTTAAATAGGCAAGTCAGTTAAGAACACATCCTTATTTTCAATGATGGCCTGGGAACAGTGGGTTAACTGCCTTGTTCAGGGGCAGAGCAACAGATTTTTACCTTGTCAGCTCGGCTACCTGCTGCCCCCATCTTGATTTGTCCTCTCTGAATAAACCTATTTTTCTCCCCCTCATTTGCTTTGTAGTTTATGTTTTTGAAGATTAACATAAATTGCTAACAATACTAATATGTTTTAAGCAGACCACCACAGTGCCTGTGCCCAAGAACACTAAGGTAACCTGCCTAAATGACTATTGACACTCATATCTGTAGCCATGAAGTGCTTTGAAAAGTTGATCCATGGCTCACATCAGCACCATTATCCCAGAAACCCTAGACCCACTCCAATTTGGATGGGTAACAACACATCCGCCACGCTGATCCTCAACACAGGGGCCCCTCAGAGGTGCGTGCTCAGTCCCCTCCTGTACTCCCTTTTCACTCATGACTGCATGGCCAGACACGACTCCAACTCCATCATTACGTTTGCCTATGACACAGTGGTAGGCCCGATCACCGACAACGACAAAACAGCCTATAGGGAGGAGGTCAGAGACCTCTCTCAATGTGATCAAGACAAAGGAGATGATTGTGTACTACAGGAAAAAGAGGACAGAAAGATTCTCATCAACGGGGCTGCAGTGGAGCAGGTTGAGAGCTTCAAGTTCCTTGGTGTCCACATCACCAACAAACTAACATGGTCCAAGCACATAGTCTCCACATTGACTCTGTACCGGTACCCCCCTGTATATAGTCTCCACATTGACTCTGTACCGGTACCCCTCGTATATAGTCTCGTTATTGTTATTTTACTGCTGCTCTTTACTTGTTACGTTTATCTCTTATTGTTATCTGTCTTTTTACTAGACTGCATTGTATGTTAGGGGCTCGTAAGTAAGCATTTCACTGTAAGGTCTACACCTGTTGTGTTCTGCGCATGTCACTAATACAATTTGATTTGATTTGTCTGTCTTATCTGTGAGAGAAGTGCTGGTAAAAAGCCATGCTGCCTGCTGTCTGTTCCTCTTGGGCTAGAGGATGGCACTCTGCTAGAGCAACAGCATTAAATTACACTGCATCAAGATGGAAATGTTGCCCATTAGTGCAAATAGTCATGGCCACATCTGGTCATATCAACAATTATGTCACTGCAAAATGCTATGTGGGTACTGTGCAACAGCTTTCTACGCCAATGCCTGGTTGTATCGCTTCCAGTTCATCTCTGATGAGGACCAGCAAAACTCCCCAAAAACTCCTCTAATTGCTAATCTGGCACGTATACCTAATCTGGCACGTATAGCTAATCTGGCACGTATAGCTAATCTGGCACGTATAGCTAATCTGGCACGTATAACTAATCTGGCACGTATAGCTAATCTGGCACGTATAGCTAATCTGGCACGTATAGCTAATCTGGCACGTATAGCTAATCTGGCACGTATAACTAATCTGGCACGTATAGCTAATCTGGCACGTACAGTATAACTAATCTGGCTCATATAGCGTTTCCTCACCTCTGCTCCAAAAACAAGATGGTGGTTGTGATTTGAAAACAGAGCTGTCGGGTTGTGATTGGGTAAGAGACACATGAATGTCTTTGAATTTGAAATGGCATCGGAAAACAAGGGATTGAATATCATTTTCTTTCTATTTTTGGAACTGGAAGCGGTACAACCAGGCATTGGCGTAGAAATGTGTTTCCACCTGGCCGCCCCTACTTTGGTCAACAGCACTGCTCCCCCCACAGCAACTTGCCCAAGCCTCCCCCATTTCTCCTTCACCCAAATCCAGATAACTGATGTTCTGAAAGAGGTGCAAAATCTGGACCCCCACAAATCAGCAGGGCTAGACAATCTGAACCCTCTATTTCTAAAAGTATCAGCCGAAATTGTTGCAACCCCTATTACTAGCCTGTTCAACCTCTCTTTCGTCTGAGATCCCCAAAGATTGGAAAGCTGCCATGGTCATCCCCCTCTTCAAAGGGGGAGACACTCTAGACCCAAACTCCTACAGACCTCTATCTATCCTACCCTGCCTTTCTAAGGTCTTCGAAAGCCAAGTTAAGAAGCAGATCACCGACCATTTTGAATCCCACCGTACCTTCTCCACTAATCTGGTTTCTGAGCTGGTCATGGGTGCACCTCAGCCACACTCAAAGGCCTAAATGATATCATAACCACAATCGATAAAAGACAGTACTGTGCAGCTGTATTCATCGACCTGGCCAAGGCTTTCGACTCTGTCAATCACCACATTCTTATCAGCAGACTCAACAGCCTTGGTTTCTCAAATGACTGCCTCACCTGGTTCACCAACTACTTCTCAGACAGAGTTCAGTGTGTCAAATCGGAGGGCCTGTTGTCCGGATCTCTGGCAGTCTCTGCCACAGAGTTAAATTCTCGGGCCGACTCTCTTCTCTGTATACATCAATGATGTCGCTCTTGCTGCTGGTGATTCTCTGATCCACCTCTACGCAGACGACACCATTCTGTATACTTCTGGTCCAGTTCTCTGCTGCCAATGACTGGAACGAATTGCATAAATCACTGAAGCTGGAGACTCATATCTCCCTCACTATCTTTAAGCACCAGCTGTCAGAGCAGCTCACAGATCACTGCACCTGTACATAGCCCATCTGTAAATAGCCCATCCAACTACCTCATCCCCATATTGTTATTATTATTTTTTATTGCTCCTTTGCACCCCAGTATCTCTACTTGCACACTCATCTTCTGCACATCTATCACTCCAGTGTTTAATTGCTAAATTGTAATTATTTCGCCACTATGGCCTATTTATTGCCTTTTCCTCCCTTAACATACCTCATTTGCATACACTGTATATAGACTTTTTTTCTATTGTGTTATTGACTGTATGTTTGTTTTACTCCATGTGTAACTCTGTGTTGTTGTTTGTGTTGCACTGCTTTGCTTTATCTTGGCCAGGTCGCAGTTGTAAATGAGAACTTGTTCTCAACTGGCCTACCTGGTTAAATAAAGGTGATGTAAAAATATAAAACATATGCCTGTGTGTGTGTGTGTGTGTGTGTGTGTGTGTGTGTGTGTGTGTGTGTGTGTCTGTGTGTGTCTGTGTGTGTGTGCAAGAGGAGGAGAGTGTTCAGTACCCGTTTCCACTGATTACCTCTCTGACAGTGAGACTGGATCTCCCCCGAAGACCCCCTGACTCTGAGTTGGTCTAACAACAGCGTGGCAGAACAGAACAAGGGGCTGGGACGGAGGAGTGGAGGGATGGAGGACTGGAGAGGTGGAGGAGAGTGGAGGGACAGAGGATTGGAGGGGTGGAGGAGAGTGGAGGGATGGAGGAGTGGAGGGGGAACCAGGGGGACCAAGGCTCCTGACAGAGAGACCGCCTCCCTCTCTTGTAGTTCATTAAATGTAGATTGCTGATGTAGATTTCTCCCACCCATATCCTCCCTCTCCCCTCTATCCTCCCTCTCCCCCTCTATCCTCCCTCTCCCCCTCTATCCTCCCTCTCCCCCTCTGTCCTCCCTCTCCCCTCTTTATCCTCCCTCTCCCCTCTATCCTCCCTCTCCCCCTCTATCCTCCCTCTCCCCCTCTATCCTCCCTCTCCTCCCTTTATCCTCCCTCTCCCCTCTATCCTCCCTCTCCCCTCTCTATCCTCCCTCTCCCCTCTCTATCCTCCCTCTCCCCTCTATCCTCCCTCTCCCCCTCTATTCTCCCTCTCCCCTATCTATTCTCCCTTTCCCCCCTCTATCCTTCCTCTCTCCTCTATCCCCCCTCTCCCCCTCTATTCTCCCTCTCCCCTCTCTATTCTCCCTCTCCCCCCTCTATCCTCCCTCTCCCCTCTCTATGCTCCCTCTCCCCTCTATCCTCCCTCTATTCTCCCTCTCCCCTCTATCCTCCCTCTCCCCTCTATCCTCCCTCTCCCCTCTTTATTCTCCCTCTCCCCCCTCTATCCTCCCTCTCCTCCTCTATTCTCCCTCTCCTCCCTTTATCCTCCCTCTCCCCTCTATCCTCCCTCTCCCCTCTCTATCCTCCCTCTCCCCTCTATCCTCCCTCTCCCCCTCTATTCTCCCTCTCCCCTCTCTATTCTCCCTCTCCCCCCTCTATCCTCACTCTCCCCTCTCTATCCTCCCTCTCCCCTCTATCCCCCCTCTCCCCCCTCTATTCTCCCTCTCCCCCTCTATCCTCCCTCTCCCCTCTCTATTCTCCCTCTCCTCCCTTTATCCTCCCTCTCCCCCTCTATCCTCTCTCTCCCCCTCTATCCTCCCTCTCCCCTCTCTATTCTCCCTCTCCTCCCTTTATCCTCCCTCTCCCCTCTATCCTCCCTCTCCCCTCTATATTCTCCCTCTCCCCCCTCTATCCTCCCTCTCCCCTCTCTATCCTCCCTCTCCCCTCTATCCCCCCTCTCCCCCCTCTATTCTTCCTCTCCCCCTCTATCCTCCCTCTCCCCTCTCTATTCTCCCTCTCCTCCCTTTATCCTCCCTCTCCCCCTCTATCCTCTCTCTCCCCCTCTATCCTCCCTCTCCCCTCTCTATTCTCCCTCTCCTCCCTTTATCCTCCCTCTCCCCTCTATCCTCCCTCTCCCCCTATTCTCCCTCTCCCCTCTATCCTCCCTCTCCCCTCTCTATTCTCCCCCTCCTCCCTTTATCCTCCCTCTCCCCTCTATCCTCCTTCTCCCCTCTCTATTCTCCCTCTCCCCTCTATCCTCCCTCTCCCCTCTATCCTCCCTCTCCCCTCTATTCTCCCTCTCCCCTCTCTATTCTCCCTCTCCCCCTCTATTCTCCCTCTCCCCTTTCTATTCTCCCTCTCCTCCCTCTATCATCCCTCTCCCCTCTATCCTCCCTCTCCCCCTCTATTCTCCCTCTCCCCTCTCTATTCTCCCTCTCCCCTCTATCCTCCCTCTCCCCGCCATCCTCCCTTTCCCCTCTATTCTCCCTCTCCTCCCTCTATCCTCCCTCTCCCCTCTATGCTCCTTCTCCCCCTCTATTTTCCCTCTCCCCTCTCTATTCTCCCTCTCCCCCCTCTATCCTGCCTCTCCCCCTCAATTCTCCCTCTCCCCCCTCTATTCTCCCTCTCAGCAGAGCTGCTGTAATTGCCAATAGGTTGGGAGCGGCTGTAATTTCTAATTTGTTGGGACCTGCTGTAATTGCTAATCGGTTGGGACCTGCTGTAATTGCCACCTGAGCCCAACCCCTGTTGGCCGTTTATACTGTATACCTTCAGGAAACTGTCGTGCTTCAGACCTTCACTTACTTCCCAGATATATAAGGAAGTCATACTGAGACTATTCATAACCTCTATAAACACCCTTTCTTACCCAGTGTGGGCTGGAAAGGCTCATAGGCACGTAACATACACAGTCAAACCCTTAGAACACAGAAAGAATGTACACAGCTCAGCGACCTGACCAAAGCCAGGCCATGGGTAAGGGCCAGAGTATGTAACCCAGCCTGAGAATGTACACAGCACAGCTCAGCGACCTGACCAAAGCCAGGCCATGGGTAAGGGCCAGAGTATGTAACCCAGCCTGAGAATGTACACAGCACAGCTCAGCGACCTGACCAAAGCCAGGCCATGGGTAAGGGCCAGAGTATGTAACCCAGCCTGAGCCCAGTCACAAAGGAAAAGCCAAGCTGACTGCATGGCTGCAGTGGAGGTTTGTGAAACCAGAACATTGAATGTATCCTAAACTGTTACATTTCAATAGAGGAGCATACCAAGGTAGGGTGGCTTGTCAATACTAGTTTGTCTGCCAGACTCAGTGGACTGCCAACTTGTTGACTACTGCTTTTCCATTCAAATGACCTGGCCTCGACTAGCTTGAAAACATACTTTAAATCAAATGTTATTAATCACATTAATCACATGACCTTACAGTGAAATGCTGACTTACAGT
The DNA here is from genome assembly GCF_013265735.2 of Oncorhynchus mykiss. Classification (NCBI taxonomy): domain Eukaryota; kingdom Metazoa; phylum Chordata; class Actinopteri; order Salmoniformes; family Salmonidae; genus Oncorhynchus; species Oncorhynchus mykiss. The sequence continues at coordinate 10,820,926 of NC_048574.1, read as the reverse complement.
TAAAACAAAATAATAATAATATGAATAAGAATAAGAAATAAAAGGAAACAGTAATCTATGTGAATTACACCACACCAATTTCAGCACCACATTTTCCGTGGATCTTTTTAATCAAAAACGTGTTATTGCCAGGTGATAAAACCCTCTGTTTATGGATCTACTCCAGAGTGGAATCATTCCTCATCAGTGGATTGTAGCAAATGAAAAGACAGACTCTGCAGGCAGTTCTGTTGTTGATATGACATGATGATATGATATACTTTATTGTCCCTGAGGGGAAATTTGACTGGGACAATAGAGAGTGCTGTTGCTTCCACATAAATACATAGAATCAAACAATCACAGATGACTGGTCCTGGTATCAGGTCTTTGAGGCAGCTCTCAGGAACTGACTCATAACACATACATGCACACACACACACACACACACACACACACACACACACACACACACACATATATATATATATACACACGCACACACACACACAAGCGCGCAGCCATACACACATCTCATAAAGGCAGTAGAAGCTATATGGAGCCTCTCCCATTGTTCCCATGGTATATGGTTGAGTGGTTATAACAGCCACATTAACACGTCTGTGTTTTATGGGTGTGAAAGGCTCACACGGAGAGAATCGGCTCTTGCCCATTAACACAGAAGAGAAATCAACTTTAATGCTCAGCCCTTTTGGCACTGTGATATTTGCTGACCTTTTGCATGATATGGTTCAGTTGACCTTCTCTGTTTAGACACTAGACACTCTGTTTCTACTTCCAGTATTGTGTCTGAATACCCTGCGTGTTGAAGTATTATTGTTAAACCCAGATGCAGAGACTTACGTCAACAAATCTTGTGTACTCACACACTAGTATTTCTCTGACAGCCAGCTGTGTTGCTGAATATAACCCGTGCTGACAGGATTAGATCACCCATCATCGGAGATTTGAGATGAAGTCATTATGAACAGGAAATGAAAGAGGAACACAGAAGAGACTGTAACGTGGCCAGTAATTAATTAAACATAATGTGCTACATTTGACTGGGTTCTTCCTATTACCTCAGTACCTAGTCAGCAGTTCTGTTCCAACAGCCAAGTGTTCCCAGGACACTGTGGGAACAGCACGGCATCGCTCTCCCTCTTGTTTCATTTCCCATGTTAATGCACCCGGAGTCTCAACAGCAGTCAACCCTGGTCCCAGAGACAATAATGCCAGGGTAGTGTGAGCCAGGCAGATGGAAATTCTAGCGTAAAAAGGTGCCATAGATCATTTGGAGACACTTATTACTGTCTCTCTCTCCATGGAGTGTCTTCCCTCTATTAACAAGTCATTCCAACCCATTCCCCAGGACTGTTAGTAGACTATGTTGTTGGGTACCCATTCCCCAGGACTGTTAGTAGACTATGTTGTTGGGTACCCATTCCCCAGGACTGTTAGTAGACTATGTTGTTGGGTACCCATTCCCCAGGACTGTTAGTAGACTATGTTGTTGGGTACCCATTCCCCAGGACTGTTAGTAGACTATGTTGTTGGGTACCCATTCCCCAGGACTGTTAGTAGACTATGTTGTTGGGTACCCATTCCCCAGGACTGTTAGTAGACTATGCTGTTGGGTACCCAAGGTGTGTCACCATGTCCAATTTGAAATAGACTAGAGAATTATTGTTGTTGTCTTGATCTTGACAGACAAGTAGTGTTTTTCTCTCTCTGGCGTAGTGGATGTAGTGGAGATGGTTTGGTAGCTAGTTAACCCAATTGCCAATGAAATCAAAGGCGCATTACTTTTAATATGGTGCTGGAATGGATGAGTCCATCTGCTGTAAGGTATGACCTGCAGCTCTGCACACTCACATGCTCCTTTTAATATGGTGCTGGAATGGATGAGTCCATCTGCTGTAAGGTATGACCTGCAGCTCTGCACACTCACATGCTCCTTTTAATATGGTGCTGGAATGGATGAGTCCATCTGCTGTAAGGTATGACCTGCAGCTCTGCACACTCACATGGTCCTTTTAATATGGTGCTGGAATGGATGAGTCCATCTGCTGTAAGGTATGACCTGCAGCTCTGCACACTCACATGGTCCTTTTATTATGGTGCTGGAATGGATGAGTCCATCTGCTGTAAGGTATGACCTGTAGCTCTGCACACTCACATGGTCCTTTTATTATGGTGCTGGAATGGATGAGTCCATCTGCTGTAAGGTATGACCTGCAGCTCTGCACACTCACATGGTCCTTTTATTATGGTGCTGGAATGGATGAGTCCATCTGCTGTAAGGTATGACCTGCAGCTCTGCACACTCACATGCTCCTTTTAATATGGTGCTGGAATGGATGAGTCCATCTGCTGTAAGGTATGACCTGTAGCTCTGCACACTCACATGGTCCTTTTAATATGGTGCTGGAATGGATGAGTCCATCTGCTGTAAGGTATGACCTGTAGCTCTGCACACTCACATGCTCCTTTTAATATGGTGCTGGAATGGATGAGTCCATCTGCTGTAAGGTATGACCTGTAGCTCTGCACACTCACATGGTCCTTTTAATATGGTGCTGGAATGGATGAGTCCATCTGCTGTAAGGTATGACCTGCAGCTCTGCACACTCACATGCTCCTTTTAATATGGTGCTGGAATGGATGAGTCCATCTGCTGTAAGGTATGACCTGCAGCTCTGCACACTCACATGGTCCTTTTAATATGGTGCTGGAATGGACGAGTCCATCTGCTGTAAGGTATGACCTGCAGCTCTGCACACTCACATGGTCCTTTTAATATGGTGCTGGAATGGATGAGTCCATCTGCTGTAAGGTATGACCTGCAGCTCTGCACACTCACATGCTCCTTTTAATATGGTGCTGGAATGGATGAGTCCATCTGCTGTAAGGTATGACCTGCAGCTCTGCACACTCACATGCTCCAGATACATATCTACGTTTCAACCCAAACAAATCTAGGTAGCGAACAGGTCTGGCCTAAAACTGCTGTTGTACTGATAACCATGGTCCCCTACTGTGCCACGGTGACTGGTATGGGCAGGCTGGTTACAGCAGCTGGCACAGCGGTGACATCCTGCCATAGTCACTAGGGGATCGCTGTGATCTGTCTTACAGCCTGCTCAGAGACACCTCTGTTCCCTCCACGGCTCTGCCAGTGCTAGACAGCTTTATCGCAACACGCACGCACGAACGCACACACACACACACACACGCGTGCACGCATGCACACACACACACACACATGCACACACACACACACACACACACACATTCTAACTAGTTGCGTATGTTAGCAATAAAACCTGTATTATAGGCAGAGGGTCCCAGATGCTCCCTAAATGGAGACCAATGTTCATGTGTAGGGCCAATTTAGACCAGGTGTGTGTGTGTGAAGATGATGCTGGGATAGCTGCTTATATGAGGGGCTTCCTGCTGCAGAGATTACGTTTGAGCTCATTATCATAGACCAGATGTCTGTCTGTCTCCCTCTCTCTCTCTTTCCTGTGAAATTGTTGTAAATGTAGATACAGACCCGATGCTGTACAGTCAACTGGTGATCTCAATCTTCATTTGAGCAGACGGCAGAGGTTGAGGAGAATGGAGCGAGAGAAAGCTCAGAGCAGCATGATTCAGCAGAGAAATGTGTCTAGGTTTCACGTTAGATTTCCAGCCAGGGAGTGGTACTGCTTTCTTGCTCTTGGGTCCTGCCAACTTCACTAACTACAGCTAAATGGACAGAATCAAAGATGCAATCATGTTGTCTGACTGTAATAGCTGCCGCTGTAGTGTAATGACTGTTGATATGTTAATAACTATTTATATTGGCTAGTATCATTGGTATCATTATCAGTATGATTGTCTCATGTGTTCCATTAGATCATGGCTGTTATAGATCAGTATGTTTGTCTCATGTGTTCCATTAGATCATGGCTGTTATAGATCAGTATGATTGTCTCATGTGTTCCATTAGATCATGGCTGTTATAGATCAGTATGATTGTCTCATGTGTTCCATTAGATCATGGCTGTTATAGATCAGTATGATTGTCTCATGTGTTCCATTAGATCATGGCTGTTATAGATCAGTATGATTGTCTCATGTGTTCCATTAGATCATGGCTGTTATAGATCAGTATGTTTGTCTCATGTGTTCCATTAGATCATGGCTGTTATAGATCAGTATGTTTGTCTCATGTGTTCCATTAGATCATGGCTGTTATAGATCAGTATGATTGTCTCATGTGTTCCATTAGATCATGGCTGTTATAGATCAGTATGATTGTCTCATGTGTTCCATTAGATCACGGCTGTTATAGTGTCTGTTAGTGATAATGGAGGAGCTTCACCAAGCGTGTCCAGTCTACTGCTGAAGGTTATTTATTTGGCTCTGCAGAGCACCTTACTATAGAGCCAGAGGCCTCTCTCCTCTCCTCCTCTCTTCTCTTCCTTCTCTCCTCTCATTTATCCTCTCCCCTCTCTCCTCCTCCTCTTCTCCCCCTCTCTCCTCTCTCCTATCCTCTCATCCTCTTCTCCCCCTCCTTCACTTCTCTTTTCCTCTCATCCTCCTCCACTCCTCTCCATTCCTCCTCTCCTTTCCTCTCCTCCTCTCCTTTCCTCCTCTCCTGTTCTGCAGCTAAAACAGAGAGCTACAGATACAGTACCCTTTATTGACACACAGGAATCCCCACCGTCAGCATCCACTGCCAATACCCAAGGGAGGTAAACTGTCTGCTCAGGCTCTGGCAGCTAACTAAAGACACCGAGCAGTGGGGAGTCAGTGAGAGGCCTGTTAGTGCTGCTGGAGCCCAGAGCCCAAAGATTATTCTCCAGTAGAAGAGTAGAGGACAGCAGGAGTTAGCCCCGTGGCTCTAGATGTCTCTGTGACTGTGGCCCCAGCCACGGCCTTGGTACTCTGACCCCATGCAGCCCCACAGTCAGCCCCAGCATCAGTCAGTCCCATCAGTGATTTATGACTCTAAGGCTGCCTTGGGACTGTAACAGCTGGCCAATCTGCATTGCAGCAAAAGTTCCTCACATACTGATGTTCAGTACACAGTCATACAGACAGGGGAGAACGTTTATAGACCTACACATAGGTGCCTACAAGTAAACTGAAGTTTACCAGTAAACTGCCAGAATTTTGGTATCTTTCAAGGATTTTATGTAATCTATCACAAGTGGCACTTTTGGGTACATCAGGTTAACGCAGGTGTCTGTAATTATCTCTGTGTAACGTGTGCGCTGGGATTCGGGAAGCAAGTTCAGGGAGTGCATGATTTAAACAGTAAATTAAACATAATACAGAACAAGAACCACAAACAACGCAGAGACATGAAACAGAAACAATAACACCTGGGGAAGGAACCAAAGGGAGTGGTAATCAAGGAGGTGATGGAGTCCAGGTGAGTGTCATAATGCGCTGATGTGCGAAACGATGGTGACAGTCTGGCCCACAACGAGCAGCCTGTTGACCTAGAGGCCAGAGACGGAGTACACGTGACAGTCTGGCCCACAACGAGCAGCCTGTTGACCTAGAGGCCAGAGACGGAGTACACGTGACAGTCTGGCCCACAACGAGCAGCCTGTTGACCTAGAGGCCAGAGAGGGAGTACACGTGACAGGTGTGGCCCACAACGAGCAGCCTGTTGACCTAGAGGCCAGAGACAAGTACACGTGACAGTCTGGCCCACAACAAGCAGCCTGTTGACCTAGAGGCCAGAGAGGGAGTACACGTGACAGGTGTGGCCCATAACGAGCAGCCTGTTGACCTAGAGGCCAGAGAGGGAGTACACATGACAGTCTGGCCCATAACGAGCAGCCTGTTGACCTAGAGGCCAGAGAGGGAGTACACGTGACAGTCTGGCCCACAACGAGCAGCCTGTTGACCTAGAGGCCAGAGAGGGAGTACACGTGACAGTCTGGCCCACAACAAGCAGCCTGTTGACCTAGAGGCCAGAGACAGAGTACACGTGACAGTCTGGCCCATAACGAGCAGCCTGTTGACCTAGAGGCCAGAGACAGAGTACACGTGACAGTCTGGCCCACAACGAGCCGCATGTTGACCTAGAGGCCAGAGAGGGAGTACACGTGACAGTCTGGCCCATAACGAGCAGCCTGTTGACCTAGAGGCCAGAGACAGAGTACACGTGACAGTCTGGCCCACAACGAGCCGCATGTTGACCTAGAGGCCAGAGAGGGAGTACACGTGACAGTCTGGCCCATAACGAGCAGCCTGTTGACCTAGAGGCCAGAGACGGAGTACACGTGACAGGTGTGGCCCATAACGAGCAACCTGTTGACCTAGAGGCCAGAGACAGAGTACACGTGACAGTCTGGCCCACAACGAGCAGCCTGTTGACCTAGAGGCCAGAGACAGAGTACACGTGACAGGTGTGGCCCATAACGAGCAGCCTGTTGACCTAGAGGCCAGAGAGGGAGTACACGTGACAGTCTGGCCCATAACGAGCAGCCTGTTGACCTAGAGGCCAGAGAGGGAGTACACGTGACAGTCTGGCCCACAACGAGCAGCCTGTTGACCTAGAGGCCAGAGACAGAGTACACGTGACAGGTGTGGCCCATAACGAGCAGCCTGTTGACCTAGAGGCCAGAGAGGGAGTACACGTGACAGTCTGGCCCACAACGAGCAGCATGTTGACCTAGAGGCCAGAGAGGGAGTACACGTGACAGTCTGGCCCATAACGAGCAGCATGTTGACCTAGAGGCCAGAGAGGGTGTACACGTGACAGTCTGGCCCATAACGAGCAGCCTGTTGACCTAGAGGCCAGAGACGGAGTACACGTGACAGTCTGGCCCATAACGAGCAGCCTGTTGACCTAGAGGCCAGAGACGGAGCACACGTGACAGTCTGGCCCATAACGAGCAGCCTGTTGACCTAGAGACCAGAGACAGAGCACATGTGACAGTCTGGCCCATAACGAGCAGCCTATTGACCTAGAGGCCAGAGAGGGAGTACACGTGACAGTTGTGGCCCATAACGAGCAGCATGTTGACCTAGAGGCCAGAGACAGAGTACATGTGACAGTCTGGCCCATAACGAGCAGCCTGTTGACCTAGAGGCCAGAGACGGAGTACACGTGACAGGTCTGGCCCATAACGAGCAGCCTGTTGACCTAGAGGCCAGAGAGGGAGTACACGTGACAGTCTGGCCCACACCGAGCAGCCTGTTGACCTAGAGGCCAGAGAGGGTGTACACGTGACAGGTGTGGCCCATAACGAGCAGCCTGTTGACCTAGAAGCCAGAGAGGGAGTACACGTGACAGTCTGGCCCATAACGAGCAGCCTGTTGACCTAGAGGCCAGAGAGGGAGTAGACGTGACAGGTGTGGCCCATAACGAGCAGCCTGTTGACCTAGAGGCCAGAGAGGGAGTACACGTGACAGTCTGGCCCATAACGAGCAGCCTGTTGACCTAGAGGCCAGAGAGGGAGTACACGTGACAGTCTGGCCCATAACGAGCAGCCTGTTGACCTAGAGGCCAGAGAGGGAGTACATGTGACAGTCTGGCCCATAACGAGCAGCCTGTTGACCTAGAGGCCAGAGAGGGAGGACACGTGACAGTCTGGCCCATAACGAGCAGCCTGTTGACCTAGAGGCCAGAGAGGGAGTACACGTGACATGTGTGGCCCATAACAAGCAGCCTGTTGACCTAGAGGCCAGAGAGGGAGGACACGTGACAGTCTGGCCCATAACGAGCAGCCTGTTGACCTAGAGGCCAGAGAGGGAGTACACGTGACAGTCTGGCCCTCTGTCTGGCCTTATCACATGGAAAATATATTAAATAATGTAATATTTAAAAATAAATCAAATGACAAAGCTGTAAAACATTATTCTGAATATAAACCATCAACCTAGTGACTACTATTGGTGTTTAATGAGGGTTTCAGCATGAAATGTCATTGATTTATTTATTTTACTATGTCAGTATGTATTTGTTGTCAACGTTTCGGTGTCAAACTGGTGGCAGATGTGAAGGTCAATAGTTGGAAGAGTTGCAGAGTTAATTGTAAATAATACCATTGTTTATTAGTTGCTTTTTTTCATTAATTAGGCTATTTTCTCTTGAACTGTATGGTCTATCTACTAGAAACTCATGAACCATCTGGTCTATCTACTAGAAACTCATGAACCATCTGGTCTATCTACTAGAAACTCATGAATCATCTGGTCTATCTACTAGAAACTCATGAACCATCTGGTCTATCTACTAGAAACTCATGAACCGTCTGGTCTATCTACTAGAAACTCATAAACCATCTGGTCTTTCTACTAGAAACTCATGAATCATCTGGTCTTTCTACTAGAAACTCATGAACCATCTGGTCTATCTACTAGAAACTCATGAACCGTCTGGTCTATCTACTAGAAACTCATAAACCATCTGGTCTATCTACTAGAAACTCATGAACCATCTGGTCTATCTACTAGAAACTCATGAACCGTCTGGTCTATCTACTAGAAACTCATGAACCGTCTGGTCTATCTACTAGAAACTCATGAACCGTCTGGTCTATCTACTAGAAACTCATGAACCGTCTGGTCTTTCTACTAGAAACTCATAAACCATCTGGTCTATCTACTAGAAACTCATGAACCGTCTGGTCTATCTACTAGAAACTCATGAACCGTCTGGTCTTTCTACTAGAAACTCATAAACCATCTGGTCTATCTACTAGAAACTCATGAACCGTCTGGTCTATCTACTAGAAACTCATGAACCGTCTGGTCTATCTACTAGAAACTCATGAACCGTCTGGTCTATCTACTAGAAACTCATGAACCATCTGGTCTATCTACTAGAAACTCATGAACCGTCTGGTCTATCTACTAGAAACTCATGAACCGTCTGGTCTATCTACTAGAAACTCATGAACCATCTGGTCTATCTACTAGAAACTCATGAACCATCTGGTCTATCTACTAGAAACTCATGAACCGTCTGGTCTATCTACTAGAAACTCATGAACCGTCTGGTCTATCTACTAGAAACTCATGAACCATCTGGTCTATCTACTAGAAACTCATGAACCGTCTGGTCTATCTACTAGAAACTCATGAACCGTCTGGTCTATCTACTAGAAAATCATGAACCATCTGGTCTATCTACTAGAAACTCATGAACCATCTGGTCTATCTACTAGAAACTCATGAACCGTCTGGTCTATCTACTAGAAACTCATGAACCGTCTGTTCTATCTACTAGAAACTCATGAACCGTCTGGTCTATCTACTAGAAACTCATGAACCATCTGGTCTATCTACTAGAAAATCATGAACCGTCTGGTCTATCTACTAGAAACTCATGAACCGTCTGGTCTATCTACTAGAAACTCATGAACCGTCTGGTCTATCTACTAGAAACTCATGAACCATCTGGTCTTTCTACTAGAAACTCATGAATCATCTGTTCTATCTACTAGAAACTCATGAACCGTCTGGTCTATCTACTAGAAACTCATGAACCGTCTGGTCTATCTACTAGAAACTCATGAATCGTCTGTTCTATCTACTAGAAACTCATGAACCGTCTGGTCTATCTACTAGAAACTCATGAACCGTCTGGTCTATCTACTAGAAACTCATGAACCATCTGGTCTATCTACTAGAAACTCATGAATCATCTGGTCTATCTACTAGAAACTCATGAACCATCTGGTCTATCTACTAGAAACTCATGAACCATCTGGTCTATCTACTAGAAACTCATGAACCGTCTGGTCTATCTACTAGAAACTCATGAACCATCTGGTCTATCTACTAGAAACTCATGAACCATCTGGTCTATCTACTAGAAAATCATGAACCGTCTGGTCTATCTACTAGAAACTCATGAACCGTCTGGTCTATCTACTAGAAACTCATGAACCGTCTGGTCTATCTACTAGAAACTCATGAACCATCTGGTCTTTCTACTAGAAACTCATGAATCATCTGTTCTATCTACTAGAAACTCATGAACCGTCTGGTCTATCTACTAGAAACTCATGAACCGTCTGGTCTATCTACTAGAAACTCATGAATCGTCTGTTCTATCTACTAGAAACTCATGAACCGTCTGGTCTATCTACTAGAAACTCATGAACCGTCTGGTCTATCTACTAGAAACTCATGAACCATCTGGTCTATCTACTAGAAACTCATGAATCATCTGGTCTATCTACTAGAAACTCATGAACCATCTGGTCTATCTACTAGAAACTCATGAACCATCTGGTCTATCTACTAGAAACTCATGAATCATCTGGTCTATCTACTAGAAACTCATGAATCATCTGGTCTATCTACTAGAAACTCATGAACCATCTGGTCTATCTACTAGAAACTCATGAACCATCTGGTCTATCTACTAGAAACTCATGAACCGTCTGGTCTATCTACTAGAAACTCATGAACCGTCTGGTCTATCTACTAGAAACTCATGAACCATCTGGTCTATCTACTAGAAACTCATGAACCATCTGGTCTATCTACTAGAAACTCATGAACCGTCTGGTCTATCTACTAGAAACTCATGAACCGTCTGGTCTATCTACTAGAAACTCATGAACCGTCTGGTCTATCTACTAGAAACTCATGAACCATCTGGTCTTTCTACTAGAAACTCATGAATCATCTGTTCTATCTACTAGAAACTCATGAACCGTCTGGTCTATCTACTAGAAACTCATGAACCGTCTGGTCTATCTACTAGAAACTCATGAATCGTCTGTTCTATCTACTAGAAACTCATGAACCGTCTGGTCTATCTACTAGAAACTCATGAACCGTCTGGTCTATCTACTAGAAACTCATGAACCATCTGGTCTATCTACTAGAAACTCATGAATCATCTGGTCTATCTACTAGAAACTCATGAACCATCTGGTCTATCTACTAGAAACTCATGAACCATCTGGTCTATCTACTAGAAACTCATGAACCATCTGGTCTATCTACTAGAAAATCATGAACCGTCTGGTCTATCTACTAGAAACTCATGAACCGTCTGGTCTATCTACTAGAAACTCATGAACCGTCTGGTCTATCTACTAGAAACTCATGAACCATCTGGTCTTTCTACTAGAAACTCATGAATCATCTGTTCTATCTACTAGAAACTCATGAACCGTCTGGTCTATCTACTAGAAACTCATGAACCGTCTGGTCTATCTACTAGAAACTCATGAATCGTCTGTTCTATCTACTAGAAACTCATGAACCGTCTGGTCTATCTACTAGAAACTCATGAACCGTCTGGTCTATCTACTAGAAACTCATGAACCATCTGGTCTATCTACTAGAAACTCATGAATCATCTGGTCTATCTACTAGAAACTCATGAACCATCTGGTCTATCTACTAGAAACTCATGAACCATCTGGTCTATCTACTAGAAACTCATGAATCATCTGGTCTATCTACTAGAAACTCATGAATCATCTGGTCTATCTACTAGAAACTCATGAACCATCTGGTCTATCTACTAGAAACTCATGAACCATCTGGTCTATCTACTAGAAACTCATGAACCGTCTGGTCTATCTACTAGAAACTCATGAACCGTCTGGTCTATCTACTAGAAACTCATGAACCATCTGGTCTATCTACTAGAAACTCATGAACCATCTGGTCTATCTACTAGAAACTCATGAACCGTCTGGTCTATCTACTAGAAACTCATGAACCGTCTGGTCTATCTACTAGAAACTCATGAACCGTCTGGTCTATCTACTAGAAACTCATGAACCATCTGGTCTTTCTACTAGAAACTCATGAATCATCTGTTCTATCTACTAGAAACTCATGAACCGTCTGGTCTATCTACTAGAAACTCATGAACCGTCTGGTCTATCTACTAGAAACTCATGAATCGTCTGTTCTATCTACTAGAAACTCATGAACCGTCTGGTCTATCTACTAGAAACTCATGAACCGTCTGGTCTATCTACTAGAAACTCATGAACCATCTGGTCTATCTACTAGAAACTCATGAATCATCTGGTCTATCTACTAGAAACTCATGAACCATCTGGTCTATCTACTAGAAACTCATGAACCATCTGGTCTATCTACTAGAAACTCATGAATCATCTGGTCTATCTACTAGAAACTCATGAATCATCTGGTCTATCTACTAGAAACTCATGAACCATCTGGTCTATCTACTAGAAACTCATGAACCATCTGGTCTATCTACTAGAAACTCATGAACCATCTGGTCTATCTACTAGAAACTCATGAACCGTCTGGTCTATCTACTAGAAACTCATGAACCGTCTGGTCTATCTACTAGAAACTCATGAACCATCTGGTCTATCTACTAGAAACTCATGAACCATCTGGTCTATCTACTAGAAAATCATGAACCGTCTGGTCTATCTACTAGAAACTCATGAACCGTCTGGTCTATCTACTAGAAACTCATGAACCGTCTGGTCTATCTACTAGAAACTCATGAACCATCTGGTCTTTCTACTAGAAACTCATGAATCATCTGTTCTATCTACTAGAAACTCATGAACCGTCTGGTCTATCTACTAGAAACTCATGAACCGTCTGGTCTATCTACTAGAAACTCATGAATCGTCTGTTCTATCTACTAGAAACTCATGAATCATCTGGTCTATCTACTAGAAACTCATGAATCATCTGGTCTATCTACTAGAAACTCATGAACCGTCTGGTCTATCTACTAGAAACTCATGAACCATCTGGTCTATCTACTAGAAACTCATGAACCGTCTGGTCTATCTACTAGAAACTCATGAACCGTCTGGTCTATCTACTAGAAACTCATGAACCATCTGGTCTATCTACTAGAAACTCATGAACCATCTGGTCTATCTACTAGAAAATCATGAACCGTCTGGTCTATCTACTAGAAACTCATGAACCGTCTGGTCTATCTACTAGAAACTCATGAACCGTCTGGTCTATCTACTAGAAACTCATGAACCATCTGGTCTTTCTACTAGAAACTCATGAATCATCTGTTCTATCTACTAGAAACTCATGAACCGTCTGGTCTATCTACTAGAAACTCATGAACCGTCTGGTCTATCTACTAGAAACTCATGAATCGTCTGTTCTATCTACTAGAAACTCATGAACCGTCTGGTCTATCTACTAGAAACTCATGAACCGTCTGGTCTATCTACTAGAAACTCATGAACCATCTGGTCTATCTACTAGAAACTCATGAATCATCTGGTCTATCTACTAGAAACTCATGAACCATCTGGTCTATCTACTAGAAACTCATGAACCATCTGGTCTATCTACTAGAAACTCATGAATCATCTGGTCTATCTACTAGAAACTCATGAATCATCTGGTCTATCTACTAGAAACTCATGAACCATCTGGTCTATCTACTAGAAACTCATGAACCGTCTGGACACAGACCCTAACCCAGATACAACAAATGAATACTATATGAATACATAAAAAAATAAGTATTCTTAATTACCAAGTAACTGAAGATTCCAGTTACTTTGGTAAACTACTGGTAGCTTTGCAACCCTAGTCTGTAAATTACAGGAGGCTGGTGAGGGGAGGATAGCTCATAATAATATCTGAAGTGGTGTAAATGGAATGGTATTATTTAAGGCTCCTGAGTGGTGCATCGGTCTAAGGCACTGCATCTCAGTGCTAGAGGTGTCACTACAGACCCGGTTCAATCACAGGCTATATCACAACCGGCCGCGATTGGGAGTCCCATAGGGCAGTGCACAATTGGCCCAGTGTCGTTAGGGGTAGGGGAGGTTTTGGCCGGAGTAGGCCGTCATTGTAAAATAAGAATTTGTTCTTAACTGACTTGCTTCGTTAATTAAAAAAAAATCAATAAAAACGTTCAATAAACCATGTGTTCAATACCATTCCATTTACTCCATTCCAGCCATTACTATGAGCCTGACCTCCCCAGTTAAGGTGCCACTAGCCGCCTCTGGGACAAACTGATACAGTAACTGGAACACATTGGAGATCAAAAACATTCTGATGTTCTTCTGCTTAGTCACATATTCCACATCTACAGCCTCATCAGAAACACAAGCAATGCAGTATAAAGATATTTCATATGCTGCTGTGTTGGAACAAGGAATAATCACACACACACACACACACACACACACACACACACACACATACTGTCCCCCCACACACAAACACATATACTGACCCCCCCCACACACACACACATACTGACCCCCCACACACACACACACATACAGACTAGAGGTCGACCAATTATGATTTTTTAACGCCGATACCGATTATTGGAGGACCAAAAAAAAGCTGATACCGATTAATCGGCCAATTTTTTAAAATGTATTTGTAATAATGACAATTACAACAATACTGAATGAACACTTATTTTAACTTAATATAATACATCAATAAAATATATTTAGCCTCAAATAAATAATGAAACATGTTCAATTTGGTTTAAATAATGCAAAAACAAAGTGTTGGAGAAGAATATAAAAGTGCAATATGTGCCATGTAAGAAAGCTAACGTTTGAGTTCCTTGCTCAGAACATGAGAACATATGAAAGCTGGCGGTTCCTTTTAACATGAGTCTTCAATATTCCCAGGTAAGAGGTTTTAGGTTGTAGTTAATATAGTATTTATAGGACTATTTATCTCTATACCATTTGTATTTCATATACCTTTGACTATTGGATGTTCTTATAGGCACTTTAGTATTGCCAGTGTAACAGTATAGCTTCCGTCCCTCTCCTCGCCCCTACCTGGGCTCGAACCAGGAACACAACGACAACAGCCACCACATCGAAGCAGCTTTACCCATCAAAAAAAATCCGCGGCCCTTGCAGATCAAGGGGAACGACTACTAAGTCTACTAACTAACTACTAACTAAGTCTCAGAGCGAGTGACGTTTGAAACGCTATTAGCGCGCACCCTGCTAACTAGCTAGCCGTTTCACATCGGTTACACCAGCCATTAGGCTGATAGGCTTGAAGTCATAAACAACGCTGTGCTTGCGAAGAGCTGCTGACAAAACGCACGAAAGTGCTGTTTGAATGAATGCTTAGGAGCCTGCTGCTGCCTACCATCGCTCAGTCAGACTGCTCTATCAAATCATAGACTTAATTATAACATTGAAATTGGCCCTAATTAATCGGCTCGGTCGACCTCTAATACTGACCCGTCCACACACACACACACACACACACACACACACACACACACACACACACACACACACACACACACACACATATTGACCCCCCCCCCCCCCCACACACACACACGCACACACATTGACCCCCCCCCCACACACACACACACACACACACACACACACACATATTGACCCCCCACACACACTTTTCACCACATTCAATGCTGCTACTATTTATTATTTATCCTGCTGCACTTTTACCCCTGCCTACATGTAGGCAGTATTTCTGCACATTGGGGTCTTGGGTCTGGGAGGCTGAGCTGGGGTCTGGGAGGCTGAGCTGGGGTCTGGGGGGCTGAGCTGGTGTCTGGGAGGCTGAGCTGGGGTCTGGTTGGTTGAGCTGGGGTCTGGGGGGCTGAGCTGGGGTCTGGGAGGCTGAGCTGTGGTCTGGGTGGCTGAGCTGGGGTCTGGGTGGCTGAGCTGGGGTCTGGGAGGCTGAGCTGGGGTCTGGGAGGCTGAGCTGGGGTCTGAGAGGCTGAGCTGGGGTCTGGGAGGCTGAGCTGGGGTCTGAGAGGCTGAGCTGGTGTCTGAGAGGCTGAGCTGGGGTCTGGGGGGGCTACGCTGGTGTCTGGGAGGCTGAGCTGGGGTCTGGGGGGGCTACGCTGGGGTCTGGGGGGCTAGGGGGCTAAGCTGGGGTCTGGGGGGCTGAGCTGGGGTCTGGGGGGCTGAGCTGGGGTCTGGGTGGCTGGGGGGCTGAGCTGGGGTCTGGGGGGCTGAGGGGCTAAGCTGGGGTCTGGGTGGCTGGGGGGCTAAGCTGGGGTCTGGGGGGCTGAGCTGGGGTCTGGGGGGCTGAGCTGGGGTCTGGGTGGCTGAGCTGGGGTCTGGGGGCTAAGCTGGGGTCTGGGTGGCTGAGCTGGGGTCTGGGTAGCTGAGCTGGGGTCTGGATGGCTGGGGGGCTTTACTGGGGTCTGGGAGGCTGAGCTGGGGTCTGGGGGGCTGAGCTGGGGTCTAGGGGGCTTTACTGGGGTCTGGGAGGCTGAGCTGGGGTCTGGGGGGCTGAGCTGGGGTCTGGGAGGCTGAGCTGGGGTCTGGGGGGCTGAGCTGGGGTTCGGGGGGCTGAGCTGTGGTCTGGTTGGTTGAGCTGGTGTCTGGGAGGCTGAGCTGTGGTCTGGTTGGTTGAGCTGGGGTCTGAGAGGCTGAGCTGGGGTCTGGTTGGTTGAGCTGGGGTCTGGGAGGCTGAGCTGGGGTCTGGGAGGCTGAGCTGGGGTCTGGGAGGCTGAGCTGGGGTCTGGGAGGCTGGGGGGCTAAGCTGGGGTCTGGGGGGCTGAGCTGGGGTCTGGGAGGCTGAGCTGGGGTCTGGGGGGCTGAGCTGGGGTCTGGGGGGCTGAGCTGGGGTCCGGGGGGCTGAGCTGTGGTCTGGTTGGTTGAGCTGGTGTCTGGGAGGCTGAGCTGGGGTCTGGTTGGTTGAGCTGGTGTCTGGGAGGCTGAGCTGGGGTCTGGTTGGTTGAGCTGGGGTCTGGGAGGCTGAGCTGGGGTCTGGGAGGCTGAGCTGGGGTCTGGGAGGCTGGGGGGCTAAGCTGGGGTCTGGGGGGCTGAGCTGGGGTCTGGGTGGCTGAGCTGGGGTCTGGGAGGCTAAGCTGGGGTCTGGGTGGCTGGGGGGCTAAGCTGGGGTCTGGGGGGCTGAGCTGGGGTCTGGGTGGCTGAGCTGGGGGCTGGGGGGCTTTACTGGGGTCTGGGAGGCTGAGCTGGGGTCTGGGGGCTGAGCTGGGGTCTGGGGGGCTGAGCTGGGGTCTGGGGGGCTGAGCTGGGGTCTGGGATGCTGAGCTGGGGTCTGGGAGGCTGAGCTGGGGGCTGAGCTGGGGTCTGGGGGGCTGCCTGTTAATAACTGAGCTGCAGTAAGCTGCCTGTGCCAAGACAAACAGACCCGGGCCCCAGGTCTCCCCGATTTATTTATGAAAAGATATATTTCAGCAGCCCCGGGGGCACATTCATTATTTCCAAAGAAAATCCTCAGAGCATTCTGGCCCTGGTACAGTGGAGGAGGAGACAGGGGGAGGAACAGTTCGGATGATTTATATATTTAGATATTCTGCGGTTTTTATTGTCTCCATTAGCATAGGATCCATCTATTTTGTGACAAAAGAGCATTTGCATCGCCATGAGGGTGGAGAGATGTTTCAGGGCATTATCTAATGACCACCTGCCTCTGGCCTTTCACAACAACACCAGGAGATGGCTGCATGAAATCTCTGATGATATTTTAAGATCAACCTTGGGATCCAAATCTTATTGAAATGGTTGGAGGATGTAGATTTAATGATGTGGCCTCTTTATGGTCTCAGATTGCTGATCTTCAAAGGGAATTGGAGCAGGAATAAATATATTTCCTGAGAACCTCTCTACCCAATGAGATGCTCTGAACAGAACAGGACAGACATGGAACACTACAGGGGGCCTCTTTTAATGGACGTAAAAGCTGTTTGTTGTGTGTGACTAAACTGGCCTCGGATTCTACCTTGACAGCAGACTCTGTGATGATGTCATGTTTTGAGGGAGCTGCTGGTGTCCATGGTGAAATGACAGAGCAGTGTGTGATCCGGCCAATCAGAGAGACAGTGTGTGATCCGGCCAATCAGAGAGACACTGTGTGACCAGATCTCCTCAGAGCTTCAGCAGTAGAGAATTCAGTTCAGTCTAGATATTCTGAGAGAGTGAGAGAGAGACAGGGGTCAAATGAAGTGGCAGGTTGGTTGGTTTATTATTGGTCCTCAGAGAGATTTATGGCAGTGTGTGGACACAACATAGGATTACCAGGCCTGTCAAAGCCACTTAGTGCTGCAAGTATACTTAGGCTACAGGACAGGGAAGGATGGATAGGAAACTCCCCACTTACACCACCATTAGGAAACATTCCAAGGGGTGGGGTCAGAAAGGGATTACATTCAAATGGATTTACTCTTATGCAACTTGCTCTGGGCAGAATTACAGCAGCAGTTTTAGGTCCCTCCCAACCATGATGCACTTTACAGCATGTAGTCTGTCTGAGCTTTGGACACTGGACACGGCAGCATGGGACCAGTCTTTAGTTTGCTCTCTGTCCATGTAACATAC
>NC_048574.1:10647675-10797675 GCF_013265735.2 Oncorhynchus mykiss | reverse complement strand
ATGGTGACCAGTGAGCTGAGATAAGGCGTGGCTTTACCTAGCAAAGACTTATAGATGACCTGGAGCCAGTGGGTTTGGCAACGAATATGTAGCGAGGGACAGCCAACGAGAGCATACAGGTCGCAGTGGTCGGTAGTATATGGGGCTTGGGTGACAAAACGGATGGCACTGTGACAGACTACATCCAATTTGCTGAGTAGAGTGTTGGAGACTATTTTGTAAATGACATCGCCGAAGTCAAGGATTGGTAGGGTTTTTACGAGGGTATGTTTGGCAGCATGAGTGAAGGAGGCTTTGTTTTGCGAAATAGGAAGCCAATTCAATATTTAATTTTGGATTGGAGATGCTTAATGTGAGTCTGGAAGGAGAGTTTCCAGTCTAACCAGACACCTAGGTATTTGTAGTTGTCCACATATTCTAAGTCAGAACCGTCCAGAGTAGTGATGCTAGTCGGGCAGGCGGGCGGGTGCGGGCAGCGATCGGTTGAAAAGCATGCATTTAGTTTTACTAGCATTTAAGAGCAGTTGGAGGCCACGGAAGAAGTGTTGTATGGCATTGAAGCTCATTTGGAGGTTTGTTAACACAGTGTCCAAAGAAGGGCCAGATGTATACAGAATGGTGTCGTCTGCGTAGAGTTGGATCAGGGAATCACCGACGCAAGAGCGACATCGATGATATACACAGAGAAAAGAGTCGGCCCGAGAATTGAACCCTATGGCACCCCCATAGGGACTGCCAGAGGTCCTCCGATTTGACACACTGAACTCTAGCTGAGAAGTAGTTGGTGAACCAGGCGAGGCAGTCATTTGAGGAACCAAGGCTATTGAGTCTGCCGATAAGAATGCGGTGATTGAGTCGAAAGCCTTGGCCAGGTTGATGAAGATGTCTGCACAGTACCGTCTTTTATCGATGCCGGTTATTATATCATTTAGGACCTTGAGCGTGGCTGAGGAGAAGGTACGGTGGGATTCTAAAAGGTCGGTGATCTGTTTGTTAACTTGGTTTTCGAAGACTTTAGAGTGGCAGGGTATGTTAGATAGGAGAGAGGTCTGTAACAGTTTGGGTGTAGAGTGTCTCCCCTTTTGAAGAGGGGGATGACCTCGCCAGCTTTCCAATTTAATGGGTAAATCATGGGAAAAAGGAATCCGCCCTAGAAATCACACTGTGTCTGCCAATATATCACCCATCGATTCACACCAGTACTGAGTGAGATATTCCCACACACTCGTGGTTACACACTAGAAGTCGACCGATTAATCGGAATGGCCGATTTATTAGGGCCGATTTCACACACACACACACACACACACACACACACACACACACACACACACACACACACACACACACACACACACACACACACACACATGGAGCAAAACAGAACAGAACTTTATTCTACATTTCTTTGATGATTTTCTGTTTGATGAACAGATGGTGAATATCTGACAAGGTGGCACAGCCCTTTTTCTAGCTCCTAGAAAACTTTGAAGTATATATTTTTTGTGTTATTTCTTACTTTGCTATAACACCTGCACATCTGTGTACGCGACCAGTAAACTTTGATTTTATTTGATTTAAAAAATGCTCACAGCAATTACATGTAGGGAGCACACACATCAGTATGAAATACATGTATATTATATTCTTTAGTTGTTGTTTTACATCACAGGACCAACAATGTGTGCATTTTGTGTTCAGCTATACCTTGTCCATAATAAAGAAGCAAGATAGAGCTTGGTTGTTAATGAGAAGAAAACAATTCACCCTCTGGCGCGTCATTCCCTCTGAATCTTTAATACTATTCCATTCTCTTTGTTGGTGGAATTTTTCCACCAGGTTCTCCTCTGATGATAAGGAAAGAAAACGTTGGAGAAAGGAGTTCAAAACTGGATACTCCTGGGGCCTAATTAGGTCAGCATGTTTCCCGTCTTGGAGATATCATTTGGAATTCCGTTTCCATGTGGAATGTGAATATGATTTAGATGGTAATTATTCCTTCCCCCCCCCCCCACCCCATCTCCGTTCAGCCCGCTCTGTTCTACTCTGCTTTGTGTTCTCCGATACGCCTTTTCGTCATGTAGCCTGATCAATGTATTGAGCATGCTGCTCTGCCCTGACACACTGTGTGTGTGTGTGTGTGTGTGTGTGTGTGTGTGTGTGTGTGTGTGTGTGTGTGTGTGTGTGTGTGTGTGTGTGTGTGTGTGTGTGTGTGTGTGTGTGTGTGTGTGTGTGTGTGTCAGTGTGTGTCAGTGTGTGTGTGTGACAGTATGGTATGAGGTTGTTTGTGTTTGTTTTTATCGCTGTATGTAGAACAACGTGATTTAAAGGAGAAGTGTTCCTAAAATCCAGAAACTCCCAAGTGATTCCATACATTGAAACTAGTTCAGTGGTGTTTGCCCTCTCTCTCCATGGAGTGCAGATCTGAGACAGCTGCAACAACAGGTCACATGACTCGTGAAGTTGCTGGATGCAGGCCTCACTCTGCTCTGATTTCAGTGAACGTATGATTGTTTTATTGAACCAGCCTACAGCTGAATTAGGTTTTTTTTTATCAGAAGTACTAGCGGTTCTGAGTCAGTAAAACTTTTTTTTTCTCAACTGAAACATTTGCAATTATTTTATTTCATTATTTTATGTAGCCGACTGCCACAGCAGGGGAGATGGGTAACAACTGAGCATGAGCACCTTCATGGGGGAAACCCTGCTCAGGATATGCCCTTATATGGAGCTTGATGTCACAGTTTATTTGGAGGAGGAAGGAGCTGGTGGAAACTTTATAGGCCTGTTGCAGGTAAAGTTAGATATGTAAAGTGGAACAAGAGAGCACGTAGTTATTTATTTTTTTAAGTTACAAAGAGATGCAGACGATGCAAACTCTCTGCTGCCAACGTTGCTTCGCTGTGTGGAGCAAGCACTTCAGAGACGATGCCTATGAAGGAGATATTGAATCTGAAATGATGGGGAAAGACAAGCGGAGGACGTAAAGATACAACTGAATGCTGCTGTATTTCCATGGGCTGGATCCTCAGCAGTACCAAAATACAAAGGCGCGTTTGACAAGAGATGGTGACAAAGCTAGCGCACGGAGCTATGTAGCCTAGCCTAACTCTATGTAGCCTAGCCTGACTCTATGTAGCCTAGCCTGACTCTATGTAGCCTAGCCTGACTCTATGTAGCCTAGCCTGACTCTATGTAACCTAGCCTGACTTTATGTAGCCTAGCCTGACTCTTGAAGTTGGAGTGTCTCCTATTGTAGATAGAAGATTTACAGCTCAGCGACCTTATTTACATTTGAAGTCGGAACTGTTGGAAAGGTGGCATCCTATGGCAGTGCCATGTTGAAAGTCACTGAGCTCTTCAGTAAGGCCATTCTGCTGACAATGTTTGTCTATGGAGATTGCATGGCGGTGTGCTCGATTTTAATTTAAGTTGAAGTCGTTAGTTTACATACACTTAGGTTGTAGTCAATAAAACTCGTTTTTCAACCACTCCACAAGTTTCTTGTTAACAAACTATAGTTTTGACAAGTCAGTTAGGACATCTACTTTTTCCAACAATTGTTTACAGACAGATTATTTCACACATTCACTGTATCACAATTCCAGTGGGTCAGAAGTTTACTGTCCCTTTAAACAGCTTGGAAAGTTCCAGAAAATGATGTAATAGCTTTAGAAGCTTCTGATAGGCTAATTGATATTTGAGTCAATTGGAGGTGTACCTGTGGATGTATTTCAAGGCCTACCTTCAAACTCAGTGCCTCTTTGCTTGACATCACGGGAAAATCAAAATAAATCATCCAAGACCTCAGAAACAAAATTGTAGACCTCCACAAGTCTGGTTCATCCTTGGGAGCAATTCCCAAATGCCTGAAGGTACCACGTTCATCTGTACAAACGATAGTACACAAGTATAAACACCATGGGACCACACAGACGTCATACCGCTCAGGAAGGAAACGCGTTCTGTCTCCTAGAGATGAACATACTTTGGTGCGAAAAGTGCAAATCAATCCCAGAACAACAGCAAAGGACCTTGTGAAGATAATGGAGGAAACAGGTACAAAAGTATCTATATCCACAGTAAAACAAGTCCTATATCGACATAACCTGAAAGGCTGCTCAGCAAGGAAGAAGCCACTGCTTCAAAACCGCCATAAAAAAAGCCAGACTACGGTTTGCAACTGTACATGGGGACAAAGATCATACTTTTTTGCGAAATTGTCTCTGGTCTGGTGAAACAAAAATAGAACTGTTTGGCCATAATGACCTTTGTTATGTTTGGAGGAAAAAGGGGGACGCTTGCAAGCTGAAGAACACCATCCCAACCGTGAAGCACGGGGGTGGAAGCATCATGTTGTAGGGGTGCTTTGCTGCAGGAGGGACTGGTGCACTTCACAAAATAGATGGCATCACGAGGGAGGAAAATTATGTGGATATATTGAAGCAACATCTCAAGACATTAGTCAGAAAGTTAAAGCTTGGTCACAAATGGGTCTTCCAAATGGACAATGACCCCAAGCATACTTCCAAAGTTCTTGCAAAATGGCTTAAGGACAACAAGGTCAAGGTATTGGAGTGGCCATCACAAAGCCCTGACCTCAATCCCATAGAAAATGTGTGGGCAGAACTGAAAAAGCGTGTGCGAGCAAGGAGGCCTACAAACCTGACTCACTGACACCAGCTTTGTCAGGAGGAATGGGCCAAATTTCACCCAACTTATTGTGGGAAGCTTGTGGAAGCCTACCCGAAACATTTTCCCCAAGTTAAACAATTTCAAGGCAATGCTACCAAATACTAATTGAGTGTATGTAAACTACTGACCCACTGGGAATGTGATGAAAGAAATAAAAGCTGAAATAAATAATTCTCTCTACTATTATTCTGACATTTCACATTCTTAAAATAAAGTGGTGATCCTAACTGACCTAAGACAGGGCATTTTTACTAGGATTAAATGTCAGGATTTGTGAAAAACTAATGTATAAATGTATTTGGTTAAGGTGTGTGTAAATGTACGACTTTAACTGTACTTTCCTATTTGCACATAGAGATGTTCCATAAAGTTCCTCATTTGTAAATGGTGTTGGATCCAATAGGATAAATGAGACAGGAGAGAACATAGTGCTTATCTACACGTAAGCCGTCAGTGGCTCTTCTGTCCTGGCTAGCCCTGTCTGTCTCGATCCTGTCTGTCTCAAACCTGTCTGTCTCGATTCTTTCTGTCTCCATCTTGTCTGTCTATCCTGTCTTTCTATACTGTCTGTCTCGATCCTGTCTGTCTCCATCTTGTCTGTCTATCCTGTCTGTCTCGATTCTGTCTGTCTCCATCTTGTCTGTCTATCCTGTCTGTCTCAATTCTGTCTGTCTCCATCTTGTCTGTCTATCCTGTCTTTCTATACTGTCTGTCTCGATCCTGTCTGTCTATCCTGTCTGTCTCAAACCTGTCTGTCTCGATCCTGTCTGTCTATCCTGTCTTTCTATACTGTCTGTCTCGATTCTGTCTGTCTCCATCTTGTCTGTCTATCCTGTCTTTCTATACTGTCTGTCTCAAACCTGTCTGTCTCGTTCCTGTCTGTCTATCCTGTCTGTCTCAAACCTGTCTGTCTCGATCCTGTCTGTCTATCCTGTCTGTCTATCCTGTCTTTCTATACTGTCTGTCTCGATCCTGTCTGTCTATCCTGTCTGTCTCAAACCTGTCTGTCTCGATCCTGTCTGTCTATCCTGTCTTTCTATACTGTCTGTCTCGATTCTGTCTGTCTCCATCTTGTCTGTCTATCCTGTCTTTCTATACTGTCTGTCTCAAACCTGTCTGTCTCGTTCCTGTCTGTCTATCCTGTCTGTCTCAAACCTGTCTGTCTCGATCCTGTCTGTCTATCCTGTCTGTCTATCCTGTCTTTCTATACTGTCTGTCTCGATTCTGTCTGTCTCCATCTTGTCTTTCTATCCTGTCTTTCTATACTGTCTGTCTATCATGTCTGTCTATCCTGTCTTTCTCTATCCTGTCCTGTCCCTGATTTTCAGGATATCCATACCGCTGACTGTACTGTACATCTCTCTCCATCACACGATATGCCGGCTTCGCAAATGCCACCCTGTTCCCTATATGGTCAAAAGCAGTACACTATATAGGAAATAGGGTGGCATTTGGTACACACGATAGGACAGCTGTACCTCACAGTGAGGGATAAGCAGCACACACACAGGCCTGATGCGTTTGTCCTGTAATCAGGAGGACTCATGGCTCATGTCATGGTGCTAAGCTAACAATGGTACCACTTGGCATACAGACAGTCAGTTGCCCAAGTTGTGTCACAGGCATCACATAGGGGACTATTGTGTCCCGAGCTAAAGGGCGTTCTTTCAGCCTGACATGAGGCTCTCCATTCCCAGCTCCTCTCTATGTCTTGTCTGTATTGGCACTTAGTGGTTGGTCTCTCAGCATCATACTCCCTGGCTCATTAGAACACAATAAGATAACACAAACAAGAGCTATCTCAAATCAAAGGAAAAACAAATGTTATTGGTCACATACACGTAATTAGCAGATGTTATTGCGGGTGTAGCGAAATGCTTGTGTTCCTACAGTAGCTCCAACAGTGCAGTAATATCTAACAATTCACAACAATACACACAAATCTAAAAGTAAAATAATGGAATATATAAGAAATATATCAATATTAGGATGAGCAATGTCAGAGTGGCATTGACTAAATACAGTAGAATAGAATACAGTATATACCTATGAGATGAGTAAAGCAGTATGTAAACATTATTAAAGTGTCTAGTGTTCCATTATTAAAGTGTCTAGTGTTCCATTATTAAAGTGTCTAGTGTTCCATTATTAAAGTGTCTAGTGTTCCATTATTAAAGTGTCTAGTGTTCCATTATTAAAGTGTCTAGTGTTCCATTATTAAAGTGTCTAGTGTTCCATTATTAAAGTGTCTAGTGTTCCATTATTAAAGTGTCTAGTGTTCCATTATTAAAGTGTCTAGTGTTCCATTATTAAAGTGTCTAGTGTTCCATTATTAAAGTGTCTAGTGTTCCATTATTAAAGTGTCTAGTGTTCCATTATTAAAGTGTCTAGTGTTCCATTATTAAAGTGTCTAGTGTTCCATTATTAAAGTGTCTAGTGTTCCATTATTAAAGTGTCTAGTGTTCCATTATTAAAGTGTCTAGTGTTCCATTATTAAAGTGTCTAGTGTTCCATTATGAAAGTGACCAGTGACCTCAGAGACACACATCCTGCTTTTACCATCGTCAACACAGAATATTTCTCCAGTCTGGTTTACAAGAGAAGGTGGTGGGGATTGTGTCTGGCTCACTTGGTCACAGATGTATTACCTCAGTGGTGTTTAAGGAGACGTTTACCCAACATCCAGAAACTCCCAAGTGATTCCATACATTGAAACTATTTCAGTGAAGGTTGCCCTCTATCCCTCTCTCTCCCTGGAGTGCAGAACTGAGACAGCTGCAAACCCGGGTCACTTTGGTGGATGCAGGCCTCGCTCTGCTCCATTGTCAGTGAATGTATGAGTCACAAATCCGCAAACTGTGGACCAATTCATTGTTTTATTTGAAAGCGTACGATTGAGTGAGCTATTTTTGTGTTCTTTTCCACCTGAAATATTTGCAATTATTTTCTATTGTTATTTTATGTAGCCGGCTGCCATAGCAGCGGAGACGTGTAACAACTTTGCATGAGCACGTGCACCCTCGTGAGGGAAAACCCCGCTACAAAGAAATGTCACGATATGCCCTTATATGGAGCTTGACGTCACAGATTCAAGTATTGTTTGGGGGAGAAGTAGTGAGGTTTACAAAGCATGCTCATGACCCAGACTGATCAGGTGAATCCAGGTGAAAACGATGATCCCTTATTGATGTCAATTGTTAAATCCATTTCAATCAGTTTAGATGAAGGGGAGGAGACAGGTTAAAGAAGGATTTTTAAGCCTTAAGACAATTGAGACATGGATTGTCTCTGTCTGCCATTCAGGGGGCAAGAGATTTAAGTGCCTTTGAACGGGGTATGGTAGTAGGTGCCAGGTGCACCGGTTTGAGTGTGTCAGGAACTGCAAAGGCTGCTGGGTTTTTCACGCTCACAATTTAATCCATTTTAAATTCAGGCTTTAACACAACAAAGAGTGTGAAAAGCCCAGGGGTGTTAATACTTTCTGAAGCACTGTATGTATGTAAGTGGGAAGGGAGGGGAGTATAGTGTATATGAATATGAAGCAGTAGCAAGAGAAGATGCAGTCTGTTGATGCCAATTCAAAGCCCAAGAACAAAGTCCTCCTCTTTCAGCCCCTGCTAGTTTAGGAGGAGGTCGTCATGGGAACCTTAAATCTCCTACACAAGCAGACAACATGGAGGTGCACTAGGGTAAACATATAACAACCCAGCCTTCCCTCTCTTTCACTCCCACTATCTTTCACTCTCCCTCCCTCTCTTTCACTCTCTGTTTCTCTCTCTTTCACTCCGTTTGTCTCTCTCTCTCTCTCTCTCTCTCTCTCTCTTTTAAAAACACAAAGCACATCTATATATTTTCCTTCCATCACCTCTCTCTTTCTGCTCCTGGAAAAAAACATCATTATTTAAAAGCCTTGTTTGTTTTAATGTTAATTATTTTAATCAGGACCAAGCTTTGCTGGTTTAGCACTCTGTTAGCGTGTTTTCTGTGTGTGTGTGTGCATGTGCGGGCGTGCGTGTGTGCGTGCGCGTGTGTGTGTGCGAGCGAGGGACTAGTCTCTTCAGGTCTAAGGAGACGCTGGAACAATACAATTAAACCTGCAGATGAGAGGCCGCTCCACACAGCTCACTAGACAGAGTGTGTACCGTTATCTCTGAGAGGATTGCATAGCAACAGTGTAGCCAGGCAGACACAGACTCTAAAACAGATGCATCTGCTAGAGGAAGACCAGGGAAGATGTGTCAAAGGCAGGAATCGATCGAACCACAATCTGCTTGAGGGAAAACTCACCATCGACTTGTTTTGTTTTTCAGCTAAAATAACAACTTCCATCCATTCTAGGCATGTCAGTTGGATTCTCTTAACCTCACAATGCCAGAACGAGATATTCTACGTGATACATCTCAGTTCTGGATGTCCTGACCTGAATCACTGTACGTTCAGTCCACAGATCATGAGGGGTAGCTAAGTGTGTCAGGTTATTTTGGTTGTGTGTGACGTGGGCAGACGGGAAACTACAGGGTTAGATGAGGAGACAGAGGATGTTAATTGATAGATTGGGTGTTGGGGGTGAGGAGGGTTATGCATACTAGACACACAGCTCCTCCACTTAGAGACAAATCTCCTCTGCTGGCTGTTATAGCAGAGCTTAGCGCTGCAAGCATACACCAACACCCAGCAGCACATACACTCATATACACAGCAAGAAAGGCTCTTTGTCTTCTTCGAGGTTGGTAAATTACACATTGAGTCAAGAGAGGGGCAGGGGGTCGGGGACTCTTGAGATGCTGTTAATGTGAACAGTGAGTTGTGTGGGAGTAGTGGTGGTATCGATATGGCAGCAGGTTGTTTAGACAGACAGACAGACAGACAGACAGACAGACAGACAGACAGACAGACAGACAGACAGACAGACAGACAGACAGACAGACAGACAGACAGACAGACAGACAGACAGACAGACAGACAGAGGGAAGAGCATCTGCCCCTAAATTCCTCCATAGTGTCGCAGCTCATCGACGCTCCCTGGTGAGGGGTTGCCTTAATTAAACATCCCAGATTATCCTACTTTCCTCTGTGGGTTTAGATAGTCCTTTACTTTCCTCTGTGGGTTTAGATAGTCCTCTACTTTCCTCTGTGGGTTTAGATAGTCCTCTACTTTCCTCTGTGGGTTTAGATAGTCCTCTACTTTCCTCTGTGGGTTTAGATAGTCCTCTACTTTCCTCTGTGGGTTTAGATAGTCCTCTACTTTCCTCTCTGGTTTAGATAGTATTCTACTTTCCTCTGTGGGTTTAGATTGTCCTCTACTTTCCTCTGTGGGTTTAGATAGTCCTCTACTTTCCTCTGTGGGTTTAGATAGTCCTCTACTTTCCTCTGTGGGTTTAGATAGTCCTCTACTTTCCTCTGTGGGTTTAGATAGTCCTCTACTTTCCTCTGTGGGTTTAGATAGTCCTCTACTTTCCTCTGTGGGTTTAGATAGTCCTCTACTTTCCTCTCTGGTTTAGATAGTATTCTACTTTCCTCTGTGGGTTTAGATTGTCCTCTACTTTCCTCTGTGGGTTTAGATAGTCCTCTACTTTCCTCTGTGGGTTTAGATTGTCCTCTACTTTCCTCTGTGGTTTAGATAGTATTCTACTTTCCTCTGGGTTTAGATAGTCCTCTACTTTCCTCTGTGGGTTTAGATAGTCCTCTACTTTCCTCTGTGGGTTTAGATTGTCCTCTACTTTCCTCTCTGGTTTAGATAGTATTCTACTTTCCTCTGGGTTTAGATTGTCCTCTACTTTCCTCTGTGGGTTTAGATAGTCCTCTACTTTCCTCTGTGGGTTTAGATAGTCCTCTACTTTCCTCTGTGGTTTAGATAGTCCTCTACTTTCCTCTGTGGTTTAGATAGTATTCTACTTTCCTCTGTGGGTTTAGATTGTCCTCTACTTTCCTCTGTGGGTTTAGATAGTCCTCTACTTTCCTCTGTGGGTTTAGATAGTCCTCTACTTTCCTCTGTGGGTTTAGATAGTCCTCTACTTTCCTCTGTGTGGTTTAGATAGTCCTCTACTTTCCTCTGTGGTTTAGATAGTCCTCTACTTTCCTCTGTGGGTTTAGATAGTCCTCTACTTTCCTCTGTGGGTTTAGATAGTATTATACTTTCCTCTGTGGTTTAGATATTCCTCTACTTTCCTCTGTGGGTTTAGATAGTCCTCTACTTTCCTCTGTGGGTTTAGATAGTCCTCTACTCTCCTCAGCGGATTTAGATAGTCCTCTACTTTCCTCTGTGGTTTAGATAGTCCTCTACTTTCCTCTGTGGATTTAGATAGTCCTCTACTTTCCTCTGTGGTTTAGATATTATTCTACTTTCCTCTGTGTGGTTTAGATAGTCCTCTACTTTCCTCTGTGGGTTTAGATAGTCCTCTACTTTCCTCTGTGGGTTTAGATTGTCCTCTACTTTCCTCTGTGGTTTAGATAGTCCTCTACTTTCCTCTGTGGTTTAGATAGTCCTCTACTTTCCTCTGTGGGTTTAGATTGTCCTCTACTTTCCTCTGTGTGGTTTAGATTGTCCTCTACTTTCCTCTGTGGGTTTAGATAGTCCTCTACTTTCCTCTGGTTTAGATAGTCCTCTACTTTCCTCTGTGTGGTTTAGATAGTCCTCTACTTTCCTCTGTGTGGTTTAGATAGTCCTCTACTTAGCTCTGTGTGGTTTAGATAGTCCTCTACTTTCCTCTGTGGTTTAGATAGTCCTCTACTTTCCTCTGTGGGTTTAGATAGTCCTCTACTTTCCTCTGGTTTAGATAGTCCTCTACTTTCCTCTGTGGGTTTAGATAGTCCTCTACTTTCCTCTGGTTTAGATAGTCCTCTACTTTCCTCTGTGGGTTTAGATAGTCATCTACTTTCCTCTGTGGGTTTAGATAGTCCTCTACTTTCCTCTCGGGTTTAGATAGTCCTCTACTTTCCTCTGTGGTTTAGATAGTATTCTACTTTCCTCTGTGGGTTTAGATAGTCCTCTACTTTCCTCTGTGGTTTAGATAGTCCTCTACTTTCCTCTGTGTGGTTTAGATTGTCCTCTACTTTCCTCTCTGGTTTAGATAGTCCTCTACTTTCCTCTGTGATTTAGATAGTCCTCTACTTTCCTCTGTGGTTTAGATAGTCCTCTACTTTCCTCTGTGTGGTTTAGATAGTCCTCTACTTTCCTCTGTGGTTTAGATAGTCCTCTACTTTCCTCTGTGTGGTTTAGATTGTCCTCTACTTTCCTCTGTGGGTTTAGATTGTCCTCTACTTTCCTCTGTGGGTTTAGATAGTCCTCTACTTTCCTCTGTGTGGTTTAGATAGTCCTCTACTTTCCTCTGTGTGGTTTAGATAGTCCTCTACTTTCCTCTGTGGGTTTAGATTGTCCTCTACTTTCCTCTGTGTGGTTTAGATAGTCCTCTACTTTCCTCTGTGTGGTTTAGATCGTCCTCTACTTTCCTCTGTGTGGTTTAGATAGTCCTCTACTTTCCTCTGTGGTTTAGATAGTCCTCTACTTTCCTCTGTGTGGTTTAGATAGTCCTCTACGTTCCTCTCTGGTTTAGATAGTCCTCATCACAAAGCAAGACAGCCAAAAATAGCAGCTTCCTTTGCCATTTCTCTAAGGCCCTGAAAAAGAGATGGGTTAATTGAGACGTTTGTGTCCCACACACACACATATGTCTGTTAGTGTTGTCTTAGTGGATTCTCTGAAGTCTAGTATGTTTCTCGCAGATAATAATAATAGTTCTGGATCATTGTCAACGGTTGGCTGCCTGGCCACTCTGTTGGGGTCTGTAAAGAATGACTCTATCTTCCATCCCTATATATGAACATGTGTATAGCGTTTATCTATCATCTTTAATATTGTAGAGAGAGAGAGGGGGTGTGGGGTGGCTCCTTTGTCATGAAATGTCACTGTCAACCACAGAATGGAGTGCCCCCGAGTGTGCGACGTATGGAAGCAGAGATGTCATTTGTATCTGATCTCATGCGATTGAGTTGCGGCAACCTATTGTGAACGCTTGCCTGCCACAGGGGGAAGCAGCAGGCTATCTCTGTGTCTAAATTCTCCATGTTCACCATTCCATGTTGTGGTAGAGATCTGATGTGTGTCTGGGAGATGTGTGGGAGGGTTTTGCATATGAATGGGTTGGTGACAGACAGTGGGGGGCAAGCGGGGTGCGAGAGGGTGGTAGTATTGTGAAGACTGCAGGTTGTTGTAGTGCTGGTCCAGGCCTTTCATCAGCCCTGAGGTAGGCTAGCAGCAACACAGAATTGATTCGATCCATGGACATGCTATCTGAGCATTCCTTTCTGCTCGGGAGAGAGCAGGTCTTCAAAGACTTGAGGACCACGTGAAAGTAGACCTTTTCACTCCACTCTGCGTCTTTCCCTTTCCTATTTCAAGTCATTAACCACTTCAATTTCACATAGTTAGGTTTTGAATGTAGATGTCACGGTTGTCAATGAGATGAAGGAAACAGAACATGACTCTTTCAGGCATTTAGTAGGTTGGTAATGTACTTTACTGTCGTATTGTGTATCTCAGTGAGGTAAGGTGTTGTTTTCCGTTTGTGTTTTCTGTTCCAGCTGACATCATATCCACGGTTGAGTTCAACTCGACTGGAGAGCTGCTGGCGACCGGGGACAAGGGAGGGAGAGTAGTGGTGTTTCAGAGAGAACAGGAGGTAAGACCAGCCAAGACTCCGTACTCATCATGTCACATCACATCCTGTTGTTCTATGAGTCACTAACTCAGCGGTCTCCAACCCTGTTCCTGGAGAGCTACCATCCTGTAGGTTTTCACTCCAACCCTGTTCCTGGAGAGCTACCATCCTGTAAGTTTTCACTTCAACCCTGTTCCTGGAGAGCTACCCTCCTGTAGGTTTTCACTCCAACCCTGTTCCTGGAGAGCTACCATCCTGTAGGTTTTCATTCCAACCCTGTTCCCGGAGAGCTACCTTCCTGTAGGTTTTCACTCCAACCCTGTTCCTGGAGAGCTACCCTCCTGTAGGTTTTCACTCCAACCCTGTTCCTGGAGAGCTACCCTCGTGTAGGTTTTCACTCCAACCCTGTTCCTGGAGAGCTACCCTCCTGTAGGTTTTCACTCCAACCCTGTTCCTGGAGAGCTACCGTCCTGTAGGTTTTCACTCCCTGGGTTACTGTGTAGTAGTAGTGATGTTGAAAGGCTGTGGATGTTTATTCAGTGGTGGTAGGAGGTATTATGGAGAGATTACAGTTGATTCTGGGAGGCCTATAACATTTCCTGTGGAAGCTGGATGGAAGGACTAGACAGTGTCTGAATCTTCTGTCTCACTGCGGTTAAAATATGAATGTCAGGGACTGACTGACTGAATCCCACTTTCAGGGACTGACTGACTGAATCCCACTTCCAGGGACTGACTGAATCCCACTTTCGGGTGACTGACTGGCTGAATCCCCCTTTCAGGGACTGACTGACTGAATCCCACTTCCAGGGACTGACTGACTGAATCCCCCTTTCAGGGACTGACTGACTGAATCCTACTTCCAGGGACTGACTAACTGAATCCCACTTCCAGGGACTGACTGACTGAATCCTACTTCCAGGGACTGACTGACTGAATCCCACTTCCAGGGACTGACTGGCTGAATCCCCCTTTCAGGGACTGACTGACTGAATCCCCCTTTCGGGGACTGACTGAATCCCACTTCCAGGGACTGACTGGCTGAATCCCCCTTTCGGGGACTGACTGACTGACTGAATCCCACTTCCAGGGACTGACTGGCTGAATCCCCCTTTCAGGGACTGACTGACTGACTGAATCCCACTTCCAGGGACTGACTGGCTGAATCCCCCTTTCGGGGACTGACTGACTGACTGAATCCCACTTCCAGGGACTGACTGGCTGAATCCCCCTTTCAGGGACTGACTGACTGACTGAATCCCACTTCCAGGGACTGACTGGCTGAATCCCCCATTCAGGGACTGACTGAATCCCACTTTCTTCCTCTTCCTCCTTTCCCTTCTTTTTCTTTCCGGCTGATTTCAAAGCGCTCCATAGTATCCACTAATCCCTACACCAGAGGCGCTCCCGTCTCTCGTCTCCCCCCTCCTTTTCCCCTTCCCCTGTCTTTACCCCCGCAGAAGGCAAATCTGTTTCCATTAAAAGCCCCCTCCTGTTTGGTCATCTGATTTGGCTTTATTGATTCTGAAGCTTCCTGAGGTGAGACCTGACCTGCCGTGTTGGCTGAGCTGAAGCTAGGTTGCTGGGTTCCCATTGAGCTATCTCTGCCACCCTGACTACACATCTTGACAACCTTACAATAGATTTAACCCGCTTTTGCCTGAGTTCTTGAATTTCTACCACATGGAGGCAAAATGGCTGCACTATGTCAGCGGTTATGTCAACCCGTACGATACCGGAGACAGATTTTGGTGACTGGTCCACGTACTACAGTCCCCATGCTTTGTTGGTTCCTGGGGTTTTGACAGCCCCCTCCTGTATGTATGCTTGATATAGAAAGCAGAAACCAGGCCATCGACACATTTGCTGCTGTGCAAGTCTTGGGTTGCTGTTTCCCAAATGTTGCCTATTCATTGCCAATAGGACGATCCCCACTCTCTGTATCCTCATGCTGAAACACTGGCCTATCAAGTAAATCTAATCCATTTGTATTAGTCACATACAGTTTACAGCAGGTGTAAAATGTGCAACAAAACGTACTAGCTCCCTCAACAATGCAGTACATTAGTCAATAACAATACTAACAATGAAATAGTAAAACATAACAAGTAAGTAGTAATAATGGATTGGATGTACATTGTTTTTACAAACATAAAGCGGGTAGTGACTAGGTCATGCAGGGCATGTCTTAATAGCTGAATAATAGCAAAACGTCTTCCACAAACTCAAACATACTTGTTGTTGTTTCAGAGTAAGAACCAGCCCCACAGGAGAGGGGAGTATAATGTTTACAGCACCTTCCAGAGCCACGAGCCTGAGTTTGACTACCTGAAGAGCCTGGAGATCGAGGAGAAGATCAACAAGATACGATGGCTGCCTCAACAGAACGCTGCCTACTTCCTCCTCTCCACCAATGGTGAGCCACTTCCTCCTCTCCACCAATGGCAAGCCACACTGCTAGTCCTAGTGAAATCTAGGAAGGAACAGGCGTTATGTGAGCAGAGTTGTGCCTATTAGTTCTAAAATGCTCACACTATATTTTGGTTGCACGTTGGTGGCGCACCTTCTACTCCTGTTTGTTCTAGTGACATCAGCATATCTAACTGCTCACTAGACCAGTCGATGTTAATGTTTGTTAATGGTTCCAATACCGCCATTACATTATTTATTGTATTGTAAGGCCCATTGATGTTAGCCAAGCAGCTGTTTTGTGTTGAGTTAAGTGCCACCAGAGACAGGAAGTGACCTTTACAATACTGCCGTACCTTTCCTTTCGCCTTTCAGTCAATGTATTGAACTTGAATCAGCACACTGACTCCTGGACATCAGTGGAACAAGCTAGGCTGGCATCAGGAACTTTGATAAGGTTAATTGGAGGCTGATATATTTCTTATCTATTTATGTCATGCCAAACCTCAGCAGTGGCCTGCTTCCAATACTGTAGCAGCACAGCAGACTACTGAGTCCCCCTCCTCTCCTTAGTACAGCCAGCCAGCCAGCCAGCCAGGCCATCACACCTTTCCTTTAGCCAATCCCAAGCCTGCTGTTACTCATCCCTCTCTCCCATCCTCCACCCCTGCCTCCCCTCCTTCTCCTCCACCTCCTTCCTCCTCCTCCTCCTCCTCCTCCTCTCCTTCCTGCAGATAAAACAGTGAAGCTGTGGAAGGTCAGTGAGCGGGACAAGAGACCAGAGGGCTACAACCTGAAGGACGAGGAAGGGAGGATCCGAGACCCCACCACCATCACCGCCCTGCGGGTAAGATGCCAACCCTTCCCCCGCTACAGTGTCACCACAGCCTGCCCGGTCATCTTTGTGCCCACATTTGCAGTGCTACATACAGAATTTGAATGTGTCTGTTTTCCTTCCTCTGGCAACCTGTGACATTATCGCTCCCCATGGCAGCTTAAGCCTTCATCTCTCCCAGTGCCACCGAGAGATTCAAGAAACTGGCCTGGTTTCAGATCTTGCCAAATGCACGTGTCTGTCAGTGTGGGGGTGGGGAGGGGATTGTCCGGTTCTTAGATGGGGGTGTGACACCAGGCACCCATGCTGCTGACCACACATTAGCCAGGTCCTGGGGTGACCCATCTGTCTACACCAGCTTGTACCCAGGGGTCAGCATGGGGTCAAATAGAGGTCTGGGCGAATTATCAAATACATTTGATTAATTAAAATGTATGTTTTTACGTGATATTCCAAATACCTGTATTGCAGAATCAAGGTTTTTTGTATTTTTCGTTTTTATGAGCGTCCTCTTGTTCTCATTGGTTTTTTGGTCTCGTCTCGTTCGCTCCTTCTGTGCTGTGCACCTTCCTATTTACACCAGAGATGTGTATATAATGATGATGCTAATGTCTCCGCCCTAACAATGGGATTCGTTGTGCCAAAGGCGGGAAGGCAGGCGACAAGCTTAGGTCCGACAGAATGGGTCATATGGACACCAAAACACATGGAGACATTATTTTACTGTACTAGAGAAGTTAACCTTTCAAACCATACCCTGTTTATGTTTCAACTCCTCACATTTCGAGCAGAGCAGACACTACTAAAACGGATGTACCAATTGTAGTCTAGAAGCAGGTGCAGAAGGTTAGTTTAATAGTAAGAAGCATGAAGATAAACAAAACAGGAGAAGCGTACAGAACGTAAATAAAACCAATACTGTCTAATGACTGAGGCTACTGAGGGCTAAGTAAAGGGAGAGTAATCGGGGTGATGATGAGGTCTAGGTCTGCGTAATGATGGGGACCAGGTGTGCGTAATGATGGGGACCAGGTATGCGTAATGATGGGGAGCAGGTGTGCGTAATGATGGGGAGCAGGTGTGCGTAATGATGGGGAGCAGGTGTGCGTAATGATGGGGAGCAGGTGTGAGTAATGATAGGGACCAGATGTGCGTAATGATGGGGATCAGGTGTGCGTAATGATGGGGACCAGGTGTGCGTAATGATGGGGACCAGGTGTGTGTAATGATGGGGACCAGGTGTGCGTAATGATGGGGACCAGGTGTGCGTAATGATGGGGACCAGGTGTTCGTAATGATGGGGACCAGGTGTGTGTAATGATGGGACCAGGTGTGTGTAATGATGGGGACCAGGTGTGCGTAATGATGGGGACCAGGTGTGCGTAATGATGGGGACCAGGTGTGTGTAATGATGGGGACCAGGTATGGGTGATGATCGGGACCAGGTGTGCGTGATGATGGGGACCAGGTGTGCGTAATGATGGGGACCAGATGTGGGTAATGATGGGGACCAGGTGTGCGTGATGATGGGGACCAGGTGTGTGTAATGATGGGGTCCAGGTGTGTGTAATGATGGGGACCAGGTGTGCGTAATGAAGGGGACCAGGTGTGTGTAATGATGGGGACCAGGTGTGTGTAATGATGGGGACAAGGTGTGCGTGATGATGGGGACCAGGTGTGCGTAATGATGGGGACCAGGTGTGCGTAATGATGGGGACCAGGTGTGTGTAATAATGGGGACCAGGTGTGTGTAATGATGGGGATCGGGTGTGCGTAATGATGGGGACCAGGTGTGTGTAATGATGGGGAGGTGTGCGTAATGATCAAATCAAATCAAATCAAATGTATTTATTTAGCCCTTCGTACATCAGCTGATATCTCAAAGTGCTGTACAGAAACCCAGCATAAAACCCCAAACAGCAAGCAATGCAGGTGTAGAAGCACAGTGGCTAGGAAAAACTCCCTAGAAAGGCCAAAACCTAGGAAGAAACCTAGAGAGGAACCAGGCTATGTGGGGTGGCCAGTCCTCTTCTGGCTGTGCCGGGTGGAGATTATAACAGAAGATGGCCAAGATGTTCAAATGTTCATAAATGACCAGCATGGTCCAATAATAATAAGGCAGAACAGTTGAAACTGGAGCAGCAGCACGGCCAGGTGGACTGGGGACAGCAAGGAGTCATCATGTCAGGTAGTCCTGAGGCATGGTCCTAGGGCTCAGGTCCTCCGAGAGAGAGAAAGAAAGAGAGAAAGAGAGAATTAGAGAGAGCACACTTAAATTCACACAGGACACCGAATAGGACAGGAGAAGTACTCCAGATATAACAAACTGACCCTAGCCCCCCCGACACATAAACTACTGCAGCATAAATACTGGAGGCTGAGACAGGAGGGGTCAGGAGACACTGTGGCCCCATCCGAGGACACCCCCGGACAGGGCCAAACAGGAAGGATATAACCCCACCCACTTTGCCAAAGCAGAGCCCCCACACCACTAGAGGGATATCTTCAACCACCAACTTACCATCCTGAGACAAGGCTGAGTGTAGCCCACAAAGATCTCCGCCACGGCACAACCCAAGGGGGGGAACCAACCCAGACAGGATGACCACGTGATGGGGACCAGGTGTGTGTAATGACGGGGACCAGGTGTGTGTAATGATGGGGACCAGGTGTGCGTAATGATGGGGACCAGGTGTGCGTAATGATGGGGACCAGGTGTGTGTAATGATGGGGACCAGGTGTGTGTAATGATGGGGACCAGGTGTCCGTAATGATGGGGACCAGGTGTGCGTAATGATGGGGACCAGGTGTGCGTAATAATGATTGCCAGGACCGGTGGTTAGTAGACCGGTGACGTCGAACGCTGGGGTCCCGGGAGTAGGCGTGACGCCAATGAATATTCATTCTGGAAAATGAATGCTCAGTTTGTCGTGCGAGCATTATGGTACCAATGCTAGCAGCATTTTAGTCAAATAAAGATTGTTATACTAGCTGTTTAGTGTAGAGGTCGACCGATTATGATTTTTCAACGCCGATACCGATTAATCATACGATTTTTAAAATGAATTTGTAATAATGACAATTACAACAATACTGAATGAACACTTATTTTTACTTAATATAATACATCAATAGAAATCGATTTAGCCTCAAATAAATAATGAAAAATGTTCAATTTGGTTTAAATAATGCAAAAACAAAGTGTTGGAGAAGAAAGTAAAAGTGCAATATATATAAGAAAGCTAACATTTCAGTTCCTTGCTCAGAACATGAGAACATATGAAAGCTGGTGGTTCCTTTTAACATGAGACTTCAATGTTCCAAGGTAAGAGGTTTTAGGTTGGTGCCTACCATCGCTCAGTCAGACTGCTCTATCAATTATCAAATCATAGACTTAATTATAACATAATAACACACAGAAATACGAGCCTTTGGTCATTAATATGGTCGAATACGGAAACTTATCATTTCGAAAACAAAACGTTTATTATTATCGCATATTAGGCTGCCCAAACTGTTGCATATACCCTGACTCTGCGTGCAATGAACGCAAGAGAAGAGACACAATTTCACCTGGTTAATATTGCCTGTTAACCTGGATTTCTTTTAGCTAAATATGCAGGTTTAAAAATATATACTTCTGCGTATTGATTTTGAGAAAGGCATTGATGTTTATGGTTAGGTACACGTTGGAGCAACGATACGCACCGCATCGATTATATGCAACATAGGACACGCTAGATAAAGTAGTAATATCATCAACCATGTGTAGTTAACTAGTGATTATGATTGATTGTTTTTTATAAGATACGTTTAATGCTAGCTGGCAACTTACCTTGGCTTCTACTGCATACACGTAACAGGCAGGCTCCTCGTGGAGTGTAATGAGAGGCAGGTGGTTAGAGCGTTGGACTAGTTAACTATAACGTTGCAAGATTGAATCCCAGAGCTGACAAGGTAAAAATATGTTGTTCTGCCCCTGAACAAGGCAGTTAACCCACCGTTCCTAGGCCGTCATTGAAAATAAGAATGTGTTCTTAACTGACTTGCCTAATTAAAGATTAAATAAAGGTGTAAAAAAATAAAATAATTAAACGGCAAAATCAGTGTCCAAAAATACTGATTTCCGATTGTTATGAAAACTTGAAATCGGCCCTAATTAATCGGCCATTCTGATTAATTGGTCGACCTCTAGTTTAGTGTGTGTTTTATAAATGTGCAATAAGCATAAACCAATTATATAAGGAATTGGCAACTCGTTCTCATTCTGAGGTAGGCCACTTGATTTCAACATCTGAACAACGTGGACAGGCTAGCATGCTGTTCAAGCAGTGGGAGACGGACAGACGGGTGCGTCCATAACAATTTGCCTTGTTAACTGAATTCACAGCTTGTGAAATTATACCTGGATCCAAATTGGCTAAACTTGAAATAAATAAATGAGTTAACTACTCACTAGCACGTGGGCTTGTGCTTGAGAGATTGTTTGTGAGACCAGTGTTGATTTTCTATAATGCCTGCTACATTATCAGTGATTATTCATGGTTCTGGTTATATTTATAACAAAAAGGGCCTTTTTATGGACCGACCTGAAAGCCAGATCAGTGATTATTGCAAAAACAGCAGGTTCAACTATTTTTGATAGAATAATTAAATGATTAGTGGGTTTTATGGTTGTGTAAGGCTCATATTCAGCCTAGCCTAACTCTGAATTCATTAGGTTATTGCTGACTGTTTTAAATGCTGTATATTTTAACTTTAAATTGTACAACAAAGCTTATTTAGAAAAAAAAACATTGAAAAAAAAAATCTAGATATATATACAGTGAGATGTGTGTTTTCAAATATCAGCCCCGTCTCCATGGAAACACGGACAGCCGGATGTTAGTTACATGTTCATATCAGCTCCAACGGCAGCTTTCAGATGATAAGACCATGATACCATACAGGTTGTATCTGGTGCTTGTTTTCTGTTCTTTATACACCTCAAAATACACATTTTCATCATCTTTGTGATACGTGAAAGAACAACCCAGAACAAACATCCGCTCCCTTTTCTTCACCACTCTCTTATAGATAAAAAAAAAAAAAGATAGTGAAATTGACACAATTTTCCTTTGTTCAAGAGCTCAGTCCTCCTCAGTAAATATAAGATTGATTTAGAAAAGTGAGCTGTGCAGAAACTATATCAATATTTGGACCCCTGGCTCGCCCCAATCATCCTTATCTCTTCATGCTCTTATTTTCCACTCTGGACCCAAATTGACCCTTACACAACACAGCCTTAGGAAATCAATAGGAATCACATGATGCCTGAGAGAGAGACGGGATTGTGAAACATAATGGAATGGGAACAAGCTGGTGGGAGGGAGGGACAGTGTTCCAGGTCTGCTCAGTTAGAGACTCCCAGGTTCACAGATGATTGGGACTCCTGGCTGCCAGTCATTCTGAGAGAAAACATGATGTCACCATTCAGAGAGGATGCAGAATTCACTGTCAGTCTGTCCCATTTCCCTGGCCTGCAGGGGACCTTACTGACTACACTTAACCCTAAGTGACCCCAATACGGGATCAATGTTATTGAAAATGTCCACAGTGAATCTTCTTCCTCAGAACCACTGTGGGTTTAGGGTGAGATGGTCCACTTGAAGGAGGATTTACTATCAATTTGGTTTGAGGGAAAGGGGGATACCTAATCAGTTGTACAACTGAATGCATTCAACTGAAATGTGTCTTCCGCATTTAACCCAACCCCTCTGAATCAGAGAGGTGTGGTGGGCTTCCTTAATCGACATCCATATTTTCGGCACCTGGGGAACAGTGGGTTAACTGTCTTGCACAGGGGCAGAACGACAGATTTTCATCTTGTCATGTCGGGGATTTGATCTAGCAACCTTTTGGTTAGTGGCCTAACGCTCTAACTACTAGGAAACCTGCCGCTGGGTTTGCTATGCGTCTCCTATCCTATCTCAAGTGAACATATCACCCGCTTGGATTGATTCACGTCCAGTTCTTTCTAATGAGTAATAATTGTAGACGGAAGCAGTTCCTCTCAGCGCTGGCTGCTTCATCTGACGAACAGACATTGAGGTATGAGTTAATGACCTCAGCAGTCTCTGCAGCATGCTCCTCCTCCACCTCCGCTGTGTGATATGTTGTGACCCTGGTGCTGAGAGACACTCATCATGCTAGCAGACTCATATCTGATAATCACATTGGCCGTGCTGTGCCAGGCTGGGCCCTGCCTGTGTCTGTGTCTGTGTGTGTGTGGGGGGGGGGGGGGCGTTGACAGATGGTTTGTGATCCCTATCAGACAGATACCCAATAATGGTCAGCCAAGCATTCGCCTTGCAGTGAGTGTACATCAGTGGACATGTCCCACTCCCCCTCTCTGTCACAAGATATCATATATCAGTGGACATGTCCCACTCCCCCTTTGTCACAAGATATCATATATCAGTGGACATGTCCCACTCCCTCTCTGTCACAAGATATCATATATCAGTGGACATGTCCCACTCCCCCTCTGTCACAAGATATCATACATCAGTGGACATGTCCCACTCCCCCTCTGTCACAAGATATCACTCTCCTCTCTCCCTCTCTCTCTCTCTCTGAATATATAAAGTGAAATAAACAATACAAATTAACAGTAAACATCACACATACAGAAGTTTCAAAACAATAAAGACATTACAAATGTCATATTATATATATATATATATATATATATACAGTGTTTTAACAATGTACAAATGGTAAAGGACACAAGATAAAATAAACAAGCATAAATATGGGTTGTATTTACAATGGTGTGTGTTCTTCACTGGTTGCCCTTTTCTCGTGGCAACAGGTCACAAATCTTGCTGCTGTGATGGCACACTGTGGAATTTCACCCAGTAGAAATGGGAGTTTATCAAAATTGGGTTCGTTTTCGAATTCTTTGTGGATCTGTGTAATCTGAGGGAAATATGTGTCTCTAATATGGTCATACATTGGACAGGAGGTTAGGAAGTGCAGCTCAGTTTCCACCTCATTTTATGGGCAGTGTGCACATAGCCTGTCTTCTCTTGAGAGCCATGTCTGCCTACGGCGGCCTTTCTCAATAGCAAGGCTATGCTCACTGAGTCTATACATAGTCAAAGCTTTCCTTAAGTTTGGGTCAGTCACAGTGGTCAGGTATTCTGCCACTGTGTACTCTCTGTTTAGGGCCAAATAGCATTCTAGTTTGCTCTGTTTTTTTGTTAATTCTTTCCAGTGTGTCAAGAAATTTTTGTTTTCTCATGATTTGGTTGGGTCTAATTGTGCTGCTGTCCTGGGGCTCTGTGGGGTGTCTTTGTGTATGTGAACAGAGCCCCAGGACCAGCTTGCTTAGGGGACTCTTCTCCAGGTTCATCTCTCTGTAGGTGATGGCTTTGCTATGGAAGGTTTGGGAATCGCTTCCTTTTAGGTGGTTGTAGAATTGAATGGCTCTTTTCTGGATTTTCTGGCCTAATTCTGCTCTGCATGCATTATTTGGTGTTCTACGTTGTACACGGGGGATATTTTTGCAGAATTCTGCATGCAGAGTCTCAATTTGGTGTTTGTCCCATTTTGTGGGACCCCAGACGTCACAACCATAAAGGGCAATGGGCTCTAAGACTGATTCAAGTATTTTTAGCCAGATCCTAATTGGTATGTTGAATTTTATGTTCCTTTTGATGGCATAGAATGCCCTTCTTGCCTTGTCTCTCAGATCGTTCACAGCTTTGTGGAAGTTACCTGTGGCGCTGATGTTTAGGCCAAGGTATGTATAGTTTTTTGTGTGCTCTGGGGCAATGGTGTCTAGATGGAATTTGTATTTGTGGTCCTGGCGACTTGACCTTTTTTGGAACACCATTATTTTTTATCTTACTGAGATTTACTGTCAGGGCCCAGGTCTGGCAGAATCTGTGCCGAATATCTAGGTGCTAGGGTGGGGCTTAAACTGCATCCCTGTTTCACCCCACGGCCCCGAGAGTTTTAGTATAGCCAATTGGAATTTGTTGTCTGTATATTTGATAATTTCATTAAGGATACCATCAACACCAGGGTTTTTGGAGGGTTTTTATTTTGTCCTGTAGCTCATTCAAGGTAATTGGAGAATCCAGTGGGTTCTGGTGGTCTTTAATAGTTGATTCTAAGATTTGTATTTGATCCTGAATATATTTTTGCTCTTTATTCTTTGTTATAGAGGCAGCAGGATAGCCTAGTGGTTAGAGCGTTGGACTAGTAACCGGAAGGTTGCAAGTTCAAATCCCGAGCTGACAAGGTACAAATCTGTCGTTCTGCCCCTGAACAGGCAAGTTAACTCACTGTTCCTAGGCCATAATTGAAAATAAGAATTTGTTCTTAACTGACTTGCCTAGGTAAATAAAAAATAGAGCCAAAAATATTGGAGAAGTGGTTTACCCATTTTGGATAGATAATTCTTTGTGTTATTGTTTGTTTAGTGTTTTGCAATTTTCCCAGAAGTGGTTAGAGTCTATGGATTCTTCAATTTCATTGAGCTGATTTCTGACGTGCTGTTCCTTCTTTTTCCGTAGTATATTTCTGTATTGTTTTAGTGATTCACCATTTTGAAGGCGTAGACTCAGGTTTTCCGTGTCTCTATGTTTTTGGTTGGACAGGTTTCTCAATTTCTTTCTTAGATTTTTGCATTTTTCAACAAACCATTTGTCATTGTTGTTCATTTTCTTCGGTTTTCTATTTGAGATTTTTAGATTTGATAGGGAAGCTGAGAAGTCAAATATACTGTTAAGATTTTCTACTGACAAGTTTACACCTTCACTATTACAGTGGAACGTTTTACCCAGGAAATTATCTAAAAGGGATTGAATTAGCTGTTGCCTAATTGTTTATTGGTAGGTTTCCAAACTGCATTCCTTTCATCTATAGCATTTCTTAATGTTACTCAGTTCTTTTGGCTTTGATGCCTCATGATTGAGTTTTGCTCTGTTCAAGTAGACTGTGATTTTGCTGTGGTCTGATAGGGGTGTCAGTGGGCTGACTGTGAACGCTCTGAGAGACTCTGGGTTAGACGCTCTGGGTGAACGCTCTGAGAGACTCTCTCTGCCTAGAGATGAGCTATAGGTGTACCTACCACAGGAGTCCCCTCGAAGCCTACCATTGACTATGTACATACCCAGTGTGCGACAGAGCTGCAGGAGTTGTGACCCGTTTTTGTTGGTTATGTTGTCATAGTTGTGTCTAGCGGGGCATATGGGGGAGGGAGTGCTGTCACCTGCAGGCAGGTGTTTGTCCCCCTGTGTGCTGAGGGTGTCAGGTTCTTGTCCGGTTCTGGCATTTAGGTCGCCACAGACTAGTACATGTCCCTGGGCCTGGAAATGATTGATTTTCCCCTCCAGGATGGAGAAGCTGTCTTCATTAAAGTATGGGGATTCTAGTGGGGGGATATAGGTAGCACACAGGAGGACATTTTTCTCTGTTAAGTTAATTTCCTTTTGAATTTCTAGCCAAATGTAAAATGTTCCTGTTTTGATTAATTTAATGAGTTAGGTCTGCTCTATACCAAATTAGCATACCCCCTGAGTGCCTTCCCTGTTTCACACCTGGTAGTTTCGTGGATGGGACTACCAGCTCTCTGTAACCTAGAGGG
This sequence comes from Oncorhynchus mykiss, assembly GCF_013265735.2. NCBI lineage: Eukaryota > Metazoa > Chordata > Actinopteri > Salmoniformes > Salmonidae > Oncorhynchus > Oncorhynchus mykiss. The sequence goes on along the minus strand of NC_048574.1, from coordinate 10,771,442 downwards.
CACCCAGTGGGTCCGTTTCCTCTATACCAGGTTTCTTGCAGGATGACAATGTCTGTATTACCGATTTCTTTGGTGAAGTCCGGGTTCCTGCTCTTTAGGCCAAAGGCAGATGACCTCAGGCCTTGGATATTCCAGGATAATATAGTGAAGGCTTTGTGTTCCATAAAGTGTCCAATGTTGTTGGTCGTGGTTTGGCCTCAGGCCAGTAAGTGTGAGCAGAACCTGCTGAGCATCTGGTACATGCCATTGGCCTGGGCGAGTGTAAGAGTGGGGGTTGGGCCTGTTTGCCCGCTCACTACCTGAGCGTATGTGTGACTTCCATGTTGAGGCCCTCTTTGCGGGGGTGGGGTGCATGGGGTGGGCAGGAGGGGCATAGGTCTGATCTGAGGGGGCCTAAATGGGGTGTGGGCATGGTTGACATGGGGGGGTGTTGATTGGTTGGGGTGTGTGTGTGGATGTGGCTGGGGGTGCTGTGGTCTGGATGTAAGTCCTCTTGGCGTGGGTCCTCTATGTGTAGGTCCAGGGGGGTGGGGGGGTCCCGCAGGTCTGGGTGGGGTGTCTATTGATCTGTTGCTCCTGTGTGAATTGTTGGGGATACATTTGAGAGCAATGTCCTTTAGAGTCCGGGCAAAGGTGGGCACTGCTGCCTTGTAGAGGTGGACCTGTTCAAGTCCAGGGTGGAGAAGGTGGGCCAGGAAAACATTTGGTTCTGTCTCCATCTGTCTCTCTCTCTGTCTCTCTCCCTGTTTCTCTCTGTCTCTCTCTCCGCTGAATATTTTGCTTTCCCCTTCTCTGTGCTGAGCCTATAGACCATTAGAGAATGAGGGATTGTGGCTGAGAACTATAGAAATCTCATTCTAAGTGTAAAGTGTGTGGTGTGTGTGCGTGTGCATGTGTGTCTGTGGGGAGACAGGCTGGGGGGGCATTTATCACTGCACAGACAGGATAAAAAATGTGTGTGTGTGTGCACGCTGCCAGTGTGTGCACGTGCGTGTGCCAGTATGCGTGTGTGCATGTCTGACTGGGGCATCACAGAGAGACAGGGACATCACAGAGAGACTGGGGGATCACAGAGAGACTGGGGCATCACAGAGAGACTGGGGCATCACAGAGAGACTGGGACATCACAGAGAGACTGGGGCATCACAGAGAGACTGGGGGATCACAGAGAGACTGGGGGATCACAGAGAGACAGGGGCATCACAGAGAGACAGGGGCATCACAGAGAGACTGGGGCATCACAGAGAGACAGGGGCATCACAGAGAGACTGGGGCATCACAGAGAGACAGGGGCATCACAGAGAGACAGGGGCATCACAGAGAGACTGGGGGATCACAGAGAGACTGGGGCATCACAGGGGGATCACAGAGAGACTGGGGGAGGGTCTCTATCAATAACACATGCAACACCTGCCAGCTCCACACAAATGAAGGAGTAGTCAGTGCTACTGGCTGACCTGTATACATTACAAACCTTTTTTTGGTATCAAGATACACTACATGACCAAAAGTATATGGACACCTGCTCGTCGAACATCTCATTCCTAAATCATCGGTATTAATATGGAGTTGGTCCTCCCTTTGCTGCTATGACAGCCTCCACTCCTCTGGGAAGGCTTTCCACTAGATGTTGGAACGTTGCTGCGAGAACTTGCTTCCATTCAGTCACAAGCGCATTAGTGAGGTCGGGCACTGATGTTGGGCGATTAGGCCTGGCTCGTAGTCAGCGTTCTAATTCATCCCAAAGGTGTTCGATGGGGTTGAGGTCAGGGCTCTGTGCAGTTTAGTCAAGTTCTTCCACACAGATCTCGACAAGCCATTTCTGTATGGACCTCACTTTGTGCACGGGGTTGAGGTCAGGGCTCTGTGCAGTTTAGTCAAGTTCTTCCACACAGATCTCGACAAGTCATTTCTGTATGGACCTCACTTTGTGCACGGGGCATTGTCATGCTGAAACAGGAAAGGACCTTCCCCAAACTGTTGCCACACAGTTGGAAGCACATAATCGTCTAGAGGGCCATTGTATACTGTAGCATTAATATTTCCCTTCACTGGAACTAAGGGGCCTGAACCATGAAAAACAGCCCCAGGGCATTAATCCTCCTCCACCAAACCTCACAGTTGGCAGTATGCATTGGGGCAGGTAGCGTTCTCCTGGCATCCGCCAAACCCAGATTTGTCCGTCGGACTGCCAGATGGTGAAGCGTGAGTCATCACTCCAGAGAACGTGTTTCCACTGCTCCAGAATCCAATGGCGGCGAGCTTTACACCACTCTACCCGACTCTTGGCATTGTGCATGGTGATCTTAGGCTTGTGTGCAGCTGCTCGGCCATGGAAACCCAATCCATGAAACTCCCAACAAACAGTTATTGTGCTGACGTTGCTTCCAGAGGCAGTTTGGTACTCGCTAGTGAGCTTTGCACCCGAAGACAGATGATTTGTACGTGCTTCAGCACTCGGCGGTCCCGTTCTGTGAGATTGTGTGGCCTGCCACTTTGCGGCTGAGCCGTTGTTGCTCCTAGACGTTTCCACTTCACAATAACAGGACTTACAGTTGACCGAGGCAGCTCTAGCAGGGCACAAATTTGATGAACTGACTGTTGGAAAGGTGGCATCCTATGACGGTGCCATGTTGAAAGTCACTGAGCTCTTCAGTAAGGCCATTCTGCTGACAATGTTTGTCTATGGAGATTGCATGGCTGTGTGCTCGATTTTAAATTAAGTTGAAGTCGGTAGTTTACATACACTCGTTTTTCAACCACTCCACAAATTTATTGTGAACAAACTATAGTTTTGGCAAGTCGGGTAGGACATCTACTTTGTGCATGACACAGGTAATTTTTCCAACAATTGTTTACAGACTGATTATTTCACTTATAATTCACTGTATCACAATTCCAGTGGGTCAGAAGTTTACATACACTACACTACGGTTACATACACTGCGGTTTGCAACTGCACATGGGGACAAAGATCGTAGTTTTTGATACATTTTCTCTGGTCTGATGAAACAAAAATAGGACTGTTTGGCCATGATGACCATCGTTATGTTTGGAGGAAAAAGGGGGACGCTTGCAAGCTGAAGAACACCATCCCAACCGTGAAGCACGGGGGTGGAAGCATCATGTTGTAGGGGTGCTTTGCTGCAGGAGGGACTGGTACACTTCACAAAATAGATGGCATCATAAGGAAAGACAATTATGTGGATATATTGAAGCAACATCTCAAGACATCAGACAGGAAGTTAAAGCTTGGTTGCAAATGGGTCTTCCAGATGGATAATGACCCCAAGCATATTCCAAAGTCGTGACAAAATGGCTTAAAGACAACAAAGTCAAGGTATTGGAGTGGCCATCACAAAGCCCTGACCTCAATCCTATTGAACATTTGTGGGCAGAACTGAAAAAGCGTGTACGAGCAAGGAGGCCGACAAACCTGACTCAGCTCTGTCAGTAGGAATGGGCCAAAATTCACCCAACTTATTGTGAGAAGCTTGTGGAAGGCTGCATGAAACATTTGGCCCAAGTTAAACAATTTCAAGGCAATGCTACCAAATACTAATTGAGTGTATGTAAACCTCTGACCCACTGGGAATGTGATGAAAGAAATAAAAGCTGAAATAAATCTTTCTCTCTACTATTATTCTGACATTTCACATTCTTAAAAAAAGTGGTGATCCTAACTGACCTATTTTTACTAGGATTAAATGTCAGGAATTGTGAAAAAAATGTATTTGGCTACGGTGCATGGAAACTTTCGACTTTAATTGTACTTGTCAGCAACGGGTGTGGCTGAAATAACCAAATCCACTCATTTGAAGGGGTGTCCACATACTTTTGTATATATAGTGTATTTGAAACTGATTTTGGGTTTTTTGCCAATATGGCTGTAGATATGGTTGCATGTCTATATAAAAAAATGTGAACTTGTTAACAGCCACAAGGTTTCCTATATCCTGCAATCATCACCCATCAGAAAACCCTAATGCTCTTGTATTGGGTATTTTATTAGGATCCCCATTAGCTGTTGCTAAAGCAGCAGTCACTCTTCCTGGGGTCCACACACAACATGAAACATAATACAGAACATCAATAGACAAGAACAGCTCAAAGACAGAACTACATACATTTTTTAAAAAAAGGCAAGACGTAGCCTACATGTCAATGCATACACACAAACTATCTAGGTCCAATAGGGGAGAGGCGATGTGCCGTGAGGTGTTGCTTTATCTGTTTTTTGAAACCAGGTTTGCTGTTTATTTGAGCAATATGAGATGGAAGGAAGTTCCATGCAATAAGGGCTCTATATAACATTGTACCTTTTCTTCAATTTGTTCTGGATTTGGGGACTATGAAAGACAACCTGGTGGCATGTCTGGTGGGATAAGTGTGTGTGTCAGAGCTGTGTGTAAGGTGACTATGCAAACATTTTGGGATTTTCAACACATTATTGTTTCTTATAAAAAGAAGAAGTGATGTAGTCTGTCTCTCCTCAACTCTTAGCCAAGAGAGACTGGCAGCATAGTGTTTATATCAGCCCTCTGATTATAATGAAGAGTAAAACATGCTGCTCTGTTCTGGGCCAGCTGCAGCTTAACTAGGTCTTTCCTTGCAGCACTGGACCACATGACTGGACAATAATCAAGATGAGACAAAACTAGAGCCTGCAGAACTTGCTTTTAGGAGTGTGGTGTCAAAAAATCAGAGCATTTCTTTATTACAGACAGACCTCTCCCCATCTTTACAACCATTGAATCTATATGTTTTGACCATGACAGTTGACAATCTAAGGTAACGCCAAGTAATTTAGTCTCCTCAACTTGTTCAACAGCCACACCATACATTACCAGATTCAGCTGAGGTCTAGCACTTAAGGAATGATTTGTACCAAATACAATGCTCTTAGTTTTAGAGATGTTCAGGACCAGTGTATTCCAAAACAGACTGCAACTCTTTGTTGAGGGTTTCAGTGACTTAATTAGCTGTGCTTGCTGATGCGTATATAGGATCATGTGGCATCAAGCCTCCTGCTGATTCCCCTGAGTTGGCGTTACTTTAGTCTAAATTGCGAGGAGCATTCGAGGAAAAGTCTGGAACATTTGTAGAGGAATGAGCCCATGAACTGTGTGTGTGGCAGACAAGGCACGGCACAGTGGGGGTCTGGGTCTCTGTGGAGCCCCCCTGCCGTGTGACGGGTGTGTAGGGGCCCCGGCTGAGATTTGCCGTCATTAAGGGCCCCTACTCCCTGTGACAACATGGGGCTACTCATTATGGCTGTAGGAGCTCAGTCTGAGACATGAACAGCCAATACTGAAATACTGGTTCTCTCTCTCTCTCTGTCTCTCTCTCTCTCGCTCTCTCTCTCTCTCTCTCTCTCTCCTACTCTCTCTCTCTCTCTCTCTCTCTCTCTGTCTCTCTCTGTCTCTCTCTCTCTTCCAGGTACCAGTGCTGCAGCCCATGGACCTGATGGTGGAAGCCACTCCCAGGCGAGTATTCTCCAATGCCCACACGTACCACATCAACTCCATCTCTGTGAACAGTGACTACGAGACCTACATGTCCACAGATGACCTGAGAATTAACCTGTGGAACCTGGAGATCACCAACCGAAGTTTCAGTATCCTTCTCTCAACAAACATAGACTGCTAGACTGATGGCTAAGGAGCTCATATTAAGAGGTTGTCTCGCTGGATTTGATTTCTTTCTTCTGTCTGTCATCTGCATCCCCTCCCAGAAGCCAACGAGGTCATCTTAAAACAGGAACACATCCCCATCGATCAACATTGATTTTCACTTTGAGGTTCCCTGTGGATCACAGATGAGATGCCCTATGGACAGCAGATTGGATGACTGAGCTGTGGGGCCCTGGGCACATATTGAGCTTCTTATTTACTGAGCCTCGTTACTCTATCAATCACAGTGCTGCTGGCTAACCAGGCTCTCCTCAGTTCTCACTGAGGGACCTGCTGTCATTTCCATCACTCGGACCAGCGTTGTCTTTCGCTGTTCATTTATCTCAAGCTGTTTTATTGTTTTAATTTCCTTCTTTTTTTTGCTTCTCATGTGTTGCTATGGTTTTCTCCTTTCCTTATCTTGTCCAATAGTTACTTTAAAGTCTCAAACTGTAAGCTGTGAATTACATCCAGTACTCCTCTATGTGGGTGGAGTTCCTTCACCCCAACACCTCAGACATCGTGGACATCAAGCCGGCTAACATGGAGATGCTGACGGAGGTGATCACAGCAGCAGAGTTCCAACCCAGCCAGTGTAACACCTTCGTTTACAGCAGCAGCAAGGGTTCCATCCGGCTGTGTGACATGAGGGCCTCAGCACTGTGTGACAACCACTCCAAATGTAAGGAGTCAGTCACATCCCAAACCACTCATATACTGAATATTGCCAGCAGGCTCTATTACAGTGCCTTGCGAAAGTATTCGGCCCCCTTGAACTTTGCGACCTTTTGCCACATTTCAGGCTTCAAACATAAAGATATAAAACTGTATTTTTTTGTGATGAATCAACAACAAGTGGGACACAATCATGAAGTGGAACGACATTTATTGGATATTTCAAACTTTTTTAACAAATCAAAAACTGAAAAATTGGGCGTGCAAAATTATTCAGCCCCCTTAAGTTAATACTTTGTAGCGCCACCTTTTGCTGCGATTACAGCTGTAAGTCGCTTGGGGTATGTCTCTATCAGTTTTGCTCATCGAGAGACTGAAATTTTTTCCCATTCCTCCTTGCAAAACAGCTCGAGCTCAGTGAGGTTGGATGGAGAGCATTTGTGAACAGCAGTTTTCAGTTCTTTCCACAGATTCTTGATTGGATTCAGGTCTGGACTTTGACTTGGCCATTCTAACACCTGGATATGTTTATTTTTGAACCATTCCATTGTAGATTTTGCTTTATGTTTTGGGTCATTGTCTTATTGGAAGACAAATCTCCGTCCCAGTCTCAGGTCTTTTGCAGACTCCATCAGGTTTTCTTCCAGAATGGTCCTGTATTTGGCTCCATCCATCTTCCCATCAATTTTAACCATCTTCCCTGTCCCTGCTGAAGAAAAGCAGGCCCAAACCATGATGCTGCCACCACCATGTTTGACAGTGGGGATGGTGTGTTCAGCTGTGTTGCTTTTACGCCAAACATAACGTTTTGCATTGTTGCCAAAAAGTTCAATTTTTGGTTTCATCTGACCAGAGCACCTTCTTCCACATGTTTGGTGTGTCTCCCAGGTGGCTTGTGGCAAACTTTAAACGACACTTTTTATGGATATCTTTAAGAAATGGCTTTCTTCTTGCCACTCTTCCATAAAGGCCAGATTTGTGCAATATACGACTGATTGTTGTCCTATGGACAGAGTCTCCCACCTCAGCTGTAGATCTCTGCAGTTCATCCAGAGTGATCATGGGCCTCTTGGCTGCATCTCTGATCAGTCTTCTCCTTGTATGAGCTGAAAGTTTAGAGGGACGGCCAGGTCTTGGTAGATTTGCAGTGGTCTGATACTCCTTCCATTTCAATATTATCGCTTGCACAGTGCTCCTTGGGATGTTTAAAGCTTGGGAAATCTTTTTGTATCCAAATCCGGCTTTAAACTTCTTCACAACAGTATCTCGGACCTGCCTGGTGTGTTCCTTGTTCTTCATGATGCTCTCTGCGCTTTTAACGGACCTCTGAGACTATCACAGTGCAGGTGCATTTATACGGAGACTTGATTACACACAGGTGGAATGTATTTATCATCATTAGTCATTTAGGTCAACATTGGATCATTCAGAGATCCTCACTGAACTTCTGGAGAGAGTTTGCTGCACTGAAAGTAAAGGGGCTGAATAATTTTGCACGCCCAATTTTTCAGTTTTTGATTTGTTAAAAAAGTTTGAAATATCCAATAAATGTTGTTCCACTTCATGATTGTGTCCCACTTGTTGTTGATTCTTCACAAAAAAAAATACAGTTTTATATCTTTATGTTTGAAGCCTGAAATGTGGCAAAAGGTCGCAAAGTTCAAGGGGGCCGAATACTTTCGCAAGGCACTGTATAAGGCCCAGGAGTGTTTAGTTGACTAGGAACACCTCTGGACCCGAGTTGTCCCTGTACTGGTCAGGTCACATGATCAGAAAAACTCCTAGCCCTAAGCATAAGCACGGTGTCTATCGTAGGCTCTGAAGCCTCCCATGTCTACTTCTGTTAATTGCTACTGTTCCACGTAGTCATTTGCCTCACAGTGATCTAATGAGTATTTGTGTGATGGGACCCAGGTGAGTGCTGGCACAGTGGTCGGGAACGTAATGTCTTGCTATATTTAGTTGAACTGATATTAAGCTGCAGGTGGACTTGTTTCTGTAGATATTATTGGAAAAGAAGATTGTTGAGGTGGAAATGGAGGGAAACAGGGAGCGCAAAGGGGGATTTTATCCATTTTTTTTCTCCCTCCCAGTGGTTTTTGCCATCTTTCCATGGACGAGTTCTATTTAAATGGTGGATCAAAGTCCACGGGAGGCCGTTTGTATTCCTTCATGGCTCTGAGTTCATCCAAATCCCCACCAGTAGCCACACACACACCCACAGTGATATTGATGTTTCAAGGTCAGTCAAGGCACCGTCCCTAAACCCCAAATCATAATTTTCCACCCTGCTGAACACATTGTCAGATCAAAGACAGACAGGGGTTTATTCAGGGAACAAACACACAGCCTTATTATAATTCTTCAATGGCACATGTCTTGCATTTAATATCTTCCATAAGCTCGCAGTATTTGTGTGTTCAACTATTGCCTGTTAAAAGCTGCAGTTATCAGCCTGTTTGAGAGGCCCCAGTGGATATGGATCGACTCGTAAATAAGTTACATGGAGTATCAGTTCCCATAAGTGAATAATGATGTATTAATGTGTTTGCATTGAAAAATATGACCATTAATTACTTTATTACTGAGGAATAAATGTCTGCTGGCCTGAGAAATGGTTCTCTGCAACTATTTAGACTCATAATTCCTCTCTTTTTCCCTTTCCATATGTAGCAGTTGTTTAGCAGAGCTAGCCAATGGCATACAGTATCTGGTGCAGTGTGAAAGTGATCCATCAATCAACTGAAGCTGGAAGCCAGATGTTAACGCGGCCTGGTCCTCTGTCTGTTCCCCCTGCAGTGTTCGAGGAGCCAGAGGACCCCAGTAACCGCTCCTTCTTCTCCGAGATCATATCGTCCATCTCAGACGTGAAGTTCAGCCACAGCGGCCGCTACCTGATGACACGGGACTACCTCACGGTCAAGGTGTGGGACCTCAACATGGAGAGCAAACCTCTGGAGACCTACCAGGTAGAGTATAGCACTCTCTCGTCACTTTTCTCTGGAAGCGCCAGGAACCTTGATACGCCATAGATCACATCGTTTTCAATGATTTCTGCACATTCTTGCTGGGCACCAAAGAAATGATGCATTGGAAACTACCAGAACCATACATGTATCTGAACATACGACTCTGGTAAATACATCTCAAAGGACTTTCTCTTCCAGGTCCACGACTACCTGAGGAGTAAGCTGTGCTCCCTGTATGAGAACGACTGCATCTTCGACAAGTTTGAGTGTGTCTGGAACGGGTCTGACAGGTCAGTCACAGCCGCTGTATTAGGATCAGTGGGACTGGATCTACTCATAGTTCACATCTACAGTGGGGTAAAAAAGGATTTAGTCAGCCACCAACTGTGCAAGTTCTCCCACTTAAAAAAATGAGAGGCCTGTAATTGTCATCATAGGTACACTTCAACTATGACCGACAAAATGAGGGGGAAAAAAAAATCCAGAAAGTCACATTGAGATAAATGAGATTGATGTGTGTGTCCCCCCCCGCCCCTCCCTTCTCTCCGCAGTGTGATCATGACCGGCTCGTACAACAACTTCTTCCGCATGTTCGACCGCAACACCAAGCGTGACGTGACCCTGGAGGCGTCGAGGGAGAACAGCAAGCCCCGGGCCATCCTGAAGCCCAGGAAAGTGTGTGTAGGGGGCAAGAGACGCAAGGACGAGATCAGCGTGGACAGCCTGGACTTCAGCAAGAAGATCCTGCACAGCGCCTGGCACCCCTCTGAGAACATCATCGCTGTGGCCGCCACCAACAACCTCTACATATTCCAAGACAAGGTCAACTAATGGATGGATGGATGGGTGGAGAGCAACACAGACCAGCATAGCGCCCCCTGACTGGCTGATCACACTCACCTGGGAGAGGGCCGCAAAGGCTGGGAATCTCTGGCCGCACTGCAACTTGTGAAGGGACACTGACAGCTTTGCAGTTCTCTTCTTTCGCTCCATCTCAAGAGACTTGCACCCATGTTGTAAATCTAGGGTTGCCCTCTGTTGCATCCAGAACACTGAAGAACGATGGCTCCATTTTAAAATGTTCACCCTTCTTAAGTTGTTGCTGTAGTTTAAGGTTATGCACATAAATGCAGGGACAATACTTTTTTGTTCCTTAGAAGCTTTGCATTGGGGAGATGAACTGAAGAGACTGGCTCAACAAACTCATAACCTTTACATCCCTGATGACATGCCTAGACACTACTGAGATGGTGTGCTCTTGACGCCCTTTGACCTCTCTCTGCCCCTTCCGTTTCATTTATTTTTTTCTCTTCATGAAGGTTTTAAAACATGCAGAGGAAGTGATGTTACCAGGTAGTATTGATTAAAACAATGTAGCAAGCTTTTTGTTCCAATTTTTTAAAGAACTTTACAAAATGTCGAATAAAAAAAAATAATAATAGGTACATTAAATATTCATGTCTTTATTATGGGCTCAGTGATCCCGAGTTTAAACATTTAACTATTAACATATCACAGGACTGCATTGTTAAAAAAAGAAAAGTTGTCTTTATTCCAGTAAACATGTACAGAAAAAGCAACGCATCAAAATGAAACCACTGAGAAGAAACGTTAACATTCAAACTGTACTGTGAGTCGGTCGCCGTCAACGACACCCTAAAAACAGTTACTAAGGCCTGCAATGCCTTGAGTCACAGAAACAGCAGAGTTCATCATTTACAGTTGTCTAACGTCATAGGTGGCTGCAGATGTACTACTACGCCGATCCCTTTGACCTCAGCTAGGCCAAAGGTCAGATGTCAGGGGTTAGAGCAGTGGCACATCATCAGGCCCTGTAGGCAGGAGAGGAGAGCCAGAGCTCTGCACTACTGACACTTGAATAAATACAGGGATGGATGTTCCAGGTTTACCACAAGGCATTAGGACATTACAGTTTAATACTGCACTAGAATAGGTGCAGGGCTGGTTCATGCTCAGGGTTTCTAGCAGTCTCTGGTCACTTGGTGGAGCGACGTGTTGGCTCCGAGGCAGTGGGGGGAGGAGGGGGACCCCGGCGGTCCAGATCCTCAATGTAGAACATGAGGAGTTTTCTCCTCTCATCCGGGACACAGTCCAGCACCAGGTAACGCTTGTCATTCTGCAGAACCTTCTCCACATCCTTCAGGTGCTGGTCAGACTCCTGGAGCAACTTCCGCGACCTGAGAGGACAACAACATGGGGAGGGGTCAGTAAAGAGGCAATGCAGATGGACCAATACCACCTCCTCCTGACTCAATTGATCAATAGCACCTCAATAGCACCTCCTCCTGACTCAATTGATCTAATAATTGTTTAAAACTCCAGTCTTAAGTACACCTAATCTACACAATAAATGCCATTAAAATGATCCAACCTGTGATACATATTCACCCAGCTACCAATGAAAGAATGTCACAATCCAGCCCGTTGCTGTACTCACCTGTACGTGATGAACTTGGTCTCTTTCAGAAGTGTTCTGAAGTCAGCTTTGGCTGTGATGTACTTGTCTTTGATGTAGTCTTCAAACTCCCTCTGTTTTTTCTACAAACCAAAACAAGACGAACCGCTCAGCGTCTTTGCCTGGTGTTAACCGAGAACATGGGTGGCTGGCTGACTCAACCAGTAGAACACAGAGTACATGGGTGGCTGACTGACTCAACCAGTAGAACACAGAGTACATGGGTGGCTGGCTGACTCAACCAGTAGAACACAGAGTACATGGGTGGCTGACTGACTCAACCAGTAGAACACAGAGTACATGGGTGGCTGACTCAACCAGTAGAACACAGCAAGGTAAAAGAGAAAGGTCTTACTCTGTCACTACTGGAGAACTTGATACAGCGAGGATCCTCTTTAATGATCTTCTTCACCTCCTTCCACGTGGTGGTCAGTGTGATCTGTGGCGAACACTCAATCAACGCACGTACTACCAAGTCATCCGTCACAGGATAATACTCTATCTGAATGACATGCAGGTTTACAGTACCACCTTAATGGTGACACGTTAATACACAGATGGACTGCGGTGAGTTTACATTTAATGCAGCTGTGTTGGTGTACATATGTGCCCTGTAATGAGAGCGTAAGCCCAGCCCAAACGTTGTCTCTCACCATGACGGTCTCGTCCAGTAGCTGTCTGAAGTTCTCCTTCTTCTTCTTGGAGAGCGCCTCAACGTGTTCGTTGAACAGTTTCTCCTTCTCGTCTCTCTCCAACAGAGAGGCGGACTCCCAGCGGTGGTCCTTACGCAGGTTACGCCTGGTGTCTGACCACGACGCGTCAGACGACCTCACCTGATCACAACACACACCAGCAGCATTAAGACCTGGCACATGGTTCCTCATCCACATAATACAAGTCTGGGTATTAACAAGGTCAATCTGAAAACAAAGGTTCCTGTCTTGTCTCTGATCTGCCCGGCTGAGACGATCTTCCAGTGGCCATATCAAACTGGGTTTAATCTAAGTAAATGTTTGGTTCACCCAAGTTCTCAGCTACAAATGTAGTCCTGTCGGTGCCTTATTGGGGAAACCAACTTCAGCGGATGGTGTGAGCTCACCATGTCTGACATGAGGGCTCTGAAGTGCTGGATGGCTTCCTCCCTCTTGTGCTGCTCCCGCTCTCTGTCGATCTCCTTGGTCTGCTCAGAGCGGGCCTTCTGCACCTCGCGCTCCCTCTCCCTCAGACTGGCCTCTATCCTGGCGGCGCGCTCCATCTCCTTCTCCTTATCAGAGTCCATGTTCTGGCAGCAGAGAGACACCATCAAATACATGTTCTGGCAGCATCATCATATACACAGAGGCATGCAATCATTACAGGCAACATAACACCCATCACGTCAAGAGGCTAAAAAGACTTAAGATTGTGGCACTGAATTGGGCTGGGTTAAATGTCAGATGACAAGCTGGAGTCAGTGAGTTTATGAGCAGGAAGGGCAGCCTCTGAGGTAATATCCTGTTCCTCCCACCTTGGCCTGCTTGTCCACATACTGCTTGTAGAGTTCCTCTCTGGTGTTGGAGCTCTCCACAGCCTTGTAGCGAGGGTCTCCCTCCAGCCTGTCCTTCACCTTGCTCCAGCGCTGCCCTCCGTCCAGCTGGTGGTCGCCAAGCAACTCAAAGAAGTCCTGCTTCACCTGGGACAGAGACCAGGTTTACAATAGGGACATACACACGATCAGATACTCCAAATGTCTCCAGGTTTCACTAAGCACAGCATCCAGGTATGTGACCTGTCCAGCATAGCACTTCCTCAGGCTACTGTTTTCAGTGGCCATGGAGGTTTCCAGACCAGCGCTCACCTTCTCTCCTCTGTTCTTGGAGTCCTCCTTCTCTTTCTTCTTGAGAGCGGTCATGAACTCGATAAAGATGGCCTCCCGGTCCTTCATCTTCTCTATGGCCTTGAACCGTGGGTCCTTGGCGTGCTTGGATGCAAACTCACTGAACGTTGTCCTGAAACAAACAACACAGCAACTCTTAGTTCCCTGAGAGAGACTAGCCACCTGGCTGGTACCGTATTAACTAGACCACCTGGCGGGTACCGTATTAACTAAACCACCTGGCAGGTACCGTATTAACTAGACCACCTGGCGGGTACCGTATTAACTAAACCACCTGGCAGGTACCGTATTAACTAGACCACCTGGCGGGTACCGTATTAACTAAACCACCTGGCTGGTACCGTATTAACTAGACCACCTGGCTGGTACCGTATTAACTAGACCACCTGGCGGGTACCGTATTAACTAAACCACCTGGCGGGTACCGTATTAAATAGACCACCTGGCAGGTACCGTATTAACTAAACCACCTGGCGGGTACCGTATTAACTAAACCACCTGGCGGGTACCGTATTAACTAAACCACCTGGCTGGTACCGTATTAACTAAACCACCTGGCTGGTACCGTATTAACTAGACCACCTGGCTGGTACCGTATTAACTAGACCACCTGGCTGGTACCGTATTAACTAAACCACCTGGCTGGTACCGTATTAACTAAACCACCTGGCTGGTACCGTATTAACTAAACCACCTGGCTGGTACCGTATTAACTAAACCACCTGGCTGGTACCGTATTAACTAGAGCACCTGGCTGGTACCGTATTAACTAAACCACCTGGCTGGTACCGTATTAACTAGACCACCTGGCTGGTACCGTATTAACTAGACCACCTGGCTGGTACCGTATTAACTAAACCACCTGGCTGGTACCGTATTAACTAAACCACCTGGCTGGTACCGTATTAACTAAACCACCTGGCTGGTACCGTATTAACTAAACCACCTGGCTGGTACCGTATTAACTAAACCACCTGGCTGGTACCGTATTAACTAAACCACCTGGCTGGTACCGTATTAACTAAACCACCTGGCTGGTACCGTATTAACTAAACCACCTGGCTGGTACCGTATTAACTAAACCACCTGGCTGGTACCGTATTAACTAAACCACCTGGCTGGTACCGTATTAACTAAACCACCTGGCTGGTACCGTATTAACTAAACCACCTGGCTGGTACCGTATTAACTAAACCACCTGGCTGGTACCGTATTAACTAAACCATCTGGCTGGTACCGTATTAACTAGACCACCTGGCTGGTACCGTATTAACTAAACCACCTGGCTGGTACCTGGTACCGTATTAACTAGACCACCTGGCTGGTACCGTATTAACTAAACCACCTGGCTGGTACCGTATTAACTAAACCACCTGGCTGGTACCGTATTAACTAAACCACCTGGCTGGTACCGTATTAACTAAACCACCTGGCTGGTACCGTATTAACTAAACCACCTGGCTGGTACCTGGTACCGTATTAACTAGACCACCTGGCTGGTACCGTATTAACTAAACCACCTGGCTGGTACCGTATTAACTAAACCACCTGGCTGGTACCGTATTAACTAAACCACCTGGCTGGTACCGTATTAACTAAACCACCTGGCTGGTACCGTATTAACTAAACCACCTGGCTGGTACCGTATTAACTAAACCACCTGGCTGGTACCTGGTACCGTATTAACTAGACCACCTGGCTGGTACCGTATTAACTAAACCACCTGGCTGGTACCGTATTAACTAAACCACCTGGCTGGTACCGTATTAACTAAACCACCTGGCTGGTACCGTATTAACTAAACCACCTGGCTGGTACCGTATTAACTAAACCACCTGGCTGGTACCGTATTAACTAAACCACCTGGCTGGTACCGTATTAACTAAACCACCTGGCTGGTACCGTATTAACTAAACCACCTGGCTGGTACCGTATTAACTAAACCACCTGGCTGGTACCGTATTAACTAAACCACCTGGCTGGTACCGTATTAACTAGATCACCTGGCTGGTACCGTATTAACTAAACCACCTGGCTGGTACCGTATTAACTAAACTACCTGGCTGGTACCGTATTAACTAAACCACCTGACTGGTACCGTATTAACTAAACCACCTGGCTGGTACCGTATTAACTAAACCACCTGGCTGGTACCGTATTAACTAAACCACCTGGCTGGTACCGTATTAACTAAACCACCTGGCTGGTACCGTATTAACTAAACCACCTGGCTGGTACAGTATTAACTAGTGTTTATAGTGAGGTCTGACCTGGCTGGTACCATATTAACTAGTGTTTGTAGTGAGGTCTGACCTGGCTGGTACCGTATTAACTAGTGTTTATAGTGAGGTCTGACCTGGCTGGTACCATATTAACTAGTGTTTATAGTGAGGTCTGACCTGGCTGGTACCATATTAACTAGTGTTTGTAGTGAGGTCTGACCTGGCTGGTACCGTATTAACCAGTGTTTATAGTGAGGTCTGACCTGGCTGGTACCGTATTAACCAGTGTTTGTAGTGAGGTCTGACCTGGCTGGTACCGTATTAACTAGTTTTTATAGTGAGGTCTGACCTGGCTGGTACCTGGTACCATATTAACTAGTGTTTATAGTGAGGTCTGACCTGGCTGGTACCTGGTACAGTATTAACTAAACCACCTGGCTGGTACCTGGTACCGTATTAACCAGTGTTTATAGTGAGGTCTGACCTGGCTGGTACCTGGTACCATATTAACTAGTGTTTATAGTGAGGTCTGACCTGGCTGGTACCTGGTACCATATTAACTAGTGTTTATAGTGAGGTCTGACCTGGCTGGTACCTGGTACCATATTAACTAGTGTTTGTAGTGAGGTCTGACCTGGCTGGTACCGTATTAACTAGTGTTTATAGTGAGGTCTGACCTGGCTGGTACCATATTAACTAGTGTTTATAGTGAGGTCTGACCTGGCTGGTACCTGGTACCATATTAACTAGTGTTTATAGTGAGGTCTGACCTGGCTGGTACCTGGTACCATATTAACCAGTGTTTATAGTGAGGTCTGACCTGGCTGGTACCGTATTAACCAGTGTTTATAGTGAGGTCTGACCTGGCTGGTACAGTATTAACTAGTGTTTATAGTGAGGTCTGACCTGGCTGGTACCGTATTAACTAGTGTTTATAGTGAGGTCTGACCTGGCTGGTACCATATTAACCAGTGTTTATAGTGAGGTCTGACCTGGCTGGTACAGTATTAACTAGTGTTTATAGTGAGGTCTGACCTGGCTGGTACAGTATTAACTAGTGTTTATAGTGAGGTCTGACCTGGCTGGTACCATATTAACCAGTGTTTATAGTGAGGTCTGACCTGGCTGGTACCGTATTAACCAGTGTTTATAGTGAGGTCTGACCTGGCTGGTACAGTATTAACTAGTGTTTATAGTGAGGTCTGACCTGGCTGGTACCATATTAACCAGTGTTTATAGTGAGGTCTGACCTGGCTGGTACCTGGTACAGTATTAACTAGTGTTTATAGTGAGGTCTGACCTGGCTGGTACCTGGTACCATATTAACTAGTGTTTATAGTGAGGTCTGACCTGGCTGTGAGCTTGGCCTCCTCCATCATCTTCCTGAACTCGTCCTTAGACTGCATCAGTTTATTCTTCTTCTCTTTTCTCTCCTCCTCAGCTCGGGTCTTCACATATTGGTCAAACACCTGCACAGGATCAGCAGACACACATGGAACAACAGTTAGCATAAATACACACACAACTGGCAGATATCCCCTTGGGAAATACATATATTACCTGATTGTAGAGCTCTGAGCTCTGTAGAGCTCTCTCTCATATCATAATATGACTGAATATGGAAACAAATCAAATCTAAATTGATAAATGAGTTCTGTTAGTGTACAATACCTGCTTTCTCTCTTTGGGGTTAAGCAGCAGGTATCGCGGATCAAAAACTATCTTGTGCAGCTCTTTCTCCCACGTAGAGAACGCTGAGACCTGTGGGCGCGGGGTTTAGAGGGCGTGAGACCAGGCCAATCAAGGTGGGCTTCAACAACATTCACATAACACTTTCAGTCATCAGTCAAATTGATTTCCTTCGAGGGAAAATAATCCCCCGTCGGCCAAATCAATCCCCTTCAAATCTAAAAGGAACCAATCAATCCCCCTCAAATCTAAAAGGAATGAGTCACGTTTTACTCAAACTAGTGACACCCAAAGGAACAATACAGTGACAGCAGAGCAATGTGCCATAAAGGCCTGCATCACGCCTGGTGGTGCTCTTGGAAAAAGCTGCAGACAGCAGCACCAATAACTCCCCTGCTGGGGAAGTTTAATACATTTCCCCTGCTGGGGAAGTTGAATACATTTCCCCTGCTGGGGAAGTTTAATACATTTCCCCTGCTGGGGAAGTTTAATACATTTTACGATCAAATTAGTTTTTATTTATTTTTCTAACTCTGCTTTGGATGCATCAGAGTTGCAATATGCCTGTTTTGGTTCTGAACAACTGTTTCTAGGATAAAGAAGTTGATACATAATTCATGTAATACAGAAACAGGAAGCTGAACACATGAAATCTGATCCCAAATCAGAGGAGATGACAACATAATGACATCATCTACTCTGCATGCCAGTTTGTAAAGGACGACCTCGCCATTGGCAGGGTAGTCCTGAAGACATATAGATCTGATGAATGTATTGGAAAAACCTAACACTGATCCAGTACAGCATGTGCATGTCATTTTCAAAGAAAGTCACCATTATGTACAATAAATTGATTTCAAATTACTTCTTCCCTACAAAGAATAGTGAAATGTTAAATTTTTTTGTCTATCATTAACAATTCAACACTGTTATAGATATGTACATAACATGTTTAACTAACTTTTATGAATGTACTTCTTGAACTATTACCAAAACATAAGCAGAAATGTCAATCAACTGGGCATAAGATAGAAGTCAGGGATAGAGGCAGGAAGAACAGAAATTAAACACCAAAGACAAGGAGAATTAACTTAAGAGTGTACCTTGGTGGGCTTCCATTCAGATTAATGTGTCTAAGGTTACAGTATTGCGTTGGATTGAAGTGTTTTACCCCTCTCTTCAGCAGCATGTCCCTGAACTGTGTCATGCGCTTCTCCAGGGGCACGATGGCCCGCTCTCGGGCCGCCTTCAGCTCTGCCTCCATGGCTGCCTCTTTCTCAGAGTCCGCCTCTTTCATCACTTCCTCCTTCCTGCAAGCGGAGGGAAGACGTCAAGATCCAGGCACAGGGGAGGGTTAGTGATAGACCGGGGGGGGAGGGGTAGGGGGCTGGCCTGGGGTGCAACTTTACTTCTTCAATTGGGGAAATGATACAGTATGTTCTTCTATGTTCTCTACCCAGGTGTTCTGCTATACTTGACCGATCAATTATCAGCCATCTCTACCAAATGAGTGGACTCCAAATGATATAAGTTGGGTGTTGCACAGGTCCTACAGCTTTTAAAGATTGAGAGGGGGAGGATTTGTCAAATACCTGACCACTGATATTCACGGTCTTGGATTTGTATTCAGTGTTCCGTTATCACATATAGCTATGGCGAGACGGGGCGGGAAACGTCTTCATTTGCTCATTGGGGTTCCTAAAGCAGTAGTTCTAGAAGAAGGAGGTCAAGCAAGGTGGTTACCTTGGAGGCCCACGTTGGCATCACCATGTGTTCTACAGGCCTTTTCCCTGAAAAATAGTCTCTTGTGCAACGGGACCAGTGTTTAGGGTAGCGGGAGAGGCAGGCTTGGAGGGCACTGATGGGAAACAGTGACTGATTGGGTAACCTGGACAGTGACCATCGATTGACCACTTTAACAGAACCAGTGAAGACATCATAGGCTTTACTAAGTCAGTACAGGCTGGGTTAAAAACTACCTCCCACAGAGTTAGTCCCTCCACCCCCAGAGGAAAATACAATACTACCTCCCACAGAGTTAGTCCCTCCACCCCCAGAGGAAAATACAAAAATCAAGCAATTTAGGGTTCGCGACCAAACACCCCAACTAAACCTTAAACTAAGAATTGAGATATTTTTATCCAGAGTACATCATGGGTTGATTTCAATTTGTACATGCTGTTTAATCTGTTCAGACGATGAAGAATGACTGAGTGCCTCGTCATGCTGTTACTGGCCCCTAGTAGAAGTGTGCTGGGCCCTTAGGTGGAGAGGACTGGGAACTTACTTCCTCTTCTTGGCCTTCACAGGCTCATCTTCCAGAGCTTCCTCTGCTGCCTGCTCCAGCTCCTCTTTGCTGATTCCTGAGGGAGAGAAGTGATGAGGCCATCGTCATGAACACCTACAGAAGCAGGATGAGTGTGCCTGTGTGTGGTCATACCCAGCTTCCTGGTGGCGTCCTCCAAGCCCCTCTTATGAGGTGGTTCCTGGATGTTCTTGTCAACGTCGGCCCGTCCCACCAGCTCCTCTGGCCGGTCCCACATGGAGAGACGCGTGGTGGGGTTGTAGTAGAACACCCGCTCGTCACCGGTCCACACAATACACCTAAACACACACAAGTTCAATAGGGCACCAGGGCGTGTGACTGATGCAAGTTCAGCCTCCAGACAACAGCACATAGCTCTGTTACCATCAGTGGCACATGCCAGAGAGTGGCAGGTATTGGGTTAGTGCCCACAGGCTTTCTGTTACATACCAGGGAGTGCCAGGTATTGGGTTAGTGCCCACAGGCTTTCTGTTACATACCAGGGAGTGCCAGGTATTGGGTTAGTGCCCACAGGCTTTCTGTTACATACCAGGGAGTGCCAGGTATTGGGTTAGTGGCCACAGGCTTTCTGTTACATACCAGGGAGTGCCAGGTATTGGGTAAGTGGCCACGGGCTTTCTGTTACATACCAGGGAGTGCCAGGTATTGGGTTAGTGGCCATGGGCTTTCTGTTACATACCAGGGAGTGCCAGGTATTGGGTTAGTGCCCACAGGCTTTCTGTTACATACCAGGGAGTGCCAGGTATTGGGTTAGTGGCCACAGGCTTTCTGTTACATACCAGGGAGTGCCAGGTATTGGGTTAGTGGCCACGGGCTTTCTGTTACATACCAGGGAGTGCCAGGTATTGGGTTAGTGGCCACAGGCTTTCTGTTACATACCAGGGAGTGGCAGGTATTGGGTTAGTGGCCACAGGCTTTCTGTTACATGCCAGAGAGTGGCAGGTATTGGGTTAGTGCCCACAGGCTTTCTGTTACATACCAGGGAGTGCCAGGTATTGGGTTAGTGGCCACAGGCTTTCTGTTACATACCAGGGAGTGCCAGGTATTGGGTTAGTGGCCACAGGCTTTCTGTTACATACCAGGGAGTGCCAGGTATTGGGTTAGTGGCCACAGGCTTTCTGTTACATACCAGGGAGTGCCAGGTATTGGGTTAGTGGCCACAGGCTTTCTGTTACATACCAGGGAGTGCCAGGTATTGGGTAAGTGGCCACGGGCTTTCTGTTACATACCAGGGAGTGCCAGGTATTGGGTTAGTGGCCATGGGCTTTCTGTTACATACCAGGGAGTGCCAGGTATTGGGTTAGTGGCCACAGGCTTTCTGTTACATACCAGGGAGTACCCGGTATTGGGTTAGTGGCCACGGGCTTGGCTTTCTGTTACATACCAGGGAGTGCCAGGTATTGGGTTAGTGGCCACGGGCTTGGCTTTCTGTTACATACCAGGGAGTGCCCGGTATTGGGTTAGTGGCCACGGGCTTTCTGTTACATACCAGGGAGTGCCAGGTATTGGGTTAGTGGCCACAGGCTTTCTGTTACATACCAGGGAGTGCCAGGTATTGGGTTAGTGGCCACGGGCTTTCTGTTACATACCAGGGAGTGCCAGGTATTGGGTTAGTGGCCATGGGCTTTCTGTTACATACCAGGGAGTGCCAGGTATTGGGTTAGTGGCCACAGGCTTTCTGTTACATACCAGGGAGTACCCGGTATTGGGTTAGTGGCCACGGGCTTGGCTTTCTGTTACATACCAGGGAGTGCCAGGTATTGGGTTAGTGGCCACGGGCTTGGCTTTCTGTTACATACCAGGGAGTGCCCGGTATTGGGTTAGTGGCCACGGGCTTGGCTTTCTGTTACATACCAGGGAGTGCCAGGTATTGGGTTAGTGGCCACGGGCTTAGCTTTCTGTTACATACCAGGGAGTGCCAGGTATTGGGTTAGTGGCCACGGGCTTAGCTTTCTGTTACATACCAGGGAGTGCCAGGTATTGGGTTAGTGGCCACGGGTTTAGCCTTCTGTTACATACCAGGGAGTGCCAGGTATTGGGTTAGTGGCCACGGGCTTGGCTTTCTGTTACATACCAGGGAGTGCCAGGTATTGGGTTAGTGGCCACGGGCTTTCTGTTACATACCAGGGAGTGCCAGGTATTGGGTTAGTGGCCACGGGCTTGGCTTTCTGTGCTGCTTTCTCCTCTTCAGTCATCTCCTCCTCCTTAACCTGCTCAATGAAAGGAATACAACTTTTATTAAGGTAGATGACAATAATACACCTTTTGAAATTATCAAATGCAGGCCAGAATGATGTGACTAGTAGATGGCTACAGTTCTCCTCTCACCTCCTTCACCTCCTTGGGGAGCTCTATTTTAGGCTGTTCATCCTCCATCTCCATAGCCTCCTCCTCCAGGGCCTGCTGTCTCTCTTTGGCCTTCTCTGCCTCTTTCTCTACAGGAGAGGAAAAATGCACACACATTAGATAGGCAACATCTAAAACCTCACTTAACCAGTGGAGCATGAATGCTAGCTGGTTGGAGAAATCCAAAGCTTTAAGTAGAGCAACCTTTCTCCCGTAGTTCCTGGGGTTTGTCCCAGGTGGACTCCAGTGTGCGGTTGTTGTAGTAGTAGGTCTTCCCGTCGGCCGTTTTGTACTCGGACCACTCTGGGAACTGGAGGCCTGACAAGGCGGGCGCCGCCAGGGCCAACTGAGGGTGGTGCATCATGGGAACAAGAGGAGGGCCCATGCCAGGCAGCATACCTGTGGAAGGTCAAATACACACAGAATAGTTCTTAAGACACACTCCTTGTCTGATAAAGCCATTCTACTGCTCATCTAAACAAAGCCAGCCATAAAGCAGGGGGCGTGGGGCGGGTAGGGCATCTACTTCCTTTTGGGTAAAAGAGTCCAAAAGGTAATAGATGCTGTGTTATTGACACTATTGCTAGAGCTTGTGTCACTCATTCTTGAAAAGTTCTGAGGATATACAGGGCCTTCAGAAAGTATTCAGACCCCTTGACTTTTTCCACATTTTGTTACGTTACAGTCTTATTCTAAAATGTAATAAATATACATATAGTTTGCAATCTACACACAATACCATATAAGCGAAAACAGATTAAGAAATGTTTGCAAATTACAAGTATTTACAAGTATTCAGACCCTGTTATGAGACTTGAAATTGAGCTCAGGTGCATCCTGTTACCATTGATCATCCTTGAGATGTTTCTACAACTTGGAGTCCACCTGTGGTAAATTCAATTGATTGGACATGATTTGGAAAGACACACCTGTCTATATAACGTCCCACAGCTGACAGTGCATGTCAGAGCAAAGAAACAAGCCACGAGGTCGAAGGAATTATCTGTAGAGCTCCGAGACAGGACTGTGTCATGGCACAGATCTGGGGAAGGGTACAAAAACATTTATTCAGTATTGAAGATCCCCAAGAACAGTGGCCTCCATCATTCATAAATGGAAGAAGTTTGGAACCACCAGGACTCTTCCTAGAGCTGGCCAACCGGCCAAACTGAAAAATCATGGGAGAAGGGCCTTGGTCAGGGAGGTCACCAAGAACCCGATGGTCACTGACAGAGTTCTAGAGTTCCTCTGTGGAGATGGGAGAATCTTACAGAAGGACAACCATCTCTGCAGCACTTCACCAATCAGGCCTTATGGTAGAGTGGCCAGACGGAAGCCACTACTCCATAAAAGGCACGACAGCCCACTTGGAGTTTGCCAAAAGGCACCTAAAGACACTCAGACCAGGAGAAACAAGATTCTCTGGTCTGATGAAACCAAGAATGAACTCTTTGGCCTGAATGCCAAGCGTCACGTCTGGAAGAAACCTGGCAACATCCCTACTGTGAAGTGTGGGTGGCAGCATCATGTTGTGGGGATGTTTTTCAGAGGCAAGGACTGGGAGACGAGTCAGGCGTGAGGGTAAGATGAACGGAGCAAAGTAGTGAGATCCTTGATGAAAACCTGCTCCAGACCTCAGATTGGGGCGAAGGTTCATCTTCCAACAGGACAACGACCCTAAGCACACAGCTAAGGCAACACAGGATTGGCTTCGGGACAAGTCTCTGAACGTCCTTGAGTAGTCCGGCCAGAGCCCGGTACTTGAGCCCGATTGAACATCTCTGTAGAGACCTGAAAATAGCTGTGCAGCAACGCTTCCCATCCAACCTGACAGAGCTTGAGAGGATCCGCAGAGAATAAATGGGAGAAACTTCCCAAATACAGGTGTGACAAGCTTGTAGCATGATGTGTAAAAAAATCATTTTTTTCTTGCAAAATTTTCAGAAAACCAGTTTTTGCTTTGTCATTATGGGGTATTGTGTGTAGATTGAGGAATTATTATTTGTTGTATACATTTTAGAATAAGGCTGTAATGTAACAACATTGGGAAAAGTAAAGGGGTCTGAATACTTTCCGGATGCACTGCATGTAGTTTAGAGGCCATAAGAATTCACCTGAAATATAAAAAAGATCTTAGTTCCAACACTTAGACCTAATTTTCAAATTGTAAATATAGGGCCTTCTCTGCTTAGCCATGAGTACACAGGTAACATCTAAAACTGAGCCACTGAGATGTTAACAAAAACACACCAAGGCATGCCACAAGAAGAAAATGATTATCAAATGACCATACAACATTAATAAAATGTGAATTTCCGGTACTAAAGGGAAAATAACCTAACCTAAAATAGGTGTGTTGCCTGTCAAAACAAGGACCTATATACCAGTGACTAAATTACCACTCAAAAATCAAACCCTGCTAAAAGTAACCTAGCTAAAAACAGTACAACGGAGACAGTACTGACAAGTCCACATTGCGGTTTTGTCCAAACAGCTATTGGTTGATCAACACTATACCAAAATGCCTCCTTCCCAAATCTCCTCTTTAAAAAAAAGCATTTAACACAAGTCCTAAAATATGTCTAACTCACTAATGTTGAATAAATAAATAAAAAAATAAAAAATCAACAGTAATACTCCGCATTGTTTGGCGATGCCAAAAGAGCCCAAAAATTATAAGCATAATTTTCACAACAAATCTCTAACATGCCATCTAACAGAATACTGACTGGAGATGTTTGAAAGAATTACCGTTATGGTTGGGGGAGACTGTCTTTATATAGGGACCGCCTACTATCTGCATCATTGCTACACCTGCAAGAACGGACAAGCAAGCATTGTATTGGACACATGAGGAGAGAGGTGCAAGCTGCCAGGGCAGATCACACAGATTTCAACAACACATTAAAACTAGGCCCACAACCACTATCACTTCGATAACAACAGGTAGTATTATCTTCCTGGTAACAACCAGATGGATGAATAAAGTGCTGATTCGGTTTTGTAGATGTGCAGAGTATTGAATTAAAATTAAATATATATATATATTTTTTTTTACGAAACATTTAAAGCTGCAATGTGTAACTTTTTGGATGACCCAACCAAATTCACATAGAAATATGAGACATAGATCTAAAAATTCTCATTGAAAGCAAGTCAAAGAAGCAGTAGATCTGTTCTGTGTGTTCTATTTCTACGTTTCCCGTTCTTAAGTGTGGTTTTCAACACCAGTTTCAAACAGTTGAAAAAACAACAGTTTGGGTTGTTGAAAAGACATTTCACAGCGGTTTAGATTTTTTTTTTTTTTTTTTTTTATTTCACCTTTATTTAACCAGGTAGGCTAGTTGAGAACAAGTTCTCATTTGCAACTGCGACCTGGCCAAGATAAGGCATAGCAGTGTGAACAGACAACACAGAGTTACACATGGAGTAAACAATTAACAAGTCAATAACACAGTAGAAAAAAGGGGAGTCTATATATACATTGTGTGCAAAAGGCATGAGAAGGTAGGCAAATAATTACAATTATGCAGATTAACACTGGAGTGATAAATGATCAGATGGTTATGTACAGGTAGAGATTGGTGTGCAAAAGAGCAGAAAAATAAAAATAAATAAATAAAAACAGTATGGGGATGAGGTAGGTGAAAATGGGTGGGCTATTTACCAATAGACTATGTACAGCTGCAGCGATCGGTTAGCTGCTCGGATAGCAGATGTTTGAAGTTGGTGAGGGAGATAAAAGTCTCCAACTTCAGCGATTTTTGCAATTCGTTCCAGTCACAGGCAGCAGAGAACTGGAACGAAAGGCGGCCAAATGAGGTGTTGGCTTTAGGGATGATCAGTGAGATACACCTGCTGGAGCGCGTGCTACGGATGGGTGTTGCCATCGTAACCAGTGAACTGAGATAAGGCGGAGCTTTACCTGGAACATTGACTGAAATATACCTGCTTGTTTTGTCACATAAACTGAAATTAGGCAAACTATTAGAATTTTAGCAACCAGGAAATGGCGGGAGGGTTTTCTGCATATTGCACCTTTAAATTAATAAAAAAAATTGCTAAGTGAGTCAACAAAAACCGCCCTATTTCTTCATAGGACATTGTCTGAAAGGCATTTGAATTTTCTCCTGCATTTGTTTTCTCCAGACAACTAGCTGACCCTTTTCTGAACATGGGCAATGCTGCCATCTATCTACAGGACTAAAAGTGACTCGTTTCTCCAATAACTACAGTGCAAAAACAAACAAAATGTCAAGGAGCTGAATGTGGAGTTGTGTGGAATAAGTTTTAAAAAAAATACAAGTTCTGATTTGCTTATTTCTCTCTCCAACCATGACCGAAACCATTCTACCTCCACAATTATTAGTTTAATCTATTACTTTTAATAGATTAAACTGAATGCACTCACTACTGTAAGTCGCTCTGGATAAGAGTGTCTGCTAAAATGACTAAAATATAAAATGTACAGGAATAAAAATAAGGCCTAACGTTAAGATGACAGACAAATGAAGAGATGACTAATGACAGTATGGAAAGGGGAGGAGTGTCAGTAATGTTAAGGGAGGTAGAGAGGTTTGGGATGAGGAGAGAGCAGACCATGTCTTACCGGGCAGTGGGATATGCATGCCTGGTAGAGGCACCCTGAAGGGGTGCATGACCCCTGGGGGAAAGCCTGGGATAGTGGCTGTGGTGTGAGGCTGGGACATGGTGTGGTGGGGCAGGCCAGTCGGGAGACTTTGGGGCAACAGGGACATAGTCTGGACTGGTGTCACTGAGGATGGCACTGTGGTTACACTGACCACTGCCATCGGGGTCACTCCCACACTCGAGGGGACGGAGGCCACAGGCTGCAGATCTGTAGCAGCAGAAGCTGGACAAAGACCAGCAGAGTGTTACATCACAGTCTAGACATACAGTAAAACTAACAATAGACAAGCAGAAAACTAGTCATTTCCAACTTTGTGATCATCACTAAATCAGTCTTCTTTTGTCATACTAAGAGGAATTCTAACCATCAGACCTGTCCAGAGAACTAAAACAAGATCCAGATGTCCCTTTCCCAGAGCTGTACTCACTAGTGATGGTCTGGGACAAAGAAGAGGTGGTGTTGGTGTCTGGGCTGGTACTCATGGTATGAGACTGGGAAGGTGCCTGTGTGGACACTGGAGAGGGTGTGGCAGCTGTAGTGCTGGCTGCAGTGCTGCTATTGGAGGAGGCTCCTGTTCCAGCAGGGGTCACCATCATAGGGTTGAGTTCTGACTGCTGGATCACCTTAACCCCTTCAGGTTTGCTCCAGGCTGACTCTCGAGTCCTGGCGTTGTAGTAGTATGCCTGGGGGAAACAAGAAAATATTCATTCAGATAGGTTAAAATAGAGAACTACCATAACATCTAAATTAAAGGAAAAATTAACCCATTATGAATGTTATATAGTGTCTGTGCATCTCTAAGTGATGATCTATTGGCCGTTCAAGCAGGCAGAAATACAGCCGGGATGCAAAACTAGACATACCGGCTGTATTGCTGCTTGCTTGAACGGCAATAGCTCCAATACACATGAAAACATGAAATCACTCAGAGACGCACAAAAACAACATTCAAATGGGTCAATCTTTCCTTTAAGTAAGAGGCCATTCTCTACCTTTCCCTCAGGTGTCTTGTTCTCCACCCAGATCTCATCAGTAGGGGGCAGAGTATGAGCTCCAGCAGCAGGGACTGGGGGCATCCCAGGGGGAAATAGCATCCCTGGGGGCGGGGGCATGCTGCCCATCGGCGGGGGCATAAAAGGAGGTCTCTGAAATACAAAAATCAAGCCTTTAATACTTGCAATGCAGTCTAAGATTTTCAGGCTCTCAATGCATTCATACCTCTGACAAACCAAATGTGTAACAGTCACATTCTATAGAAAAGATGGATGGATCCAATGGCAGAAATTATTCCTTTCATCTCTGACTGGTCTACCTGTAGGTGAGGGGGTCCGAGTGGTGGGGGCATGCCTCCTGGTGGGGGTATGGGTGGCATGCTGGGGTCAAACGGCGGACGCCCAAACAGTGGCCCTCGTGGTGGAGGCCCTCTCATCATACCGAAGGGGGGAGGTGGGGGTCTGAGCAGTGGGGGTGGACCACGCATCACTGGGGTTGGAGGAGGAGCAGGGCCGCGGAAACGCAGCGTCTGCTGCTGCGCCATCCTAGAAACAAAACAAATGGACCTGACTCATGAACCAAATCAAAATAACGATCGAACTACGCAACATCGAGTTGCTATATCTACTCGCTTGCGATCTTCCCCTTTCCCAGCTGATTGTTTGCAACACAGGATAACGTTAGTGACCCCACACAAAATCATGATTCGTTGTTATCAGGCTAACGTTAGCTAGCTAAATTGTGTTACAGTCTAACTAGCTATACATTACTTGTTGGGATCAAACGATGCAATCAAGTTATGATCCTAAGTTAGTTCAATTTGACAGTCTCACTGACTAACATTAGCTAGCTACCTACATAAACCGCTAATACCCACATGAACACACTAACCGTAGCTAGCAAATGTGTACTGGTAATACGCACATCAACACAGTGGGGGTAGCTAGCGAATGTGTACACTAGTTAGTTAGCTACCCAATGTAACGTTAGTTACGATAACTAGCTAGGCTGCTAATGTTATGCAATTTAAATAGACGCGCAGCTAGCTAAATAGCATCATAGTTTAGGTAAATCCACGAGTCGGGAGGGAGTCTAGCTAATGATGTTAGCTGCTAGCGTGGCCACACTGAATATGCTACTAGTCTGCAGCGCATGTAACAAATCAGACATTGTGAGGACATGTTCACATTCATGTCAAACTAGCTAACAACCGTAGAAAACAGTACTTCTGGAAAAATATGATTCACTTGGCTTTATTCGCGATCACCTCACCTGTTGTCGTTAAACACAATACTTTCACCGTCTCCGTGGTCCGCCATTACAGAAAAATTAAACGACTCTTCCTGGAAACGCCTCCGCACACAAACTTTTACACAACATTGGCCAAATGGCCCATCGATCACACTATACGCCCGTCGTTTAGAAAATCTGATTGGATGACAAAACAGTCGCCATCGTCTGCCCAGGGGGCTCTCAGTCCAGCCAACTGTGATGTCTTTGTTCAGTTAGGACTTTCCTAACTATTGATGGCTAACAACTTTAAAACAGATGGCCAGACAGGCAACTGTACCACAACCTAATTTACATTTACTAAGAAAAATACATAATTCCATAGTTACATGCAAGTTATTAACAACGTTGGATGTACAGTATTTGCAGTACTTGTGTAAAAATGGCCACTCCGCATGTATTATTGGTTCATTGGCATTTGTATCTGATTTCTATACAAAGAGCACAGTACTCTGAATAGGCCAGTAGTACCTATGTCTATGCCTGGACTTTCAGTCTGCATAAAACCTGCAAAGCACCCCCTTCTCCTTATAAACTAGGTATTTGTAGAACAAAAAAGACATAAATAAATAGACTTCCTATCAAACACCTTAAAAATACTGCAATATGTAGCAGTATCGATCTCATAAAACAGTATTCATCTTTAAAAAACAAATGACTTCAGAATAACAGTAACTATTGATATATTATTGTGTATACAACACAAACTACTGATTCACTGAATCAACAAATCGTCTCTATCATGGATTTTACTAAAGGATGTCACTTCGGTTTGACCCTAGAGAATTCTCATCACGCGTACTTCTTCCCTGTCCTCATCGTTGGTGACTTGGACCTCTTAGACACTGGCAGGGTTCTCTGGCGCAGAATTGGTGAAGACGTTCTCCAGGTCATGCACATCCAGTGGTGGGACCTAAACCAGGAGCTCAGAGGTAGTGGGGGTCTACCCTTGACCTTGACATCTCTGTGCCGCCCCCCCCCCCCCCCCCCCCTCCTCCTCTCTGACGAAATGGTCAGTCTCTGTTGGGAAGGGAGAACGTGGACTCATGCTGATGGTAGTTGTCCTCATAGGGGTAGTCCGGATTAGACATAGGATTAATCATGGGGTTTGAGAACTCATGGGGTTGGAGACCTGGGTAGGAGTATGGGAGTGTGGGAGTATGGGAGTATGGGGAGTGTGGGTAAGGGTATAATATGGGAAAAAAAAGACAATCTCGGGATGATGGCGTTTCAAAAGACCATAGTTCAATTTTCACCACTAACCTGCACAATTATAAAACATCAAACAGCATACTTACATACTGTAGTACTTAATTGGTATTCAACATGAAACAGCATGCATTGCTTACCCTGGTGGATAAAACTGGGGTCCAGACATGAAGTTGGGCGGAGCAAATGGGAAGCGAGGGGTGGGGAAGAGGCCCACCGGATGTGGCATGGGAGATGGAGGATACATGTCTGGGTAAACCAGGTTAGAGAGTGGTATTTGGAGACATTTGGAGCTGGGTGGCAAGCTTGTAGAGGGAATCACACTGGCAGATTTGTAGTATGCCTGTTGACTGCTGATTTTCCTGGGTTTAAGAGCTTCTTCAAGGTTGCTGCCAGAGTGTCTGGCTTCACGCTTGCGTTCTCCAGGCTTACCACCAGAGGTAGTGGCTGTTGGGTGGGGATGTGGGCAAGCAGTAGTCTGGGAGAATATGGAGACTGGTACTCTGAGAGGCTGCTGCTGCATCACCCTGGACATTAGAGCCTGGGCGAAGACCAAAACAACTACTGTATTAAGCTTCATACTGCAATGTATTATTCCAGTTTACTGTTATAGCAGATGCTGTGGCTCCTGAGCGGCGCAGTGGTCTAAAGCACTGCATCTCAGTGCAAGAGGTGTGACTACAGTCCCTGGTTCAAATCCAGGCTGTATCACATCCAGCCGTGATTGGGAGTCCCATAGGGCGGTGCACAATTGGCCCAGCATCGTCTGGGGTAGGCCGTAATTGTAAATAAGAATTTGTTATTAACTGGCTTGCCTAGTTAAATAAATAAAAAATGTAAATAATGCCATCCATCTCTATTAAAACATTTAGATTTGTCATGTTGATAAAAGTGTGTTTTTGTAGTCTGTGTATTTGATGTATGGAGAGACTAAAATCTGTATGTTTATGTTTTTATATATATGTGCACTAACTGAAAGTGTGTCTGGTGAGGGATAGCCAGACAGTGAGCTATTGCTTTATCTGCAGCCCGTGTGTATGCAACAGAGGAGATGGTGGTATTGGTGACCATTGTCATCACGGTCATGGGACAAGACTACGCCCCCAGGAACACTTGTCCCTGCAGAGCAGCAGGACGGTTGAAGGGTGAAGGATATCACAGAAGCGTAGCACTTTCTTTTTCCAGGTCTGAGCTGATAGATCCAACCTGTGATGATTAAGGGTGAAGATTTTGAATACACAATTGAGATGCAAGTAAAGGTTAGTTATATGAATTTTGAAATATAATAAATATATGAAACAATAATTATACTAAATGGACTTGAATGGCGTGAGTAAGTAGACAGCCTGGGCTATGTTGACATGCTTTCTCATAGTAGGGCCTCTTCTCTTCCTCAGTGAGCTTGCTCCACTCTGCTCCTAGCTGCACACTTACGTCTGCATTGTTGGCTGTTGGGTTGGACTTGGACAGGCCTGTGGACTCTCGCCCAGACCATGAACTCATTCATAGGCCTCTTGATATAGCCATTTCTGTCCATTCTCCATGTTACTTCCAGATTTTCTAGAAGGAAAATCTTCACATTGTTTATTGGTTTGTGAATGAACTCAATAGGTGAAAATGATGTGCTGAAAAGTATAAAACATCCGTATGTATAATTTAAGTATGCTCGTATTCATACCTGCGTCGGATGTTGACATGGTGAGATTCATCCCTCTAGTGTTCACCTTTACTGGAGGTGGTGGATCCCTCACATGAACAGCTGGTGGATATGGAACTTTACTGAGCGTTATGGCTTTACCATCCAATACTGTGAAGGTCGTCCCATTTTCGTGAACAACATGGATCGGTTTGGAAAAGTCTATAGTGGGAGCTGCAGGTGGACATCCTTGACGATGCGTTGTTGGTTCTCAAACAACGTTTACTTTGGCCTGACCTGGAGCAGGTGTGAGGATCTTCCCCTTGATGACCTGCACTTGAGAGTTCACGGGATGATCAGATTTGGCTTTACTCTGTTTACTGGCTGATGATGATGATGCCCTCTCCTTTTCAAATGTAAACTGGTCGACCTTGAATGTCTTCCTTGAGGTGTGTTGAACTTGTGGACATTAGATGCCCATCACCACCACCACATTTATCAGCTTTGGAAATAACTTTAGGCCTGACTGGAACCGCGTAACTATTTCCAGAACTTCCACAGCCTTTAGGCCTACCCATCAGCCTCTCCTGTTCCCCACCACCTCCATGCTTCACTGCTGAAGATGCAGGGTCCTCTCTTTCATTGGCATTTTTCTTTACTGTCATCTTCGTTTTTACTTTGTTCACTTCTCTTGAATGTAATTTGAGCTCTTCGCTTGGAATGCTTATCCATTGTTGCAAATATTAGCAAGCTGGCTCAATTTGAGAGAAAACCTTTGTGACAGACATCAACCCCCCCCCCCCCCCCCCAAAAAAAAACTGATTGATTGTTGGTAGTTATGATAAACAAATCGTCAGGGAATGTTTGGGAACGATTTCAATTGTTGTCGCGAGCAGCATTGTTAAAAACCACAACAATTGGGTGGGATTTGTCATAAATAAATAATTGTTTGGCATTGAAAGGAACGCAACTAGTTTACTTGTCACAATGATTTATACACCCTAAAAAATAAAATAAAATAAAAAAGTGTTGACAAAACAAGCAGTTTTGTCATAGCAAAACAAGGCAATGGTTAGTTTCCCATTATCACAACATTTTTCATCAATCTCCCGTCCTAAATCCTGTATAAAACTGTCATAAACAAATGACAATGACCATATGACCTGTAACCACAGAATGTGTGCAGTACCCGCCCCTGTTCTACGACTACCCACTAGATGGCGACATTAGACTAATAATACATTAGGCAAAATGGAAATTGCAGTGAGCATGCCATCTTTTATCACTTTTATTGTCAAATACATATGGTCAACATGAATTATTAAGCTCCTGAATTGTAAATAACATTCAGATGCCATTGTTTCTTTTTACATTTCTGATTGTGATTACATTTTACTGTGCACATTATTCCCAAACTTACTATAGCTATTTTTTTGTCTATCTCAGGGATGGGCAACTTTGATGGGGGGGGTGTAGAGTTTTGCCGTGGGGTGCAGAGAATATTTAGCAATTTTATAACTCATTTCATGCAATTCTACTAATTTACCATGGGACGGAGAGGACAAATAACTGTTTTACAGACGATTTTCTGCAATTTTACACATTTTGCCTTAGGGTGGAGAGAAATGTTTCCAGTTTTTAATATATCTGAGTGAGACTGACTAACAAAATCAATGGGGGCCCCCCAGACAGTAATTCAACCATGATAACAAGTTTAGATAGCTGGCCGCTAAACTAAATTAGCAATAAATAATTAACTCAGTGTACAACCACATTCCCAAAATGCACCTTTGTATTCTACCTCGACGAGGGCTTTCAAAAGGGCCTATCTCATGGAATTCTGGCCCAACTCATGGAATTCTGGCCCATCTCATGGAATTCTGGCCCAACTCATGGAATTCTGGCCCATCTCATGGAATTCTGGCCCAACTCATGGAATTCTGGCCCATCTCATGGAATTCTGGTCCATCTCATGGAATTCTGGCCCATCTCATGGAATTCTGGTCCATCTCATGGAATTCTGGCCCATCTCATGGAATTCTGGCCCATCATGGAATTCTGGTCCATCTCATGGAATTCTGGCCCATCTCATGGAATTCTGGCCCATCTCATGGAATTCTGGTCAATCTCATGGAATTCTGGCCCATCTCATGGAATTCTGGCCCATCTCATGGAATTCTGGCCCATCTCATGGAATTCTGGCCCATCTCATGGAATTCTGGTCAATCTCATGGAATTCAACAACTACCTCCCTCAAACTTGCCTTCAGTGATAGGATAGCCAACATCAGTACGCAGTCAAAAGCATTCTTAATTCATAGGGTATAGGCAGTTAAACACCCACTATGGTGGAATAGTGAAAAGACAAATTGGCTGAGGTGAACATGGGTATCTAACTGGGCAGGTTTCAAATCTGACAATAAGTTATGTTCTAACCTTGCATGTTACACAATCCTCCCTACAAAAAGATTCATCATCTGTCTGTAATTATGCAAAATACTGTCTGCATTTCATAAAGGTGAAAGGATCCACAACTGCAATGATATATTTAAAGGGTTATATATAGTTCCTGTTCATTGTATTGTGTGCCAAAACTCTATGCAATAGAATAGCCCAACAGGGAGAAGAAAGTGGAGGCCCTTACTTGTGTTGCTGGCGGCTCAGGGGAGAGGCAGCGGAGGACTCCCAGGGGACATCTGTTCCCCAGCTTCACTGACACACTTCAAGAGCTCTGCAGAACAACGCAGGACTCATTAGAATACGGTCACGTCCTTAAACACACACACGCTTGGAGATTTATTTTCAAGACAAACATCTGCAAAGGTGCTCCAACTCTCTGCAAGTCTCCCTTCCTCTTTTGAAAACCTCTCTTCTGACAACTTCAATGAGCACTCTCATGTTCAAGTAAGGCCCCAGTCTCCTCTTCCCAGTGCCCACAGCAAAGTCACTTCTCTACTCTGTTGTTTGAGAGATCAGAGACGTTATTCCAAGTAGTAGTGATAATGAAAACGAATAATAATAATAATCTGTCCAAATGATGTGTCTACTGTACTGCAGTGACCTTGTTTAAAGAATAGAGAACATAGCAGTGGCCACAGGAAGAGCATTCTAATGATTTCTTCTCATGTAAAGATTGCCATCTCCTGCATAACATCATGGGAGATGAAGGCAGTAAGTGCAAGATGACAAAACCAGCAGCTGGCAGAGGTTTCGGTATGACTAGCTAGTGTAAAATAATAAACTACTCCTCGCTGCCAGTGTCTTCAGTGTGTTAGCACTGCCAACATGTTCAGGAAGAACAAGTACAGGTGACTCTCCTCTGCTCTCTGACTGAACAGATACCAGGATGCCCGGTATCCCTGACACCTCAGCGCTCTAGCCAAAAGGTGCCAGGGCTTTTGAAGTGACTGAAAAACCAATCAGAATTCCCCTAAAACACATGCTTTCATTATCCCAATCTTGTTACTAATGAATCACTTTCATGCCTTGCTGTCCCACCTCCTTCACTCTCTGGTTCAACCACAGACTTCATTTGCATCCAATTTGGGACTAAAAAAATGATATTTGATGAAAATTACACTGTACAAGCAAAGTGACTGTTGATGTTGCCATTAGGTTTGTCAATGAGTATCCCTTTAAGCTCAAAACAGACAATAATTTAAAACAAAAGATCTGCACAATAATGTAATTTTAGTTATGATTTAATGAACTGTTTAATGAAATACAGAAAATACTATTGAGTACAAACCAAAAAGTCCAGTTGAAGTCGGAAGATTACATACACCTTAGCCAAATACATTTTAACTCAGTTTTCACAATTCCTGACATTTAATCCTAGTAAACAAAAAATCCCTGTTTTAGGATCACCACTTTATTTTAAGAATGTGAAATGTCAGAATAATAAATGAAAATTAACGGATAAATGAAAATTAACAGAATCCCCAAACAAACATTTCCTTTGCATTTCAGCTCTGCCACAAAAAGACCAGCTGACATCATGTCAGCGATTGTCTCGTTAACACAGGTGTGAGAGTTGACAAGGACAAGGCTGGAGATCACTCTGTCATGCTGATTGAGTTTGAATAACAGACTGGAAGCTTCAAAAGGAGGGTGGTGCTTGGAATCATTGTTCTTCCTTTGTCAATCATTGTTACCTGCAAGGAAACACGTGCCGTCATCATTGCTTTGCACAAAAAGGGCTTCACAGGCAAGGATATTGCTGCCAGTAAGATTGCACCCTAAATCAACCATTTATCACATCATCAAGAACTTCAAGGAAAGTGGTTCAATTGTTGTGAAGAAGGCTTCAGGGCGCCCAAGAAAGTCCAGCAAGCGTCAGGACCGTCTCCTAAAGTTGATTCAGCTGTGGGATTGGGGCACCACCAGTACAGAGTTTTCTCAGGAATAGCAGCAGGCAGGTGTGAGTGATCTGCACGCACAGTGAGGCAAAGACTTTTGGAGGATGTCCTGGTGTCAAGAAGGGCAGCAAAGAAGCCACTTCTCTCCAGGAAAAACATCAGGGACAGACTGATATTCTGCAAAAGGTACAGGGATTGGACTGCTGAGGACTGGGGTAAAGTCATTTTCTCTGATGAATCCCCTTTACGATTGTTTGGGGCATCCGGAAAAAAGCTTGTCCGGAGAAGACAAGGTGAGCGCTACCATCAGTCCTGTGTCATGCCAACAGTACAGCATCCTGAGACCATTCATGTGTGGGGTTGCTTCTCAGCCAAGGGAGTGGGCTCACTCACAATTTTGCCTAAGAACACAGCCTTGAATAAATAATGGTACCAACACATCCTCCGAGAGCAACTTCTCCCAACCATCCAGGAACAGTTTGCTGACAAACAATGCCTTTTCCAGCATGATGGAGCACCTTGCCATAAGGCAAAAGTGATAACTAAGTGGCTCGGGGAACAAAACATAGATATTTTGGGTCCATGGCCAGGAAACTCCACAGACCTTAATCCCATTGAAAACTTGTGCTCAATCCTCAAGAGGCAGGTGGACAAACAAAACCCCACAAATTCGGACAAACTCCAAGCATTGATTATGCAAGAATGGGCTGCCATCAGTCAGGATGTGGCCCAAAAGTTAATTGACAGCATGCCAGGGTGGATTGGAGAGGTCTTGAACAAGAAGGGTCAACACTGCAAATATTGACTCTTTGCATAAACTTCATGTAATTTTTACACTTATGAAATGCATGTAATTATACTTCAGTATTCCATAGTAACATCTGACAAAAATATCTAAAGACACTGAAGCAGCAAACTTTGTGGAAATTTATATTTGTGTCATTCTCAAAACTTTTGGCCACGACTGTACTGAAAATAAACAAGTTTATGAAAGAGATGCTTTTTCCTTATTTTTAACATTTGCATAAACTAATAATGATTTTAGTAACCCTCCAATTCATACAACATAATATAAATGAACATACTAGTCTGTTTAATGTTAACTATTACAATATTAAACATCTGTGAGCAGCAAGTGGAGAGAAATGCTCACAAACAAGTTCGAGCCAAGACACGTATTTCATGTGTTTTATTTAACATACCCGACCAAATCCTAACCCAGACGATGGGCCAATCGTGTGCCGCCCTATGGGACTCCCAATCCCGACTGGTTGTAATACAACCTGGAATCGAACAAGGGTCTGTAGTGACGCCTCTAGCACTGAATTGCAGTGCCTTATACCGCTGCGTCACTCAGGAGCCCACGGGTACCTTTATAGAGACACAAGCACTCTTTGAAACAACCTTTACATTTGTAGAGACACACGAGACAGAAACACCCGTTGGATCAGCCTTCACAGTGGAGAGAGAGACGAGACAGAAACACCCGTTGGATCAACCTTCACAGTGGAGAGAGAGACGAGACAGAAACACCCGTTGGACCAGCATTCACAGTGGAG
Organism: Oncorhynchus mykiss; assembly: GCF_013265735.2. Taxonomy (NCBI): domain Eukaryota; kingdom Metazoa; phylum Chordata; class Actinopteri; order Salmoniformes; family Salmonidae; genus Oncorhynchus; species Oncorhynchus mykiss. Next base: position 10,733,496 of record NC_048574.1, on the reverse strand, counting down.
AGAGACGAGACAGAAACACCCGTTGGATCAGCCTTCACAGTGGAGAGAGACGAGACAGAAACACCCGTTGGATCAGCCTTCACAGTGGAGAGAGATGAGACAGAAACACCCGTTGGATCAGCCTTCACAGTGGAGAGAGAGACGAGACAGAAACACCCGTTGGATCAGCCTTCACAGTGGAGAGAGACGAGACAGAAACACCCGTTGGATCAGCCTTCACAGTGGAGAGAGAGACGAGACAGAAACACCCGTTGGATCAACCTTCACAGTGGAGAGAGACGAGACAGAAACACCCGTTGGATCAACCTTCACAGTGGAGAGAGACGAGACAGAAACACCCGTTGGATCAGCCTTCACAGTGGAGAGAGACGAGACAGAAACACCCGTTGGATCAGCCTTCACAGTGGAGAGAGATGAGGGGTGCCAATGGGCAGATCAGAGTGACTCAGTCAAGGCCCAATCGCTCTCTCTCCCCCGTTGAAGTGCTAGGCAGGGATGCAGTCTCACTCATCACAGTCAATAGTCTCCTCCCTCCACAGTCCCAATAACCCCCAGTTTCCCCCATCACCACCAGACCACTCCTGCTGACCACGCAGTCACACACATCCCCACAATGACCTCACAACACGCCTCATACTTATATCATGCTGTGGCAAACATGGGCTTAATATCCATGAATATACTTAAAATACATGGGCTTAATATCCATGAATATAGCGACTTTTAAAGGACTAGAACGATCAAGGATCTGGATCAAATACTGATTTATTCTTGTGTCAGCCATTGTGACCACACCCCTCATCAGAGACAAGGTGTGGGGTTTACTGTGAGGCACCCTAGAAGGAAGGAGAGGACAGTCTGTCTAGGCAACACTGGAACACTGCCACTGTACATGATCCCATTGGGATGGAAAAGCAGGGAGTCCCAAATGAAACCCAGTTACCTTCATAGTGCCCAAATGAAACCCAGTTACCTTCATGGTGCCCAAATGGAACCCAGTTACCTTCATAGTGCCCAAATGAAACCCAGTTACCTTCATGGTGCCCAAATGGAACCCAGTTACCTTCATAGTGCCCAAATGGAACCCAGTTACCTTCATAGTGCCCAAATGGAACCCAGTTACCTTCATAGTGCCCAAATGGAACCCAGTTACCTTCGTGGTGCCCAAATGGAACCCAATTACCTTCATAGTGCCCAAATGGAACCCAGTTACCTTCATGGTGCCCAAATGGAACCCAGTTACCTTCATGGTGCCCAAATGGAACCCAGTTACCTTCATAGTGCCCAAATGGAACCCAGTTACCGTCATGGTGCCCAAATGGAACCCAGTTACCTTCATGGTGCCCAAATGGAACCCTATTACCTTTACGGTGCCATTTGGGAAGCAGAACAGAAGCTGCTGCTGCTTGTGGTCACCAGCCTTGTCGTTAACTAATAATATTAACCTTGATTCAGATGGTTAACCCACTAAGACGGTAGAAAGTGCAGTTTAAACATACAGTCTGTTACTAGTGTAGGTTTGAGATATAAATGTTACATGAAAACACAAAAAAATGTAACAGAGGAATTTAATGACTTGGGGGACTTTTGTTCTTTAAGCCCATACTTTCCAAGACATCTTTAATAGCGCAATAATACTTGTTTTTGCACACCAAAAATATATTTACATATTTTGCCATTCCTGTTCTGAGTCCCGGCATGAAGTATGGTCAATGTGAGGTAATTCCTGAACTTTCTTCTGACATGTTTGAAAACAGAGACATGACAACACGAAAGTAGAAAAGGGACACAGTAACACACTTAACATGTTTTCTGAAGTATTTATCTGGTGTTGGTAGAAACACCAAGAAAGTATAATGTATATGCTTTCAACCTTATACAAAATGTAATGTTAGATAAGCCCTTCCTGCCCAAAAACAAATTCAAACTCTTGATTACACACACACACACACACACACACACACTCTGAATGTACAAAACATGAAGGACACCTGCTCTTTCCATGACAGACTGACCAGCTGAATCCAGGTGAAAACTATGATCCCTTAATGATGTCACTTAAATCCACTTCCATCAGATAGATGAAGGGGAGGAGTCAGGTTAAAGAAGGATGTCTTGAGACGTGGATTGTGTAAGTGTGCCATTCATAGGGTGTTAAGTAGTTTGTGCCAGGCGCACTGGTTTGTGTCAAGAACTGTAACGCTGCTGGGCTTTTCATGCTCAACAGTTTCCCTTGTGTATCAAGAATGATCCACCAAGAACATCCAGCCAACTTCACACAACTGTGGGAAGCATTGGAGTCAACATGGACCAGCATCCCCTGTGGAAAGCTTGACACCTTTATAGAGTCCATGCCCCGATGAACTGAGGCAGTTCTGAGGGCAGAAGGGAGCGCAAGTCAATATTAGGAAGGTGTTCCTAATGTTTTGTACACTCAGTGTATATAAAGAGAAGGGATTGAAGGGAAACACCATTAGATATTTCTCAAGTAGTCCGCGTATGCAGCTTTCCGTTCATAATGGTGTGTTCTGAACAAAACTCTTCCACACAAATCCTTCAGCTCTCTCATTTCCCGAAGTTGCCGAAGTTCGCGAAGGCATCTTGTTTGGGTTGCACCATGGCAGGGTTGACCATCCCTGGCATACCCAGGGTGCCTGGCAGGCCCATAACTCCCATAATTCCCTGATTGACTCCTCCCATTCGCATGGCGCCCATCCCCATGGTACCCGTTGCCATGGTGGGAGGCATGCCTAGGTCAATGGCACTGGTGGGCATGATGGGGTTGGTGGAAAGTCTGATGGCCTGGATGTTCAGATTCAGGCCTCCAAACCTCTGAGTCAGGTTGATGGGCGGCTGGACTCCTGAAAGCAGGGGATCTGAAATGACAAATATGGTGATATTACTGTCAGTTAGACCTTCTTGCAAGGACACATAGAAATTGACATTACAAGTTGTTGTTTTTTTACCTTTATTTAACTAGGCAAGTCAGTTAAGAACAAATTCTTATTTTCAATGACGGCCTAGGAACAGTGGGTTAACTGCCTGTTCAGGGGCAGAACGACAGATTTGTACCTTGTCAGCTCGGGGGTTTGAACTTGCAACCTTCCGGTTACTAGTCCAACTCTCTAACCACTGCCGCCCCAGTTGACGGTCAACACAGAGAAATACGTGATGACAGTGAGTTAATAACAGACCTTGCTGTAACATGTTGTTGAGGCTGGGCTTGCAGGTGGTCATCTGCATACCAGGAGACAGGAAGTCCAGGCTGATGTTGACGTTGGGGTCTGACCATGTGGGGGGGAGGCAGGGCTTCTGGAGCTCCATGTGCTGGGGCAATAAGTCCCCTTGCATTGGTCCAAAGTTCTACAGCAACCCAAAGAAGAGACAACACAAAAACACAGGCCAGGTTATCAATCATCTATCCTACAAATCACACCACATGAAAATATGAAAGCCCATAGATGCTACACTACCATGACCAAAAGTATCTCATTCCAAAATTATGGGCATTAATATGGAGTTGGTTCCCCCCCCCTTTGCTGCTATAACAGCCTCCACTCTTCTGGGAAGGCTTTCCACTAGACGTTGGAACGTTGCTGAGGGGACTTGCTTCCATTCAGCCACAAGAGCATTAGTGAGGTCGGCACTGATGTTAGGAGATTAGGCCTGGCTTGAAGTTGGCGTTCCAATTCAACCCAAATGTGTTTCGATGGGGTTGAGGTCAGGGTACTGTACAGGCCAGTGAAGTTCATCCACACCAATCTCAAAAAAACATTTCTGTATGGACCTTGCTTTGTGCAAGGGGGCATTGTCATGCTGGAACTGGTAAGGGTCTCCCCCAAACTGTTGCCACAAAGTTGGAAGCACAGAATCGTATGCTGTAGCGTTTAGATTTCCCTTCACTGGAACTATGGGGACTAGCCGGAACTATGAAAAACAGCCCCAGAACATTATTCCTCCTCCACCAAACTTTATAGTTGGAACTATGCATTGGGGTAGGTAGCATTCTTCTGGCATCCGCCAATCCCAGACCGTCGGACTGCCAGACTGTGAAGCGTGATTGATCACTCCAGAGAATGCGTTTCCACTGCTCCAGGCGCACTGGAGTCCAATGGCGGCGGGCTTTACACCACCAGTCGACGCTTGGCATTGCGCATGTTGATCTTAGGTATGTGTGCAGCTGCTCGGCCATAAAAACCCATTTCATGAAGCACCCGACAAACAGTTCTTGTGCTGACGTTGCTTCCAGAGGCAGTTTGGAACTCAGTAGTGTTACAACCGAGGACAGACGGTCCCGCTCTTTGAGCTTGTGTGGCCTACCAATTCACGGCTGAGCCGTTGTTGCTCCTAGACATTTACACTTAACAATAACAGTACTTACTAGAGGTCGACCGATTATGATTTTTCAACGCCGATACCGATTATTGGAGGACCAAAAAAGGCTGATACCGATTAAATCGGTCAATTTTTTTAATGTATTCGTAATAATGACAATTACAACAATACTGAATGAACACTTATTTTAACTTAATATAATACATCAATAAAATCAATTTAGCACAACCTTCAATGTTATGTCATAATTACGTAAAATTCTGGCAAATTAGTTCGCAATGAGCCAGGCTGCCCAAACTGTTGCATATACCCTGACTCTGCTTGCACTGAACGCAAGAGAAGTGGCACAATTTCACCTGGTTAATATTGCCTGTTAACCTGGATTTCTTTTAGCTAAATATGCAGGTTTAAAAATATATACTTCTGTGTATTGATTTTAAGAAAGGCATTGATGTTTATGGTTAGGTTCACGTTGGAGCAACGACAGTCCTTTTTCGTGAATGCGCACTGCATCGATTATATGCAACGCAGGACACGCTAGATAAACTAGTAATATCATCAACCATGTGTAGTTAACTAGTGATTATGATTGATTAAGTTTAATGCTAGCTAGCAACTTACCTTGGCTTCTTACTGCATTCACATAACAGGCAGGCTCCTCGTGAGGCAGGTGGTTAGAGCGTTGGACTAGTTAACCCGTAAGGTTGCAAGATTGAATCCCTGAGCTGACAAGGTAAAAATCTGTTTTTCTACCCCTGAACAGGTAGTTAACCCACTGTTCCTAGGCCGTCATTGAAAATAAGAATGTGTTCTTAACTGACTTGCCTAGTTAAAGATTAAATAAAGGTGTGAAAAAAAAAAAATATATTTTTAAATATCGGCAAAATCGGCATCCAAAATGACCGATTGTTATGAAAACTTGAAATGGGCCCTAATTAATCGTCCATTCCGATTAAATCGGTCGTCCTCTAGTACTTACAGTTGACCAGGATAGCTTTAGCAGGACAGACATTTGGCAAACTGAAAGGTGGCATCCTGTGACGGTGCCACGTTGAAAATCACTGAGCTCTTCAGTAAGGCCATTCTACTGCTAATGTTAATATGTGGAGTTTGCATGGCTGTGTGCTCGATTTTATACACCTGTCAGCAACGGGTGTGGCTGAAATAGCCGAATCAACCAATTTGAAGGGGTGTTCACATACACTATATATACACAAAAGTACATCCTTTATATTCACAACGTAAACCTCTTCCATGATAATGAGGCACTTCCATCTATAACAATGGTTCATGTAGTGAGGAGGAGTCCTGTGAGCCACCTGTACCTGTGATCTGGAGATGGGCAGGTCGGTGTTGGCGACACCCACACTCTGGGTACCACACATGGAGAAGGTCATGCTTTGGGAGGCGGTGAGGGAGGTGTGATTGGAGCCAATCAGGTCAAATAAGTCAGCTGAGGGTGGGGTGGGGGCCGGCGGACTGGAGAACGCATTCCAATCCACAAACTCACCCTTCCCACTGGACCCTGACCCTAAGGAGTGAAGAGTGAACATTTCATTATCCATAGTGTTCAGCATTTGCAAAAAGTTGTAGGGAAATGAACAAGGCATGAGGCATGTCCTGTTCTTCTGTAAGTGGGACTTCTTTCACACTGTCAGGCAGCAGGTGAACAGTGGAGGTAACAGAGATCGCCCCAAGGGGAGTACCAGCACATACAGCCCAGTGGGATCACTCATCAGGACCACAGGGTACTGCACGGGACCACAGGGTAATGCACGGGACCAGAGGGTACTGCACGGGGGACCACAGGGTACTGCACGGGGGACCACAGGGTACTGCACGGGGGACCACAGGGTACAGCACGGGGGACCACAGGGTACTGCACGGGACCACAGGGTACTGCACGGGACCACAGGGTACTGCACGGGACCACAGGGTACTGTATGGGACCAGAGGGTACTACACGGGAACATAACCAGGACCAGAGGGTACTGCACGGGAACATAACCAGGACCAGAGGGTACTGCACGGGAACATAACCAGGACCAGAGGGTACTGCACGGGAACATAACCAGGACCAGAGGGTACTGCACGGGAACATAACCAGGACCAGAGGGTAATGCACGGGAACATAACCAGGATCAGAGGGTACTGTACGGGAACATAACCAGGACCAGAGGGTACTGCACGGGAACATGCTAGGTAAAGCTCCGCCTTATCTCAGTTCACTGGTTACGATGGCAACACCCATCCGTAGCACGCGCTCCAGCAGGTGTATCTCACTGATCATCCCTAAAGCCAACACCTCATTTGGCCGCCTTTCGTTCCAGTTCTCTGCTGCCTGTGACTGGAACGAATTGCAAAAATCGCTGAAGTTGGAGACTTTTATCTCCCTCACCAACTTCAAACATCTGCTATCTGAGCAGCTAACCGATCGCTGCAGCTGTACATAGTCTATTGGTAAATAGCCCACCCATTTTCACCTACCTCATCCCCATACTGTTTTTATTTATTTATTTTTCTGCTCTTTTGCACACCAATATCTCTACCTGTACATAACCATCTGATCATTTATCACTCCAGTGTTAATCTGCATAATTGTAATTATTTGCCTACCATCTCATGCCTTTTGCACACAATGTATATATAGACTCCCCTTTTTTCTACTGTGTTATTGACTTGTTAATTGTTTACTCCATGTGTAACTCTGTGTTGTCTGTTCACACTGCTATGCCTTATCTTGGCCAGGTCGCAGTTGCAAATGAGAACTTGTTCTCAACTAGCCTACCTGGTTAAATAAAGGTGAAATAAAAAAATAAAAAAATAAAAAAACATAACCAGGACCACAGGGTACTGCACGGGGGACCACAGGGTACTGCACGGGGGACCACAGGGTACTGCACGGGGGACCACAGGGTACTGCACGGGGGACCACAGGGTACTGCACGGGGGACCACAGGGTACTGCACGGGGGACCACAGGGTACTGCACGGGGGACCAGAGGGTACTGCACGGGACCAGAGGGTACTGCACGGGACCACAGGGTACTGCACGGGACCACAGGGTACTGCACGGGACCACAGGGTACTGCACAGGACCATAGGGTACTACACGGGAACATAACCAGGACCAGAGGGTACTGCACAGGAACATAACCAGGACCAGAGGGTACTGCACGGGAACATAACCAGGACCACAGGGTACTGCACGGGAACATAACCAGGACCACAGGGTACTGCACGGGAACATAACCAGGACAACAGGGTACTGCACGGGAACATAACCAGGACCAGAGGGTACTGCACGGGAACATAACCAGGACCAGAGGGTACTGCACGGGACCATAACCAGGACCACAGGATACTGCACGGGAACATAACCAGGACAAGAGGGTACTGCACGGGAACATAACCAGGACCAGAGGGTACTGCACGGGACCACAGGGTACTGCACGGGACCACAGGGTACTGCACGGGACCACAGGGTACTGCACGGGACCAGAGGGTACTGCACGGGACCAGAGGGTACTGCACGGGAACATAACCAGGACCAGAGGGTACTGCACGGGAACATAACCAGGACCAGAGGGTAATGCACGGGACCATAACCAGGATCAGAGGGTACTGCACGGGACCATAACCAGGACCACAGGGTACTGCACGGGAACATAACCAGGACCAGAGGGTACTGCACGGGACCACAGGGTACTGCACGGGACCACAGGGTACTGCACGGGACCAGAGGGTACTGCACGGGGACCAGAGGGTACTGCACGGGACCAGAGGGTACTACACGGGAACATAACCAGGACCAGAGGGTACTACACGAGAACATAACAAAAGGCCCATAGGGTACTGCACGGGAACATAACCAGGACCAGAGGGTACTGAAAGGAAACATAACCAGGACCAGAGGGTACTGCACGGGAACATAACCAGGACCAGAGGGTACTGAAAGGAAACATAACCAGGACCAGAGGGTACTGAAAGGAAACATAACCAGGACCAGAGGGTACTGCACGGGAACATAACCAGGACCAGAGGGTACTGCACGGGAACATAACCAGGACCAGAGGGTACTGCACGGGAACATAACCAGGACCAGAGGGTACTGCACGGGAACATAACCAGGACCACAGGGTACTGCACGGGAACATAACCAGGACCAGAGGGTACTGCACGGGAACATAACCAGGACCAGAGGGTACTGCACGGGACCATAACCAGGACCAGAGGGTACTGCACGGGAACATAACCAGGACCAGAGGGTACTGCACGGGAACATAACCAGGACCAGAGGGTACTGCACGGGAACATAACCAGGACCAGAGGATACTGCACGGGAACATAACCAGGACCACAGGGTACTGCACGGGAACATAACCAGGACCAGAGGGTACTGCACGGGAACATAACCAGGACCAGAGGGTACTGCACGGGACCACAGGGTACTGCACGGGACCACAGGGTACTGCACGGGACCACAGGGTACTGCACGGGACCAGAGGGTATTGCACTGGGAACATAACCAGGACCAGAGGGTACTGCACGGGAACATAACCAGGACCAGAGGGTCTGGCACGGGAACATAACCAGGACCAGAGGGTACTGCACTGGAACATAACCAGGACCACAGGGTACTGCACGGGAACATAACCAGGACCAGAGGGTACTGCACGGGAACATAACCAGGACCAGAGGGTACTGCACGGGAACATAACCAGGACCAGAGGGTACTGCACGGGAACATAACCAGGACCAGAGGGTACTGCACGGGAACATAACCAGGACCACGGGGTACTGCACGGGACCATAACCAGGACCAGAGGGTACTGCACGGGAACATAACCAGGACCACAGGGTACTGCACGGGACCATAACCAGGACCAGAGGGTACTGCACAGGAACATAACCAGGACCAGAGGGTACTGCACGGGACCACAGGGTACTGCACGGGACCACAGGGTACTGCACGGGACCAGAGGGTACTGCACGGGGACCAGAGGGTACTGCACGGGACCAGAGGGTACTACACGGGAACATAACCAGGACCAGAGGGTACTGCACGGGAACATAACCAGGACCAGAGGGTACTACACGAGAACATAACAAAAGGCCCATAGGGTACTGCACGGCAACATAACCAGGACCAGAGGGTACGGCACGGGACCATAACCAGGACCAGAGGGTACTGCACAGGAACATAACCAGGACCACAGGGTACTGCACGGGACCATAACCAGGACCAGAGGGTACTGCACAGGAACATAACCAGGACCAGAGGGTACTGCACGGGACCACAGGGTACTGCACGGGACCAGAGGGTACTGCACGGGACCAGAGGGTACTGCACGGGGACCAGAGGGTACTGCACGGGACCAGAGGGTACTACACGGGAACGTAACCAGGACCAGAGGGTACTGCACGGGAACATAACCAGGACCAGAGGGTACTACACGAGAACATAACAAAAGGCCCATAGGGTACTGCACGGGAACATAACCAGGACCAGAGGGTACTGCACGGGAACATAACCAGGACCAGAGGGTACTGCACGGGAACATAACCAGGACCAGAGGGTACTGCACGGGAACATAACCAGGACCACAGGGTACTGCACGGGAACATAACCAGGACTAGAGGGTACTGCACGGGAACATAACCAGGACCAGAGGGTACTGCACGGGACCATAACCAGGACCAGAGGGTACTGCACGGGAACATAACCAGGACCAGAGGGTACTTCACGGGAACATAACCAGGACCAGAGGGTACTGCACGGGAACATAACCAGGACCACAGGGTACTGCACGGGACCATAACCAGGACCAGAGGGTACTGCACAGGAACATAACCAGGACCAGAGGGTACTGCACGGGACCACAGGGTACTGCACGGGACCACAGGGTACTGCACGGGGACCAGAGGGTACTGCACGGGACCAGAGGGTACTACACGGGAACATAACCAGGACCAGAGGGTACTGCACGGGAACATAACCAGGACCAGAGGGTACTACACGAGAACATAACAAAAGGCCCATAGGGTACTGCACGGCAACATAACCAGGACCAGAGGGTACGACACGGGACCATAACCAGGACCAGAGTGTACTGCACGGGAACATAACCAGGACCACAGGGTACTGCACGGGACCATAACCAGGACCAGAGGGTACTGCACAGGAACATAACCAGGACCAGAGGGTACTGCACGGGACCACAGGGTACTGCACGGGACCAGAGGGTACTGCACGGGACCAGAGGGTACTGCACGGGGACCAGAGGGTACTGCACGGGGACCAGAGGGTACTGCACGGGACCAGAGGGTACTACACGGGAACATAACCAGGACCAGAGGGTACTGCACGGGAACATAACCAGGACCAGAGGGTACTACACGAGAACATAACAAAAGGCCCATAGGGTACTGCACGGCAACATAACCAGGACCAGAGGGTACGGCACGGGACCATAACCAGGACCAGAGGGTACTGCACGGGAACATAACCAGGACCACAGGGTACTGCACGGGACCATAACCAGGACCAGAGGGTACTGCACAGGAACATAACCAGGACCAGAGGGTACTGCACGGGACCACAGGGTACTGCACGGGACCAGAGGGTACTGCACGGGACCAGAGGGTACTGCACGGGGACCAGAGGGTACTGCACGGGACCAGAGGGTACTACACGGGAACGTAACCAGGACCAGAGGGTACTGCACGGGAACATAACCAGGACCAGAGGGTACTACACGAGAACATAACAAAAGGCCCATAGGGTACTGCACGGGAACATAACCAGGACCAGAGGGTACTGCACGGGAACATAACCAGGACCAGAGGGTACTGCACGGGAACATAACCAGGACCAGAGGGTACTGCACGGGAACATAACCAGGACCACAGGGTACTGCACGGGAACATAACCAGGACTAGAGGGTACTGCACGGGAACATAACCAGGACCAGAGGGTACTGCACGGGACCATAACCAGGACCAGAGGGTACTGCACGGGAACATAACCAGGACCAGAGGGTACTTCACGGGAACATAACCAGGACCAGAGGGTACTGCACGGGAACATAACCAGGACCACAGGGTACTGCACGGGACCATAACCAGGACCAGAGGGTACTGCACAGGAACATAACCAGGACCAGAGGGTACTGCACGGGACCACAGGGTACTGCACGGGACCACAGGGTACTGCACGGGGACCAGAGGGTACTGCACGGGACCAGAGGGTACTACACGGGAACATAACCAGGACCAGAGGGTACTGCACGGGAACATAACCAGGACCAGAGGGTACTACACGAGAACATAACAAAAGGCCCATAGGGTACTGCACGGCAACATAACCAGGACCAGAGGGTACGACACGGGACCATAACCAGGACCAGAGTGTACTGCACGGGAACATAACCAGGACCACAGGGTACTGCACGGGACCATAACCAGGACCAGAGGGTACTGCACAGGAACATAACCAGGACCAGAGGGTACTGCACGGGACCACAGGGTACTGCACGGGACCAGAGGGTACTGCACGGGACCAGAGGGTACTGCACGGGGACCAGAGGGTACTGCACGGGGACCAGAGGGTACTGCACGGGACCAGAGGGTACTACACGGGAACATAACCAGGACCAGAGGGTACTGCACGGGAACATAACCAGGACCAGAGGGTACTACACGAGAACATAACAAAAGGCCCATAGGGTACTGCACGGCAACATAACCAGGACCAGAGGGTACGGCACGGGACCATAACCAGGACCAGAGGGTACTGCACGGGAACATAACCAGGACCACAGGGTACTGCACGGGACCATAACCAGGACCAGAGGGTACTGCACAGGAACATAACCAGGACCAGAGGGTACTGCACGGGACCACAGGGTACTGCACGGGACCAGAGGGTACTGCACGGGACCAGAGGGTACTGCACGGGGACCAGAGGGTACTGCACGGGACCGGAGGGTACTACACGGGAACATAACCAGGACCAGAGGGTACTGCACGGGAACATAACCAGGACCAGAGGGTACTGCACGGGAACATAACCAGGACCAGAGGGTACTGCACGGGAACATAACCAGGACCACAGGGTACTGCACGGGAACATAACCAGGACTAGAGGGTACTGCACGGGAACATAACCAGGACCAGAAGGTACTGCACGGGACCATAACCAGGACCAGAGGGTACTGCACGGGAACATAACCAGGACCAGAGGGTACTTCACGGGAACATAACCAGGACCAGAGGGTACTGCACGGGAACATAACCAGGACCAGAGGGTACTGCACGGGACCAGAGGGTAATGCACGGGGGACCACAGGGTACTGTACGGGACCAGAGGGTACTGCACTGGACCACAGGGTACTGCACAGGACCACAGGGTATAGCACGGGACCACAGGGTACAGCACGGGACCAGAGGGTACTGCACGGGAACATAACCAGGACCAGAGGGTACTGCACGGGAACATAACCAGGACCAGAGGATACTGCACGGGAACATAACCAGGACCAGAGGATACTGCACGGGAACATAACCAGGACCAGAGGGTACTGCACGGGAACATAACCAGGACCACAGGGTACTGCACGGGAACATAACCAGGACTAGAGGGTACTGCACGGGAACATAACCAGGACCAGAGGGTACTGCACGGGACCATAACCAGGACCAGAGGGTACTGCACGGGAACATAACCAGGACCAGAGGGTACTGCACGGGAACATAACCAGGACCAGAGGGTACTTCACGGGAACATAACCAGGACCAGAGGGTACTGCACGGGAACATAACCAGGACCAGAGGGTACTGCACGGGACCAGAGGGTAATGCACGGGGGACCACAGGGTACTGTACGGGACCAGAGGGTACTGCACGGGACCAGAGGGTACTGCACGGGACCACAGGGTACTGCACAGGACCACAGGGTATAGCACGGGACCACAGGGTACAGCACGGGACCAGAGGGTACTGCACGGGAACATAACCAGGACCAGAGGGTACTGCACGGGAACATAACCAGGACCACAGGGTACTGCACGGGAACATAACCAGGACCAGAGGATACTGCACGGGAACATAACCAGGACCAGAGGATACTGCACGGGAACATAACCAGGACCAGAGGGTACTACACGGGAACATAACCAGGACCAGAGGGTACTACACGGGACCATAACCAGGACCAGAGGGTACTGCACGGGAACATAACCAGGACCAGAGGGTACTGCACGGGAACATAACCAGGACCAGAGGGTACTGCACGGGACCATAACCAGGACCAGAGGGTACTGCACGGGAACATAACCAGGACCAGAGGGTACTGCACGGGAACATAACCAGGACCAGAGGGTACTTCACGGGAACATAACCAGGACCAGAGGGTACTGCACGGGAACATAACCAGGACCAGAGGGTACTGCACGGGACCAGAGGGTAATGCACGGGGGACCACAGGGTACTGTACGGGACCAGAGGGTACTGCACGGGACCAGAGGGTACTGCACGGGACCACAGGGTACTGCACAGGACCACAGGGTATAGCACGGGACCACAGGGTACAGCACGGGACCAGAGGGTACTGCACGGGAACATAACCAGGACCAGAGGGTACTGCACGGGAACATAACCAGGACCACAGGGTACTGCACGGGAACATAACCAGGACCAGAGGATACTGCACGGGAACATAACCAGGACCAGAGGATACTGCACGGGAACATAACCAGGACCAGAGGGTACTACACGGGAACATAACCAGGACCAGAGGGTACTACACGGGACCATAACCAGGACCAGAGGGTACTGCACGGGAACATAACCAGGACCAGAGGGTACTGCACGGGACCACAGGGTACTGCACGGGACCACAGGGTACTGCACGGGACCACAGGGTACTGCACGGGGACCAGAGGGTACTACACGGGAACATAACCAGGACCAGAGGGTACTACACGAGAACATAACAAAAGGCCCATAGGGTACTGCACGGGAACATAACCAGGACCAGAGGGTACTGCACGGGAACATAACCAGGACCAGAGGGTACTGCACGGGAACATAACCAGGACCAGAGGGTACTGCACGGGAACATGACCAGGACCAGAGGGTACTGCACGGGAACATAACCAGGACCACAGGGTACTGCACGGGACCATAACCAGGACCAGAGGGTACTGCACAGGAACATAACCAGGACCAGAGGGTACTGCACGGGACCACAGGGTACTGCACGGGACCACAGGGTACTGCACGGGACCAGAGGGTACTGCACGGGGACCAGAGGGTACTGCACGGGACCAGAGGGTACTACACGGGAACATAACCAGGACCAGAGGGTACTGCACGGGAACATAACCAGGACCAGAGGGTACTACACGAGAACATAACAAAAGGCCCATAGGGTACTGCACGGCAACATAACCAGGACCAGAGGGTACGGCACGGGACCATAACCAGGACCAGAGGGTACTGCACGGGAACATAACCAGGACCACAGGGTACTGCACGGGACCATAACCAGGACCAGAGGGTACTGCACAGGAACATAACCAGGACCAGAGGGTACTGCACGGGACCACAGGGTACTGCACGGGACCAGAGGGTACTGCACGGGACCAGAGGGTACTGCACGGGGACCAGAGGGTACTGCACGGGACCAGAGGGTACTACACGGGAACATAACCAGGACCAGAGGGTACTGCACGGGAACATAACCAGGACCAGAGGGTACTGCACGGGAACATAACCAGGACCAGAGGGTACTGCACGGGAACATAACCAGGACCAGAGGGTACTGCACGGGAACATAACCAGGACCAGAGGGTACTGCACGGGAACATAACCAGGACCACAGGGTACTGCACGGGAACATAACCAGGACTAGAGGGTACTGCACGGGAACATAACCAGGACCAGAGGGTACTGCACGGGACCATAACCAGGACCAGAGGGTACTGCACGGGAACATAACCAGGACCAGAGGGTACTTCACGGGAACATAACCAGGACCAGAGGGTACTGCACGGGAACATAACCAGGACCAGAGGGTACTGCACGGGACCAGAGGGTAATGCACGGGGGACCACAGGGTACTGTACGGGACCAGAGGGTACTGCACGGGACCAGAGGGTACTGCACGGGACCACAGGGTACTGCACAGGACCACAGGGTATAGCACGGGACCACAGGGTACAGCACGGGACCAGAGGGTACTGCACGGGAACATAACCAGGACCAGAGGGTACTGCACGGGAACATAACCAGGACCACAGGGTACTGCACGGGAACATAACCAGGACCAGAGGATACTGCACGGGAACATAACCAGGACCAGAGGATACTGCACGGGAACATAACCAGGACCAGAGGGTACTACACGGGAACATAACCAGGACCAGAGGGTACTGCACGGGACCATAACCAGGACCAGAGGGTACTGCACGGGAACATAACCAGGACCAGAGGGTACTGCACGGGACCACAGGGTACTGCACGGGACCAGAGGGTACTGCACGGGGACCAGAGGGTACTACACGGGAACATAACCAGGACCAGAGGGTACTACACGAGAACATAACAAAAGGCCCATAGGGTACTGCACGGGAACATAACCAGGACCAGAGGGTACTGCACGGGAACATAACCAGGACCAGAGGGTACTGCACGGGAACATAACCAGGACCAGAGGGTACTGCACGGGAACATGACCAGGACCAGAGGGTACTGCACGGGACCATAACCAGGACCAGAGGGTACTGCACGGGAACATAACCAGGACCAGAGGGTACTGCACGGGAACATAACCAGGACCAGAGGGTACTGCACGGGAACATAACCAGGACCAGAGGGTACTGCACGGGAACATAACCAGGACCAGAGGGTACTGCACGGGAACACATGTGGACACACATCCAGAGAGGACTCTGATAATAGCAGATAAACTGCCAAAAACTTGTTGCTGGGGCTCTCATCTCCACTCCATCCTTCTCTCTTTTCTCCCATCCATCCATCCATCCATCCATCACAGAGCAGAGGGTGGAGGCTGGGGGACATGAGCTGTGTGAAATGAGAGCTGACGTGTGTCTCAGCAGGTAGGGCCTCCATCTGGTCTCATCCCAGACACATCAATATTACACCACCTTCACTTCCACAGGACATCACGTGGGCTGCAACCACAAACCCCTGGGCAGGGGATGGCACGGAGAGGGACAGGAGGGGGACCGGAGGGGGACAGGAGAGGGGACTCCCCCCTAAACACCTCTGTGGCATGGCTGTTCACCTCTTCAGTTTTCCCCTCACAAGCTGCTACCAGGTTTATGAAAAGTTTTCTGCTGGAGTTATTGGGAAGTGGCCTGCCTCAGATTGAAGCTGTAATACAGACAGCAGAGTGTGTTCAGACGATGGAGAGGGACAGTGTTCAGACGATGGAGAGGGAGTGTGTTCAGACGATGGAGAGGGAGTGTGTTCAGACGATGGAGAGGGAGTGTGTTCAGACGATGGAGAGGGAGTGTGTTCAGACGATGGAGAGGGAGTGTGTTCAGACGATGGAGAGGGAGTGTGTTCAGACGATGGAGAGGGAGTGTGTTCAGACGATGGAGAGGGAGTGTGTTCAGACGATGGAGAGGGAGTGTGTTCAGACGATGGAGAGGGAGTGTGTTCAGACGATGGAGAGGGAGTGTGTTCAGACGATGGAGAGGGAGTGTGTTCAGACGATGGAGAGGGAGTGTGTTCAGACGATGGAGAGGGAGTGTGTTCAGACGATGGAGAGGGAGTGTGTTCAGACGATGGAGAGGGAGTGTGTTCAGACGATGGAGAGGGAGTGTGTTCAGACGATGGAGAGGGAGTGTGTTCAGACGATGGAGAGGGAGTGTGTTCAGACGATGGAGAGGGAGTGTGTTCAGACGATGGAGAGGGAGTGTGTTCAGACGATGGAGAGGGAGTGTGTTCAGACGATGGAGAGGGAAGCACTGAGACGTACCGGCTGATGAAGGGAGACTGGCTGAGGCAGCTGGAGAGGAGAAGTCAGCAAAACCACAGATGAGGTCTGAACTTCCACCTGGATGGTGCGTACACACACACACACACACAGAGTGAGAACAGTATCAGTGGAGGAGATGAGGATGTCGTCTCCCCTCCCTCTCTCCCAGTATATGGCTGAGCGTGAGAAACAGGCCCGAGCTTTTTGGGATGGAGAAGGCAACGTCACGAGGGACCGCAGCAGCTCTCTGTGTGTGAACATGCAGCATTCACTCCCTAGCAAACACTGGCTCAGTCTCAGACAGCTGGCCATGCCATGCTCTTCCTCCCTCTCCTCTACTCCCCTTCTGTACTCTTCTTCCCTCCCCTCCAGTTTTCTCCCTACGCTGCCTGGAACACTGGTCTGACATGTTAGGCTGCCTCTCCTCTCCTCTCCTCTCCTCTCCTCTCCTCTCCTCTCCTCATGCTGTCTGGAACACTGGTCTGACATCTTGGCATCTTAGTCTGCCTGCTCCCTCCCCTCTTGTCTGTGGTGATTCTGGAGGAGCTACATCTCTATGGCTTTAAGCCACCTTACTTTAGAGTGCTATCACTTTATATATAGCGACCTCTTCTCAATGTGTGTAGCACTGTGGCTGACTGGCTCATTAGATGAGTGAGTGATCGGTCTCACCTGCTGGTGCAGTCTGACGGGACTCAGCGTCCACCATAAGAAGGTCTGCAAGGCCACTGCTTGAAGACTGGCTAGCAGACGTCTGAAGAGGGCACAGAGAATGAGATAAGGATACACACACTTTACTTTTAATTTGAGTTGGAATAACAAATGGTGCTACACTTCCTAAAGCTGCCACAAGAGAGCAGCATTAGTCTAGAAACAGTTTGAATAAGGCAGCCCAGGAGTCCCCTTGTGTTCTCTGGTCCTGCTGCCATGTCATTTAGTCTAGAAACAGTTTGAATAAGGCAGCCCAGGAGCTCCTCCTGTTCTCTGTTCCTGCTGCCATCCGTTTCTATCATGTCATTAGACAGTCAGAAGAGATGAAACACAGCTTTCTTCTGTCCCACGGGAGATAACCATCTTGTGTTTCAGTCTCTAGAAAAACTCAAAGATGAAAATAGATTCCGCAGACAACTCAACAGTGTCTCTATAGGCTTCAAAAGAAGGTTCTGTTGAGTCTACACAGCCTATTGACGTGCAGGACCACTAGGTCAGAGTGAGATACAGGGAGGTCAGGGGTCAGAGTGAGATACAGGGAGGTCAGAGTGAGACACAGGGAGGTCAGAGTGAGACACAGGGAGGTCAGGGGTCAGAGTGAGACACAGGGAGGTCAGAGGTCAGAGTGAGACACAGGGAGGTCAGAGTAAGACACAGGGAGGTCAGAGTAAGACACAGGGAGGTCAGGGGTCAGAGTGAGACACAGGGAGGTCAGAATGAGACACAGGGAGGTCAGAGTGAGAGACAGGGAGGTCAGAGTGAGAGACAGGGAGGTCAGAGTGAGACACAGGGAGGTCAGAGTGAGACACAGGGAGGTCAGAGGTCAGAGTGAGACAATGGGAGGTCAGAGGTACCTTGCTGTTGTCTGCGTCCAGCCTGCCCCTGTCCCCTGTGTAGTGAGCAGCGGCCCCTAGGTCCACGGTCTTGGAGCGGATGCCGCCACGTTTGCGTGTGGTGGTGGTCTCCGTTGCATGGCTGATCTGGATACTTGTGGTCGTAACACTCTCCTCCGCGTCTCTGAACTCCGACAGCTTCCCTGACCCCGACACCGGCCGGCCGTTCTGCGATACCCTGTCCTCCTCGTTGTCACTGGGGGGAGAAAGAGAACAACAACACACACATGAAAGAAATGCTCTATCATTAAATAGATGTATTGCCTTAAGCCAGCGTTTCCCAAACTCGGTCCTGGGGACCCCAGGGGGTCCACGTTTAGTTTTTTTGTGCGAGCACTACTCAGCTGATTCAGACAATCAAAGCCTGATGAGTTGATCATTTGAATCAGCTGTGTAGTTTTTGGGGCAAAAACCAAAATGTGCACCCCCTGGGGTCTCCGGGACCGTGTTTGGGAAATGTCCATCTCCATTTTTGGCCTTTTGCACTTAAACACACTCAGGAATACCTGATTCTGTCGGGCGAGTCATCCCTCTCATTCTTAAACACACTCAGGAATACCTGATTCTGTCGGGCGAGTCATCCCTCTCATTCTTAAACACACTCAGGAATACCTGATTCTGTCGGGCGAGTCATCCCTCTCATTCTTAAACACACTCAGGAATACCTGATTCTGTCGGGCGAGTCATCCCTCTCATTCTTAAACACACTCAGGAATACCTGATTCTGTCGGGCGAGTCATCCCTCTCATTCTTAAACACACTCAGGAATACCTGATTCTGTCGGGCGAGTCATCCCTCTCATTCTTAAACACACTCAGGAATACCTGATTCTGTCGGGCGAGTCATCCCTCTCATTCTTAAACACACTCAGGAATACCTGATTCTGTCGGGCGAGTCATCCCTCTCATTCTTAAACACACTCAGGAATACCTGATTCTGTCGGGCGAGTCATCCCTCTCATTCTTAAACACACTCAGGAATACCTGATTCTGTCGGGCGAGTCATCCCTCTCATTCTTAAACACACTCAGGAATACCTGATTCTGTCGGGCGAGTCATCCCTCTCATTCTTAAACACACTCAGGAATACCTGATTCTGTCGGGCGAGTCATCCCTCTCATTCTTAAACACACTCAGGAATACCTGATTCTGTCGGGCGAGTCATCCCTCTCATTCTTAAACACACTCAGGAATACCTGATTCTGTCGGGCGAGTCATCCCTCTCATTCTTAAACACACTCAGGAATACCTGATTCTGTCGGGCGAGTCATCCCTCTCATTCTTAAACACACTCAGGAATACCTGATTCTGTCGGGCGAGTCATCCCTCTCATTCTTAAACACACTCAGGAATACCTGATTCTGTCGGGCGAGTCATCCCTCTCATTCTTAAACACACTCAGGAATACCTGATTCTGTCGGGCGAGTCATCCCTCTCATTCTTAAACACACTCAGGAATACCTGATTCTGTCGGGCGAGTCATCCATCTCATTCTTAAACACACTCAGGAATACCTGATTCTGTCGGGCGAGTCATCCCTCTCATTCTTAAACACACTCAGGAATACCTGATTCTGTCGGGCGAGTCATCCCTCTCATTCTTAAACACACTCAGGAATACCTGATTCTGTCGGGCGAGTCATCCCTCTCATTCTTAAACACACTCAGGAATACCTGATTCTGTCGGGCGAGTCATCCCTCTCATTCTTAAACACACTCAGGAATACCTGATTCTGTCGGGCGAGTCATCCCTCTCATTCTTAAACACACTCAGGAATACCTGATTCTGTCGGGCGAGTCATCCCTCTCATTCTTAAACACACTCAGGAATACCTGATTCTGTCGGGCGAGTCATCCATCTCATTCTTAAACACACTCAGGAATACCTGATTCTGTCGGGCGAGTCATCCCTCTCATTCTTAAACACACTCAGGAATACCTGATTCTGTCGGGCGAGTCATCCCTCTCATTCTTAAACACACTCAGGAATACCTGATTCTGTCGGGCGAGTCATCCCTCTCATTCTTAAACACACTCAGGAATACCTGATTCTGTCGGGCGAGTCATCCCTCTCATTCTTAAACACACTCAGGAATACCTGATTCTGTCGGGCGAGTCATCCCTCTCATTCTTAAACACACTCAGGAATACCTGATTCTGTCGGGCGAGTCATCCCTCTCATTCTTAAACACACTCAGGAATACCTGATTCTGTCGGGCGAGTCATCCCTCTCATTCTTAAACACACTCAGGAATACCTGATTCTGTCGGGCGAGTCATCCCTCTCATTCTTAAACACACTCAGGAATACCTGATTCTGTCGGGCGAGTCATCCCTCTCATTCTTAAACACACTCAGGAATACCTGATTCTGTCGGGCGAGTCATCCCTCTCATTCTTAAACACACTCAGGAATACCTGATTCTGTCGGGCGAGTCATCCCTCTCATTCTTAAACACACTCAGGAATACCTGATTCTGTCGGGCGAGTCATCCCTCTCATTCTTAAACACACTCAGGAATACCTGATTCTGTCGGGCGAGTCATCCCTCTCATTCTTAAACACACTCAGGAATACCTGATTCTGTCGGGCGAGTCATCCCTCTCATTCTTAAACACACTCAGGAATACCTGATTCTGTCGGGCGAGTCATCCCTCTCATTCTTAAACACACTCAGGAATACCTGATTCTGTCGGGCGAGTCATCCCTCTCATTCTTAAACACACTCAGGAATACCTGATTCTGTCGGGCGAGTCATCCCTCTCATTCTTAAACACACTCAGGAATACCTGATTCTGTCGGGCGAGTCATCCCTCTCATTCTTAAACACACTCAGGAATACCTGATTCTGTCGGGCGAGTCATCCCTCTCATTCTTAAACACACTCAGGAATACCTGATTCTGTCGGGCGAGTCATCCCTCTCATTCTTAAACACACTCAGGAATACCTGATTCTGTCGGGCGAGTCATCCCTCTCATTCTTAAACACACTCAGGAATACCTGATTCTGTCGGGCGAGTCATCCCTCTCATTCTTAAACACACTCAGGAATACCTGATTCTGTCGGGCGAGTCATCCCTCTCATTCTTAAACACACTCAGGAATACCTGATTCTGTCGGGCGAGTCATCCCTCTCATTCTTAAACACACTCAGGAATACCTGATTCTGTCGGGCGAGTCATCCCTCTCATTCTTAAACACACTCAGGAATACCTGATTCTGTCGGGCGAGTCATCCCTCTCATTCTTAAACACACTCAGGAATACCTGATTCTGTCGGGCGAGTCATCCCTCTCATTCTTAAACACACTCAGGAATACCTGATTCTGTCGGGCGAGTCATCCCTCTCATTCTTAAACACACTCAGGAATACCTGATTCTGTCGGGCGAGTCATCCCTCTCATTCTTAAACACACTCAGGAATACCTGATTCTGTCGGGCGAGTCATCCCTCTCATTCTTAAACACACTCAGGAATACCTGATTCTGTCGGGCGAGTCATCCCTCTCATTCTTAAACACACTCAGGAATACCTGATTCTGTCGGGCGAGTCATCCCTCTCATTCTTAAACACACTCAGGAATACCTGATTCTGTCGGGCGAGTCATCCCTCTCATTCTTAAACACACTCAGGAATACCTGATTCTGTCGGGCGAGTCATCCCTCTCATTCTTAAACACACTCAGGAATACCTGATTCTGTCGGGCGAGTCATCCCTCTCATTCTTAAACACACTCAGGAATACCTGATTCTGTCGGGCGAGTCATCCCTCTCATTCTTAAACACACTCAGGAATACCTGATTCTGTCGGGCGAGTCATCCCTCTCATTCTTAAACACACTCAGGAATACCTGATTCTGTCGGGCGAGTCATCCCTCTCATTCTTAAACACACTCAGGAATACCTGATTCTGTCGGGCGAGTCATCCCTCTCATTCTTGCGGAACTTGTTGATAGTGTCGTCGATGGTGCTGCCGATCTTGTCGCTGATTTCTCCCAGCTTCTCACTGAAGGGGAAGGCTCCTTTGCTCTTGTCCCAGTCCTCATCCCACTTCCCCTTGGGCTCGGTGTCAAACATTTCCCCCGCTGAGGGGGAGGAGAGGGGCAGAGAAGGGGGGAAAACAGGGTTACAGGTTTATGCTGAAAAATCAAGTGTGGTTTGATACCATTAACGTGTTTTGTAGCCATGCTGAGTGAGCCTCACTTCACTAACATAATGAGAGCCGTTGTGGGACTGCACTGCATCTATCTGGAATGCCAATTAAGATGTGCAACAGATAATTGGTTATTCTGCATTGAAAAAGGATGGGCCCATTGACAACACAAGCACTGTACAGCTACAGTGTGTCTGCTGAAACAGAGCGAGCATCCTCTATGTGAATGTCTCCATCGCAGTGTTATTTTGATCCTGTGCGACAAAAATAATTCCCCCCTGCCACATCATTAACTGACAAGATGGGAACTCTGGTTTGACTAATGAAGTGGGCAATCAGAGCAGCAAATGAAAGATATCAGAAATCAAAGGGAGAAATCAATGGAGCATGAAAATAAAGCCTTTCAATCAGTTGTCTCCAACCGAATCCTAATGAAATGGCAAGGGACTCGCCCGACGATTAGATATCGGAATAGCAGATCAGAAAACAGCGAATCAAAAACAGATATGGGGAAGATATGTTCTGTTACATAGTGAGGGTGTTGAGGTTTTTCTCGTACAAAAATGATCAGAAATCTCACTGATGAAGATGTGAGAAGACATGATTTGCCCTGGATTGAAAATCGCTCTAATCAAAAGATCAGTGATGAGGAGGAAGAGGCCTGTGGGGAATAGAGGAAGGCATAGAGGAGCGATATTCTGGAAGCCTTCTGAGACTGCAGACAGAGACCTGCAACAAGACTCACAGAGACAGGGACTAGAGGTACATTACAGTGACATGGACTAGAGGTACATTACAGTGACAGGGACTAGAGGTACATTACAGTGACAGGGACTAGAGATACAGTGACTAGAGTTACAGTGACTAGATGTAAATTACAGTGACTAGAGATAAATTACTGTAACAAGGACTAGAGGTAAATTACAATAACAGGGACTAGAGGTGAATGACAGGGACTAGAGGTAAATGACAGGGACTAGAGGTAAATGACAGGGACTAGAGGTAAATGACAGGGACTAGAGGTACATTACAGGGACTAGAGGTACATGACAGGGACTATAGGTACATGACAGGGACTAGAGGTAAATGACAGGGACTAAAGGTAAATGACAGGGACTAGAGGTAAATGACAGGGACTAGAGGTAAATGACAGGGACTAGAGGTAAATGACAGGGACTAGAGGTAAATGACAGGGACTAGAGGTACATTACAGGGACTAGAGATAAATGACAGGGACTAGAGGTAAATGACAGGGACTAGAGGTAAATGACAGGGACTAGAGGTAAATGACAGGGACTAGAGGTACATTACAGGGACTAGAGGTAAATGACAGGGACTAGAGGTAAATGACGGGGACTAGAGGTAAATGACGGGGACTAGAGGTAAATGACAGGGACTAGAGGTACATGACAGGGACTAGAGATTAATTTACCTCTAGTCCCTGTCATTTACCTCTAGTAAATTTCAGTAACAAGGACTAGAACAAGGACTAGAAGTAAATTACAGTGACAGGAGCTAGAGGTACCTTACAGTGACAGGGACAAGAGGTACATGACAGGGACTAGAGGTACATGACAGGGACTAGAGGTACATGACAGGGACTAGAGGTACATGACAGTGACAGGGACTAGAGGTACATTACTATGACAGGGACTAGAGGTACATTACTATGACAGGGACTAGAGGTACATGACAGGGATTAGAGGTACATGACAGGGACTAGAGGTACATGACAGGGATTAGAGGTACATGACAGGGATTAGAGGTACATGACAGGGACTAGAGGTACATTACAGGGACTAGAGGTACATGACAGGGACTAGAGGTACATGACAGGGACTAGAGGTACATGACAGGGACTAGAGGTACATGACAGGGACTAGAGGTACATGACAGGGACTAGAGGTACATGACAGTGACAGGGACTAGAAGTAGATTACTATGACAGGGACTAGAGGTACATTACTATGACAGGGGCTAGAGGTACATGACAGGGATTAGAGGTACATGACAGGGACTAGAGGTACATGACAGGGACTAGAGGTACATGACAGGGACTAGAGGTACATGACAGGGATTAGAGGTACATGACAGGGACTAGAGGTACATGACAGGGACTAGAGGTACATGACAGGGACTAGAGGTACATGACAGGGATTAGAGGTACATGACAGGGACTAGAGGTACATTACAGGGACTAGAGGTACATGACAGGGACTAGAGGTACATGACAGGGACTAGAGGTACATGACAGGGATTAGAGGTACATGACAGGGACTAGAGGTACATGACAGGGACTAGAGGTACATGACAGGGACTAGAGATACATGACAGGGATTAGAGGTACATGACAGGGACTAGAGGTAAATGACAGAGACGAGAGGTAAATGACAGGGACTAGAGGTACATTACTATGACAGGGACTAGAGGTACATGACAGGGATTAGAGGTACATGACAGGGACTAGAGGTACATGACAGGGACTAGAGGTACATGACAGGGATTAGAGGTACATGACAGGGACTAGAGGTACATGACAGGGACTAGAGGTACATGACAGGGATTAGAGGTACATGACAGGGACTAGAGGTACATGACAGGGACTAGAGGTACATGACAGGGACTAGAGGTACATGACAGGGACTAGAGGTACATGACAGGGACTAGAGGTACATGACAGGGACTAGAGGTACATGACAGGGACTAGAGGTACATGACAGGGACTAGAGGTACATGACAGGGACTAGAGGTACATGACAGGGACTAGAGGTACATGACAGGGACTAGAGGTACATGACAGGGATTAGAGGTACATGACAGGGACTAGATGTAAATGACAGAGACTAGAGGTAAATTACAGGGATGAGAGGTACATGACAGGGACTAGAGGTAAATGACAGATTTGTGAGGGCATGGAAATGAGAGACCATACCACATTCTCAACAGAGCATCACAGATAATCTGCTCTCCCTCCCGTGTGGTGACACTTACAGCTGGTCTTGTTGAATCCTCCTCCTCCAGTGCTGTCTGAGGACACGCCGATATACTTGTCCTTGTTTTTCTTGGCCTTCTTCCTCTCCTCCCGGAGCCGGTCGTCATCCTGAACAAACTCCACCATCTCCTTCACCTTCTGACGCACGTTGATGCCCTGGTCCTTCCCATTCTCGTCTGGGGGGAGGAACACAACACGATTGGACACTTTAATACACTGGCATTCACCAAATTAAAAAAGTGTGGAAATCATTTCACTTTTGGCTTCCCACATTACACCATGGTGGGGGTCATTTGAATTGAAAACTGACAATAGAATCAGCACCATCCATAAACCTGACCTCTCATTGGCCATAGTGACAGGGTTAAGCAGTTAAAGGGGAAGTCAACACTGAAGCAAATAAAGTGACGTTTCTTTTGGCTGAGACAGAGAGCAAGAGAGCGAGAAAAAGAACAGAACAGTGCAGTGCAGTTCCAGGCTAAAGCAGCTTTGGATGGGGGTCTGGTAGAGCTTTGGATGAGGGTCTGGTAGAGCTTTGGATGGGGGTCTGGTAGAGCTTTGGATGAGGGTCTGGTAGAGCTTTGGATGGGGGTCTGGTAGAGCTTTGGATGGGGGTCTGGTAGAGCTTTGGATGGGGGTCTGGTAGAGCTTTGGATGAGGGTCTGGTAAAGCTTTGGATTAGGGTCTGGTAGAGCTTTGGATGAGGGTCTGGTAGAGCTTTGGATGGGGGTCTGGTAGAGCTTTGGATGGGGGTCTGGTAGAGCTTTGGATGGGGGTCTGGTAGAGCTTTGGATGGGGGTCTGGTAGAGCTTTGGATGGGGGTCTGGTAGAGCTTTGGATGAGGGTCTGGTAGAACTTTGGATGAGGGTCTGGTAGAACTTTGGATGAGGGTCTGGTAGAGCTTGGGACCAGGCCTTTATGGACCTTCTTCAGGAGGAGGAACACAGGCACTATTGTTTCACTGCCACAACAGGCCTGTCCTGGAGACAGTATTTGTCTCAGTGGGGAATTTATGTAACAGAGCCTAGTGAGTGCTCATGCCATGCACCAAATGCTAATTCTTGAGAGCGAAGCATGAAAAAAGATGAACATAGCTCTACAGTAAATATGTTAGCCCCTTACTCAAATACTTAAGGATTACTCCTTTTTTTCAATTTTTGCATAAAATTACATACCCAAATCTAACTGCCTGTAGCTCAGGCCCTGAAGCAAGGATATGCATATTCTTGGTACCATTTGAAAGGAAACACTTTGAAGTTGTGGAGATGTGAAAGGAATGTAGGAGAATATAACACAATAGATCTGGTAGAAGTTAATACAACGAAAAAAACAACCATTCTTTTGTGGGGTTTTTGTACCATCATCTTTGAAATGCAAGCGAACATCCATAATGTATTATTCCAGCCCAGGTACAATTTTTAGTTTGGCCACTAGATGGCATCAGTGTATGTGCAAAGTTTTAGACTGATCCAATGAACCATTGCATTTTTGTTAAAAAATGTTGTATCAAGACTGCCCAAATGTGCCCTTTGTTTATGAATAACTTTTCATGTTCAAAATTTTGCACTCTCCTTAAACAATAGCATGGTATTCTTTCACTGTAATAGCTACTGTGCAGTGAGATTAACAAGAATTTAAGCTTTCTGCCAATATCAGATATGTCTATGTCCTGGAAAATGTTCTTGTTACTTACAACCTCCTGCTAATCGCATTAGCCTTCATTAGCTCCACCGTCCCGTGGAAGGGACACCGATCCCGAAGTTAAATGCCATTATCCTAAATTAATTTGCATGTAACACTTGAAATGGTATTGGATTACGAATAATATAACACAATACTTGAAACACAATACTTGAAACACTGTGATTTTCTCAAACCCAGAGTGACTGACAGTAGTGAGTGGATACATTTTTTTTTCTTTAAGTTGTCCGCAGTGGGAATCGAACCCACAACCCTAACATTGCAAGCACCACTGATATGCAAACTGTACTTCTAAAGAGAGAGAATCCACATTTCTGTCTACCTATCCTAAAGGGACAGTTCAATCAATCAAATTTATTTATAAAGCTCTTTTTTACATCAGCCGATGTCACAAAGTGCTGTACAGAAACCCAGCCTAAAACCCCAAACAGCAAGCAATGCAGATGTAGAAGCACGGTGGCTAGGTAAAACTCCCTAGAAAGGCAGGAACCTAGGAAGAAACCTAGAGAGGAACCAGGCTATGAGGGGTGGCCAGTCCTCTTCTGGCTGTGCCGGGTGGAGATTATAACAGAACATGGCCAAGATGTTCAAACGTTCATAGATGACCAGCAGGGTCAGATAATAATAATCACAGTGGTTGTAGAGGGTGAAACAGGTCAGCACCTCAGGAGTAAATGTCAGTTGGCTTTTCATAGCCGGTCATTCATAGTTAGAGACAGCAGGTGCAGTAGAGAGTGAGTCCAAAACAGCAGGTCTGGGACAAGGTAGCACATTCAGTGAACAGGTCAGGGTTCCATAGTTGCAGGCAGAACAGTTGAAACTGGAGCGGCAGCATGACCAGGTGGACTGGGGATAGCAAGGAGTCCTGAGACATGGTCCTAGGGCTCAGGTCCTCCGAGAGAATAGAGAAAGAGAGAATTAGAGGGAGCACACTTAAATTCAAACAGGACACCGGATAAGACAGGAGAAATACTCACAGACTGACCCTAGCCTCCTGACACAAACTATTGTAGCATAAATACTGGAGGCTGAGACAGGAGGGGTCAGGAGACACTGTGGCCCTGTCCGACGATACCCCTAGACAGGGCCAAACAGGCAGGATAAAACCCCACCCACTTTGCCAAAGCACAGCCCCCACACCACTAGAGGGATATCTTCAACCACCAACCTACTAACCTGAGACAAGGCTGAGTATAGCACACAAAGCTCTCCCCACGGCACAAACCTGAGGGGGGCGCCAACCCGGACAGGAAAATCACGTCAATGACTCAACCCATTCAAGTGACGCACCCCTCCTAGGAACGGCATGGAAGAGTACCAGTAAGCCAGTGACTCAGCCCCCGTAATAGGGTTAGAGGCAGAGAATCCCAGTGGAGAGAGGGGAACCAGCCAGGCAGAGACAGCAAGGGCGGTTCGTCGCTACAGAGCCTTTCCGTTCACCTTCACATTCCTGGGCCAGACTACACTCAATCATATGACCCACTGAAGAGATGAGTCTTCAATAAAGACTTAAAGGTCGAGACCGAGTCTGCGTCTCTCACGTGGATAGGCAGACCATTACATAAAAATGGAGCTCTATAGGAGAAAGCACTGCCTCCAGCTGTTTGCTTAGGAGCAAGCCAATGTAATGCTTTGTAGGTTAGCAGTACAACCTTGAAATCAGCCCTTGCCTTGACAGGAAGCCAGTGGAGAGGCTAGCACTGGAGTAATATGATCACATTTTTTTGGTCCTAGTAAAGATTCTAGCAGCCGTGTTTAGCACTAACTGGGTTAGTTTATTTAGTGTTTTATCCGGGTAGCCCGAAAAGTAGAGCATTGCAGTAGTCTAATCTAGAAGTGACAAACGCATGGATTCATTTTTCTGCATCATTTTTTGGACAGAAAGTTTCTGATTTTTTCAATGTTACGTAGATGGAAAAAAGCTGTCCTTGAAATATTCTTGATATGTTCGTCAAAAGAGAGATCAGGGTCCAGAGTAATGCCGAGGTCCTTCACAGTTTTATTTGAGATGGCTGTACAACCATCAAGATTGTCAGATTCAACAGAAGATCTCTTTGTTTAAAAGTTTAAACACTTGCCGCCATCCACTTCCTTATGTCTGAAACACAGGCTTCCAGGGAGGGCAATTTTGGGGATTCACCATGTTCCATCGAAAGGTACAGCTGTGTATCGTCTGCATAGCAGTGAAAGTTAACATTATGTTTCTGAATGACATCACTACGAGGTAAATTATATAGTGAAAACAATAGTGGTCCTAAAACGGAACCTTGAGGAACACCAACATTTACAGTTGATTTGTCAGAAGACAAACCATCCACAGAAACAAACTGATATCTTTCCGTCAGATAAGATCAAAATCAGGCCAGAACTTCTCCGTGTAGACCAATTTGGGTTTCCAATCTCTCCAAAAGAATGTGGCGATCGATGGTATTAAAAGCAGCCCCTCTAGGATTTTGCACATTTCTTTTGTGATTTCTGCGGCCAAAAATGCTCTCAAAAAACAAATAGATTCAAAGCTGATCAATCCCTCCAAAGATTTTCTATGGGGTTGAGATCTGGAGACTGGCTAGGCCACTCCAGGACCTTGAAATGCTTCTTACGAAGCCACTCCTTCGTTGCCCGGGCGGTGTGTTTGGGATCATTGTCATGCTGAAAGACCCAGCCACGTTTCATCTTCAATGGCCTTGCTGATGGAAGGAGGTTTTCACTCAAAATCTCACAATACATGGCCCCATTCATTATTTCCTTTACCTGAATCAGTCGTCCTGGTCCCTTTGCAGAAAACAGCCCCAAAGCATGATGTTTCCACCCCCATGCTTCACAGTAGGTATGGTGTTCTTTGGATGCAACTCAGCATTCTTTGTCCTCCAAACACGACGAGTTGAGTTTTTACCAAAAAGTTATATTTTGGTTTCATCTGACCATATGACATTATCCGGATCATCCAAATGCTCTCTAGCAAACTTCAGACGGGCCTGGACATGTACTGGCTTAAGCAGGGGGACACGTCTGGCACTGCAGGATTTGAGTCCCTGGCAGCGTAGTGTGTTACTGATGGTAGGCTTTGTTACTTTGGTCCCAGCTCTCTGCAGGTCATTCACTAGGTCCCCCCGTGTGGTTCTGGGATTTTTGCTCACCGTTCTTGTGATCATTTTGACCCCACGGGGTGAGATCTTGCGTGGAGCCCCAGATCGAGGGAGATTATCAGTGGTCTTGTATGTCTTCCATTTCCTAATAATTGCTCCCACAGTTGATTTCTTCAAACCAAGCTGCTTACCTATTGCAGATTCAGTCTTCCCAGCCTGGTGCAGGTCTACCATTTTGCTTCTGGTGTCCTTTGACAGCTCTTTGGTCTTGGCCATAGTGGAGTTTGGAGTGTGACTGTTTGAGGTTGTGGACAGGTGTCTTTTATACTGATAACAAGTTCAAACAGGTGCCATTAATACAGGTAATGAGTGGAGGATAGAGGAGCATCTTAAAGAAGTTACAGATCTGTGAGAGCCAGAAATCTTGCTTGTTTGTAGGTGACCAAATACTTATTTTCCACCATAATTTGCAAATAAATTCATTAAAAATCCTGCAATGTGATTTTCTGGATTTTTTTTCTCATCTTGTCTGTCATAGTTGAAGTGTACCTATGATGAAAATTACAGGCCTCTCTCATCTTTTTAAGTGGGAGAACTTGCACAATTGGTGGCTGACTAAATACTTTTTTGCCCCACTGTAGTTTCTCACATTTCTGTGATGCCATTAGGCTCCAAAGCATGTGCTGTTGTACCACTGAAAACAGATGCAGGCTCGGCCTAGCCACACAAAACATGTACAAAAACCATCCAAGGTTTTCAACTCTGTCATAGCAAATCACAAATGCATACAGTTGGTATCCAAGGAGCCACTCAAGTTGATCATTTACATACTTTTCATTTGTGCACATTACATATGTACATATATACTAGGTTGAAAACCAGAACATGACTTGCATCTGACTGACTCTTCAGTACTCCAGCTGTGGCCATGGAAACTTCCTCACTAATGAATACTCCTGGGTGTTCCATCTGAAACCAAGAGCCTCATCTCTGAGGACATCCTGATTGGTGTAGAAGAGAGGCGTGTGGATGGTTATGGAATGAATCAATAGCCAGGCTTAGGGTTCACACTGCTCTGGGTCTTTCAGTGCTGCTTGTGTAGCACCAGTCCCAAATGATTGCTTACCAACAAAATGGTAGTTTTCTAAGGAGCGAAGGTCATAGATGTGTTCCCTCGCGCTGGTGACAACTCGCTCCGATCCGTTCCTGATGAGATATGCCAATAGTAGTAAGGCCTGGAGGAGAGGAGCATCTGTTAGAGGCAACATAGCACTAGGCTTCCTCACCACAGGCAACATGGCACTAGGCCTCCTACCCACAGGCAACATGGCACTAGGCTTCCTCACCACAGGCAACATGGCACTAGGCTTCCTCACCACAGGAAACATGGCACTAGGCTTCCTACCCACAGGCAACATGGTACTAGGCTTCCTACCCACAGGCAACATGGTACTAGGCCTCCTACCCACAGGCAACATGGTACTAGGCCTCCTACCCACAGGCAACATGGTACTAGGCCTCCTACCCACAGGCAACATGGTACTAGGCCTCCTACCCACAGGCAACATGGCACTAGGCTTCCTACCCACAGGCAACATGGCACTAGGCCTCCACTTCACAGGCAACATGGCACTAGTCTTCCTCACCACAGGCAACATGGCACTAGTCTTCCTCACCACAGGCAACATGGAACTAGGCTTCCACTCCACAGGCAACTAGGCTTCCACTCCACAGGCAACATGGCACTAGTCTTCCTCACCACAGACAACATGGCACTAGGCTTCCTCACCACAGGCAACATGGCACTAGGCTTCCTACCCACAGGCAACATGGCACTAGGCTTCCTCACCACAGGCAACATGATCGTATGAATGAAACATAAGCAGTGGAACAGAGACTCGGCACCTTGTAAACTCTTCTCCAGTTCTTCTTATTGTCCTTCAGCATTCTGGTCCACAGCATGTTCATGACCTCAGGGAACTGCTCGTACATGAACGTGGATCTGAGAGGAACATCAGAAATATGGATGGGATTAGAGAGTACTGGTAAAGCCACAACTGCTAGGCTAGTTATGCAAATGTGATAGGACTGAGCGTTGTGCTGTGGTTGTCCCTTACTTGGCGATCTCTCCCATGAGCTGTCCAGAGGGACCCCAGGGGTCATCGTTGGTGACCTCTCGCACCTTGGACTCGATATCAGAGTAGTTCATCACCACGTTAGTGCTGCAAGAAACAGGAAACACACGACACAGACTTACATCAATAATCATTAATAAAACACACTGAATGACACTGGTGGGTAACCAATGTGAACTATGACCTCTATCACATATGGATATTCTGCATGAGGCATGGCTTCCTGGTATTATACCGTGTGTTTTGAGTATTAGAGTGGTGGTGATAGGATAGGTAGTGGTCTTAACAGACCTCTGATTTAGCCTAGATGTCCAGCAAGGGCCTAGGCGAACTCCTCTGACCAGATTGAGCCTGTTCTGGGAGCAGGTTGTGAGGGCTCCTGTTGCCCCTAAAGGTCAGTGTGGAGTCTACAGCCTAGAGTCTACACAACAATCAGCCATTTCCTGTCAGGCCCCATTTCACTCCTATCACCATCAGCAGACCTGCCAGTCACAGAGCAGACCTGCCCGTCACAGAGCAGACCTGCCAGTCACAGAGCAGACCTGCCAGTCACAGAGCAGACCTGCCAGTCACAGACCTGCCAGTCACAGACCTGCCAGTCACAGAGTAGAGTGCCAGGAAACAGCTGGGCTCTACTCAACTTTCTCCTCTCAGGAGTGGCATAGCGGGCGGCAACTACAGGATATAATGACAGTCATTAAATTGACTGATGAGTAAAAAGGGTTCTCAAGATCTATCCTGATTCGAGAAGCAGCTTAAAACGGATTATGACAACACTAGTAAGACACCCAAAAACATTCAGGGATGAAAGATTAACCAGCTGACAACAGAACTCGAATTCGAAAGAAGGCATTAGAGAAAACAGAGAGGAAGAAAGGCAAACAGAGCCGGGGTTAATGCAGCTGATCAGTGATAAACATGAGGCAATGTTTTCAGGGACTCAGAGAGCACACCTACGGACCACTCGTTCTAACCTCCCCTGTCACAGTTCAGCTGAGCCAGATAGCAGGAGGGAGAGGGGGGGGGGGCACCTGACAGATGTAACTAATGGAAGGTTAGAGTAATGGGAGACAGAACTGCTATGCTCTGGAATAAATTAGGTACATGGTAACGTCAGCCAACATGTAGGCTGAAACAACATGGCAGATCAACTGCACAACAGTGAAAGGAATGAAAAGGCACAACAAAAACTCATGGTATGCAGAAGCTAATAGCTCTGGTTTCCAGTCACATCTATTGAGATTCCCCACATGTAAAAAGCAGGATTAACAAGTCACATAATAAGTTGCATGGACTATAATAGTTAGTGGTTAACATGATTTCTAAATGACTAACTCTTCTCCGTACCCACACATACAATTATCTGTGAGGTCCCTCAGTCGAGTGGTGAATTTCAAGCACATATTCACTCTTCATATTTTCAAGCATGGTGGTGGCTGTATCATGTTATTGATTTGCTTGTCATCTGCAAGGACTTTAAACATTTTTAAATATTTATTTCACCTTTATTTAACCAGGTAGGCTAGTTGAGAACAAGTTCTCATTTGCAACTGCGACCTGGTCAAGATGGTTCAGGTCTGCTTTCCAACAGACACTAGGAGACAAATTCACTTTTCAGCAGGACAATAACCTAAAAAACACAAGGCCAAATATATACTGGACTTGCTTACCATGACGACATTGAATGTTCCTGAGTGGCCTAGTTACAGTTTTGACTTAAATCTACTTGAAAATCTGTCAACACTT
Source organism: Oncorhynchus mykiss (assembly GCF_013265735.2). Taxonomy (NCBI): domain Eukaryota; kingdom Metazoa; phylum Chordata; class Actinopteri; order Salmoniformes; family Salmonidae; genus Oncorhynchus; species Oncorhynchus mykiss. The sequence continues at coordinate 10,698,742 of NC_048574.1, read as the reverse complement.
GAAAACGACTGTCCAGCAATGAACAAAACAACCAACTTGACGAAGCTTGAAGAGTTTAAAAAATAACATGCAAATATTATACAATCCAGTTGTGCAAAGCTCTTAGAGACTTACCCAGAAAAACGTACAGCTGCAATCACTGCCAAAGGTGATTCCTGTATGTATTGACTCAGAGGGTTGAATACATAGTGACATTTGCATCAAGAAGAAGGCGAAGATATGGTGCGTCCATTTGGCAATGTCTGATTGTCTTAACTCACGAAGTACACCACTCATTGATTCTTCGCCACACACAAGTCAAAGAAAAATGTCAAACATTTAACAAAGTCAGTTTATTTTTTATTTTTTTTAAACATGAATGATAGTTCCTCAGTATTTGAAAAATCATTCCAACACTCCCGGCCTCGATAATCACCAAGCCTCGGTGTGAAAGAGCCAAATATCATGATCTGATGATTCCATATATACAGTGGAAACATCACAAAAAAAAAACATTTATGTCCCGAACTCACTGGAGCAGGAACCAGGAATAGGCTAGTTGATACAATGTTACAAGTTCGCTAGAAACATCTTCAGGCCAGACCAAGGGATGATTTGATACAATGTTGCATTTCAATAGCAATAGCTCAAGTCAAGACAGATTGAAAGGGGAGGCAGGCGGAGTAGAGAAATGAATGTGATTCAAGATATTTTCTACAGTTTTTATTTGTGGGCTTTGGGCCTATGTATTTTACTTAGTTGACAGTTATGCCCACTGCTGCATCTGAGTTCGGTGCTCAAACTTCTTTAGCTGCCAATGAATCACAGTGTATCAATGTGTTCATTGAATTTGAACTTTTAGATTTGTACCATTTTACTTCACATTATGATTAACCACGTGACAATGATTTTCAGAAACAAAAAGAGCTATTCTTGAAATTAAATTGTTCCATGAAAATGTGCATATAAAAATAATCATAACTGGCATGAAGATTGGTAGAAATGGTAGGATAAAAATTGTAAGCTTTACCAAACTTGAACCTCACAAGAATTCCTATGGTCTTTAAACTACTATTACAGCAATTTAAAAAAAAAAAGTGAATGTGCTAGCACTTGCACACAGGGGTCCCGTGAAAAAAACATGCCCCGCTACGGAAATCAAAGGCCTGTCCAACTGATTCATTCTGGCGCCGGGTCTCTTAACGATTACAAGCATACCCATAACATGATGCAGCCACCACTATGCTAGAAAATATGAAGAGTGCTACACAGTAAATGTGTTGTATTGGATTTTCCCCAAACATAACACTTTGTATTCAAGACAATAAGTGAATCACTTTGCTACATATTTTGCAGTACTACTTTAGTGCCTTGTTGCAAACAGGATGGATGTTTTGGAATATGTTTTATTCCGTACAGGCTTCCTTTTCACTCTGTCAATTAGGTTAGTATTGTGGAGAAACTACAAATGTTGTTGATCCATCCTCACTTCTCCTTTCACAAGCCATTCAACTCCAACTGGAATTATGTTTTTAGAAATGTACTACAAATGAAAAGCTGAAATATCTTGAGCCAATAAGTATTCAACCCCTTTGTTATAGCAAGCCTAAATAAGTTCAGGAGTAGAAATGTGCTTTGTGCAGTGACACAAAAAAATGTAAATGTAATCTGTTTTAAATTCAGGCTGTAACACAACATTTTGAAAAAGTCAAGGGGTGTGAATACTTTCTGAAGGCCCTGTATCTAATCAAGATATACCCAGTGCATTTGGAAAGTATTCAGATACCTTCACCTTTTGTTACGGCCTTATCCTAAAATGGATGCATTTTTTACATTTATCAATCTACACACAATACCCCATAACAAAGCAAGAAAAAAAAGGTTTTCAGAAAAGTTAGCAAATGTATTACAAATACAAAACAGAAATAACTTAAATTTAACAAAAGTATTCAGACCCTTTGCTATGAGACTCAAAATTGAGCTCAGGTGCATCCTGTTTCCAATGATCATCCTTGAGATGTTTCTACAACTTGATTAGAGTCCACCTGTGGTAAACTCAATTGATTGGACATGACTTGGAAAGGCACACATACCTGTCTGTTGCTCTGACATGCACTGTCAACTGTGGGACCTGATATAGACAGGTGTGAGCTCAATTTCGAGTCTCATAGCAAAGGGTCTGAATACTTACATAAATAAGTTATTTTGGGGTTTTTATTTGTAATAAATGTGCAACCATTTCTAAAAACCAGTTTTAGCTTTGTCATTATGTGTGTAGATTGATGAGGAAATGTTTTTATTTAATACAGTTTAGAAGAAGGCTGTAATGTAACAAAATATGGAAAAGGGGAAGGGGTCTGAATACTTTCCCAATTTATTTATTTTGAAGTATTACAATTTTTCTTCCACTTTGACAAGAGTATTTTGTGTAGATCGTTGGGGGAAAAAAATGAAATTTTAGTTTTTAGTAATAAAAAAATAAAAATGTAAAATCACCAGGAATTCAGTAAAAAAATGTGTTAATTTAGGAAATCTGTTCACACACACACCCTCGTCAATATAATCAAGTTATGAAATGTTTGTATTTGAAGATAACATCTTTGTGGTCAATTTGCAGTGTATTGCAGTGTAAATTATAATTACGTTCCGACCCCCCCCCGACCACCCGCTCCGACAAAAATCGACCCGAGGCTGAATCTAGTTACCTACCCCTGCTCTAGACTATCCCTTCCCCTGCAGCTGCCAGCACTTTTACTAATCATCCCTAATGTCATTTTGACAGAAAACTCAGACACTTCCTCCACTCTCACTAAATCCCAGACCCACCCGCACAGGGAGAGAGCAGGTTGACAGGAGAGCCAGGCAGGCAGCTCTGGAAGCCATTACCGCAGTGGGCCATGGATGATGTAGTGAGAAAAACAGGACAAGGTGGTGAGGTCTGAAAGCTTGAACACCTGTTCTCACTGGGAAGGAAACGCAGCTCCTTCTACTACTTAAGTCTATAAAATGTATCAGATTGGTTCACTTTCAGTCCAATTTCTTCCACATGTTGTTGATGACAAAAAACAATGTGATCCAACTCTATGGCTCTATAGAGTGTTAACGAGAGGGAGGGAGACTGAATTCCTGACCCTAATATTGACTTGGCCAGGAAATCGAACACACAAATCTACATGGAAAAGCAAATGTACAATCCCCCCCCCCCATTGAGCCTATTCACACTCAGTCTATTTGCATATATTTGTTTGCATACCGTAGGCTAACGGCTGGAGTAGTTCGTTTTTAGCCAGAATGCAGTGTACCAGATCTAAAGAATCCCCCCCCAAAAACACACAAAAAAACAGGACAGAGATAGTCTAGAGTAGTGGAGGTGACCCTGTGTGACCACTGGTCTGATTAGTCCACAGATGGCTGCTGGGTTTAGCCTGAGCATCACCACAGACAGGTGGTCAGATCCTTAGGAGGTCAAGGGTCAAGTGCTCAGTGACAGAGGGCCAGATGGAAGGACAATGGAACAGAGCCGGTGGAAATAAGACAGGACCAGAGACTGATGAATGAGCCAATGATATCAAATCTGAGGAAAACAGCCAACTGATCACACATAGCCTACACAAAGATCAACAAATGGCAACAACTCAAACAGGTTTGTTCCAAACAGAATACTTCTTTAATTCTATGAAGCATGTGTGTTTCATGGTGGATAGATTAACATAAAACAGAGAAAGAAACTATACATTCAGTGCTGATCTGGGATAACTATAGTTTTAACTACGCTTTGGGGAAAGTAACTATTTCCGGGGGAATAGTTACTTTGGAGGGGACTACAACTATTTGAATATAAAAATGGCAACTTTAAAAAATATATTTGAATACAGATCTCAGGAAGTGACTACTTTTCTGAAACTAGATAGATTGGCTGCCTTCAACTAGGCCTAATGGAGGGCTGTATCTGGAACTGCATGTTGAAGACAGAAATAGAATGAATAGAACACACAATCTCCTATAGTATTCCAATCTGACGGTCACATTTGATCTACACAATACATTTCTCTGAACATGTAAACGTCCATTCTCCTGAATGCCTATTGGCCCAGGTATACATAATCAAATCAAACCAAATTGACCCATTTTATGTTGTAAAGATAAGTATAAGTTGTGATGATCGACTACTGGATGACTCTTTCAACATTCCACTGAAAAAGTTGAAAGCTGCAATAAATTTTTTAGAAGACCTGAAAATACTGCAGAGTAAATTCAAAGCTATTTGCAAACAGCAAGTTGGAAGCTTAGCAAAAACAACAACTTTGATTCCCTTTGTCCATCTGAGGGTAACTGCTCTTATTTCAAAACACACACACAATCTCTAAATGGTGTAGTGTAATAAAACTAGTTACTTTAGGAGCAACGTTTTATTAGCATCTTGTCACATAATACTTTGTTAATTGTATTTGAATTGCATAGTAATAAGATTAGTTTTTTTGTTTTTTAACTACTCTACACAAGAGGAATAGCGACCGTTCCTTATTCCACTTATGTGGAATAAAGAATGTGGAATAGCTCCATTATTATGCTATTATAAAGCAATTTGCAAAGTTCTATGTAACAAAAGGGGTAACACTACACATTAAAGGTTACATTTGTAAAGGGTTTATAAAGAGGCTATAATTACATTCAATGTTATTTGATCATTTGTAAATGCCTTATAAAGCATTAATAAACAGTTATATCCCATTGGTCTACATAGTGAAATAACTGGTCAGTGTTTGTCAAAATAGTGAGCCAAACTTTACCTCCAGTTTTTAACAATTTATAAATGCACTTAAATGCTTTTAAGATGAAGCCTTATGTATCATCATGCATCCATATTTTCAATAGTTGCACTATTGAACAAATAGTTATCCTCTCACTTTTGCGTGTGATGAAACACTGATGCCCTGGCGAAATTTACATACAGGTTATTAATCAATCATCATTACGCCTTCCCAGATGATATCAACACACACATTTCACTTCTCTGTGATAGTCCCAAATATGGTAACAGTAACACCAGTGGAGGTGGTATCCTTTCACAACGTTAAATGTTTTGGACTTCATACCCCATATTCATTGACTGAATATGTTTAACGAAGGTGTTGACTCTTCTCTTATGTATTGATGAGTACCCAATACTATAAGTATGTCTACGCTCTGAGTGAACTCTCAAATCATCTATAAACTATTTACCCATATGTATAAATGGTAAAAGTATATCTTATTTTAGTGACAGACCTACATGTACATATTCCCTCGACACCAGTGCCCCCGCACATCGACTCTGTACCGGTACCCCCGTATATAGCCCCTGTATATAGCCCCTGTATATAGCCCCGCTATTGTTATTTACTGCTGCTCTTTAATTATTTGTTATTCTTATCTCTTACTTATTTTTTATTAGGCATTTTCTTAAATTCATTGTTGGTTAAGGGCCTGTAAGTAAGCATTTCACTGTAAGGTCTACACCGGTTGTATTCGGTGCATGTGACAAATAACTAAATAATTATTTGATACCTATAAACATTTATAAATTCAAAAACACCTTATTTTAAAAAGTGACAGACCTATAACCATTTATAATTGAGTTAAACATTGAACTGCTAAAAAAAGAAATACTTTAAAAACAAAAGTGAAATACAAGATACTTTATTGCCACGCATCCAAGGTCGGTGGTGTGTATACGGTACAGCATGGGGTAGCTCCTACATGACTAATATACACATATACCCCAGCCTCACAAAACTGAAAAAGCAGCTGTTGTTTAACCTTGTACTTTTTCAGTTGTCTTATAAAAGCACAGTCTCTGCTGGGCCTTCTTGATGATGTGGTTGGAATTGATGTCCCATTTCAGTGAGCCACTGATGTAAGTACCGAGGAATTTGAACGAATCTGTCAGGGTTATTGGTTGGTCAGCGATTATGCCGGGGGCCTTGCGGTTCTTTCTTCTCCTGTATTGCCATCTCTGTGGCTTTTGAGGAGTTGAGCATGAGGTCGTTGTCCTTACACAACATCACCGCCCGAGCAACTTCACAGTGGTAATGTGTTTCATTTGCTAGCTAAGACAAAATGAAAGGGGTAGGATAGTTATCACAATTGTGGTTAAAACACTAGCTAGTTTGTTAGCTAGCTAGTAAATTAGTCTTAAAATTGGAACCACTTATGTTAGTTTGTTGACAAAGTATGCTGGCTAGTTTACCAGCAACCCATCTAGAGAGAGACTGTACCAGAGTTCAAAGGTAAGATAACTAGCTAGCTAGCATTATAATCCCAAAAAGCTAAACAAATTGCAAGAAAACTCTGTCATGTTGATGTTAGCTGACTAGCTAGCAGGCAGCTAATGTTTGCTAGCTAGCTAAGCTAACTAGCTAGCAAACGTGATCTAGTTAGCCATTTCATGCCAAATATTATCCTGTGTTAAATCGTATAGCAAAATGTCTATATTCAAAAATATATTTTAGGTTTTACCTAATACTAGCTAGCTAACGTTTCTTAGCTCGTGAGGTAGGACAGATGTGCTAGCAAACGTTAGCTAGCTGAGCAGAGGACTAAATCATACAGCAGAATTTCTATATTCAAAAGTGAAACAAATTGCATAGAGAATCTCTCTCCTCTGTCAACATTTTTTATCTTGTGAACGTTTCTTTCGCGCAATCTCTTTGTCTGGCCTTTGCACACTTCCCATAGCCAGGTCCATCATGATTCTTCTCAACTCAATGTCACATGTCATTGTCTACTCTTCATTCTGTTCCAGGTCGTCTTTATTTCAAGCGCGTTTCACAGATCCGCAGATCTTACAAAGTCAGGATTTTTTCAGAAACCAGTGAACCACACCAATAATATAGCTTGAGATGAAGCCATCATTCCTGGAATAAAAAAAGTATACCAACGCATCATCATTGGAACTCATGGGAGTTGACCATTGGTCTGAAAACCAATAATTTCTGTTCCTGGGACAGAGCAACTATGCACCACACCCAGAAGTGAGAAAATAACTATTGTTTAACTGTGCAACCATTGAAAATGCAGTTGCATGATGATACAAAAGGGTTCAATATTACACAATTTGTTATAACCAATTTAGTAATGTTTTACAATGCATTTACAAAGCTTAAATAACCGTAATAATGTAATTACAAACCCTTTATAAATCCTTTACAAATGGAAGCCTATTGTAAAGTGTTACCGAAGTGGTTGTAAAGTGTTGCTGTATTACCTTGTGTCTCACTCATGAAAATATATGTGTCTACTCTAATGTTGAGGTGATTCCATGGGTCTCTTCTCACCTCCCGCGTACTCCCTCGCCTCCTTTTTTAAAAAAGGTCAAAGATACTTGAGGAGAGATGGCGAAGAGAGTGAATGTGGATGGAAATGCGCCAACTTTATTATTTGTCAAATGACGTTTACAGGGGTGGACGGACCCCACGCATTTTTTGTTGTTGTTGTAAAGTGACCAAAACGAATTAGGGCTCACCCTATTTACCCTTTTAGTCTTTTTTTTTTAGCAGTAGCAAAACAAACAAAAAATTAAATGTAAAAAAAATTATATGTTTTATGGCACGTCTTGATTGACGCCTGTCTTCGTGGACTAATCCAAACATCCACAATGTTTGTTTGGTTCCCGTAATTTCTGTTAATGCATTCAATATATTATGTATTTTACTGTTGTCATTGTATGAGTGGACACGTTGTTTGCAGAGTGCACAACCTAGGCTACACTTGTGAGAAACAAGTTTCGGTTTATTTCATTCCATTTATGAGTTGTTAATTTATTCATTGTGTTTTGTTTGTAGCGCTCCTATCAATGTTGAGTAAGGATTCGCACCTGATTACGCATAGAAGTAGTCCCAGGCCACATGGCCTGCGCGCAAATGTAGACTTATAAATGTGCCAATTTGGGGATCTCATAGTATGTGTGATTGTTGTAACAATGAGCTGTGGAGCTTCTCAAAGTAATTTTCTCTTCACCTCAAACAGGACGTGAACACAGTATTTTTTAATATCCATTAAGAATGACAATTGTTCCTTAATGTAGCCTATTTAAAAAAAACATTTCCAGCTCTCTCCCTTTCCATAACCACTGAGTAAAAGGGGGAAAATGGTCATGCTCTGATGCTGTGAAAACGTCATAAAATAGGCCTAACTTCGTATCCCTTGCGCAAATACCCTGCAGCTGTGTCTGTCCAGAGCTCACTGGCTCAGGAAACGCAGGAGGGTGCAGAATATTTGATTAAATGTTGCAAGTTTGTTAGCACCAGCTTCAGGCTGGACCAAGTTTTTGGGTGATACAATGTTTCAAAGTTGCAGAGAGGTCATGTGTAGCCAATGCGATTTATTTTTAATAAGATATTTTCTACCTGCAGGCTGCTATGTTTTTATTTGCAGGTTTTAAGTAGGCTATTTTTACCTAGCTGGCAATGGAAATAGAGGTTCATTTTAGATTTGTATGATTTCCATTGAGATATAAATTTGTATTAATCACATGACAATGATTTTAAGATAGGACTATTAAAAAATAAATTAAACTGTTCTACATAAAATGTACATATGAACATAACTGGCATGCAGATCGGCAAGAAATGGCAAGATAAATTGGCACTCCAAATGGAACACCCCTGATGTAATCTATTACCGGTAACTTCGGGAGCGTAATGGCAGAATCTGCAAAGGCCAGCAGCAGTGCTATAGAAAGGGGGTTCGGGAACAGCTTGATCAGAAGACAAAAATCCTATCTTGATCTCTGACTCCCTCGAGTCATTTGTGCACCTTAAATGATTTAAATCACAGTGTGCTTAAAGCATCAGACAAGCTCAGTAACCTACATATAGTTGATTTTATTAAAACACATAGGGTGTGTCTATATACGGAAAAATGCACGTTTAAAAATTTCAACCAGTCGATTGGTCGAAAGAACAGATAACTTTATTTTTTTTTTGTCAGGGACAGCCTGAAACAATGTGTGTATGTTTTTCTACTCTGACAAACAAAAGATGATTCAAAGGGGGTGTGGCAGATTTCTAAACTCTTCCATGTAGAATACACGAGTAACCTTGTTGAAAGGTGGCTATCGAGGAGGGGATGAGACTTCCATTTGTCTACTAATGAAATGACACACCCCTCGACCACATCAGTTTCCGGGTCATGGAGGAGAGAGGACGATCTTTTGCCCAAACGAGAATCTCCTAATTTTTATTTTTTAAATTTAAAACTAGGCAAGTCAGTTAAGAACAAATTCTTATTTATAATGACGGCCTACCCTGGCCAAACCCGGATGAGGCTGGTCCAATTGTGCGCCACCCTATGGCACTCCTAATCACAGCCAGATGTGATGCAGCCTGGATTCGAACCATACCTCCCTTCCAACTCTCCCAAACAGAGACCAGGCTTCCCTCCCATGTATTTAACTATAGGCTACAGGCTATATTAAAATTCATATCTACGCCCCCCCCCCCCCCCCCCCGTGGCCACCAGCTGCATTAAGTACTGCAGTGCATCTCCTCCTCATGGACTGCACCAGATTTGCCAGTTCTTGCTGTGAGATGTTACCCCACTCTTCCACCAAAGCACCTGCAAGTTCCCGGACATTTCTGGGGGAATGGCCTTAGCCCTCACCCTCCGATTAAACAGGTCCCAGACGTGCTCAATGGGATTGAGATCCGGGCTCTTCACTGGCCATGGCAGAACACTGACATTCCTGTCTTGCAGGAAATCACGCACAGAAACTAGCAGTATGGCTGGTGGCACTGTCATGCTGGAGGGTCATGTCAGGATGAGCCTGCAGGAAGGGTACCACATGAGGGAGGAGGATGTCTTCCCTGCAACGCATAGCATTGAGATTGCCTGCAATGACAACATGCTCAGTCTGATGATGGCGTGACACACCGCCCCAGACCATGACGGACCCTCCACCTCCAAATCAATCCAGCTCCAGAGTACAGGCCTCGGTGTAACGCTCATTCTTTCGACGATAAACGCAAATCCGACCATCACCCCTGGTGAGACAAAACCGCTACTCATCAGTGAAGAGCACTTTTTGCCAGTCCTGTCTGGTCCAGCGACGGTGGGTTTATGCCCAAATGCGACGTTGTTGCCGGTGATGTCTGGGGAGGACCTGCCTTACAACAGGCGTACAAGCCCTCGGTCCAGCCTCTCTCAACCTATTGTGGACAGTCTGAGCACTGATGGAGGCGTGCGTTCCTGGTGTAACTCGGACAGCTGTCCCGCAGGTGTGATGTTCAGATGTACTGATCCTGTGCAGGTGTTGTTTCACATGGTCTGCCACTGAGAGGATGATCAGCTGTCCGTCCTGTCTCCCTGTAGCTGTCTTTAGGCGTCTCACAGTACGGACATTGCAATTTATTGCCCTGGTCACATCTGCACTCCTCATGCCTCCTTGCAGCATGCCAAAGGCAAGTTCACACAGATGAGCAGGGACCCTGGGCATCTTTCTTTTTGTGTTTTTCAGAGTCAGTAGAAAGGCCTCTTTAGTGTCCTAAGTTTTCATAACTGTGACCTTAATTGCCTAACATCTGTAAGCTGTTAATGTCTTATTGACCGTTCCACAAGTGCATGTTCATTAATTGTTTATGGTTAATTGAACAAGCATGGGAAACAGTGTTTAAACCCTTTACAATGAAGATCTGTGAAGTTATTAGGATTTTTACGAATTATCTTTTGAAGATCGGGTCCTGAAAAAGGGACATTTCTTTTTTTGCTGAGATATAAATTTTTTAAGTTCATATTTTCAAATGACCTACAAAATAGAACTACACTGAACAAAAATATAAAACGCACCATGCAACAATTTCAAAGATTTTACTGAGTTATAGTTTATGTAAGAAAAATCTGTAAATTTGAATAAATTCATTAGGCCCTAATCTATGGATTTCACCGGACTGGGAATACAGATATGCATCTGTTGGTCGCAGATACCTTTAACAAGAAGGTAGGGGCGTGGATCAGAAAACCAGTCAGTATCTGGTGTGACCACCATTTGCCTCATGCGGCGCTACATATCTCCTTTGCATAGTTGATCAGGCTGTTGCTTGTGGAATGTTCTCCCACTCCTCTCGGGCTGTGAAGTTCCTGGATATTGGCTGGAACTGGAACATGCTGATGTACACGGCGATCCCATACGTTCTCAATGGGTGACATCTCTGGTGAGTATGTAGAACTGGGACAGCATCGGTGATGTCGTACCCACAGCAACTATTAAAACATTCCCAAATCAGAAACCTTGGATTGATGGCAGCATTCACGCGAAACTGAAAGCGCGAACCACTGCTTTTAAATCAGGGCAAGGAGACCAGAGACATGACCAAATACAAACAGTGTAGCTATTCTCTCCGCAAGGCAATCAAACAAGCTTAGCGTCAGTATAGAGACAAAGTACAGTCGCAATTCAACGGCTCAGACACAAGAGGTATGTGGCAGGGTCTACAGTCAATCACGGATTACAAAAATAAATCCTGGTCCGCGACGGGGCTGGTTGTCTTGCTCCCAGACAGACTCGCTTTGAGGACAATACAGTGCCACTGACACGGCCCGCTACCAAAACCTGAGGACTCTCGTTCACTGCAGCCAACGTGAGTAAAACATTTAAACGCGTTAACCCTCGCAAGGTTGCAGGCCCAGACGGCGTCCTCAGAGCATGCGCAGACCAGCTGGCTGGTGTGTTTACGGTCATATTCAATCAATTCTTATCCTAGTCTGCTGTTCCCACATGCTTCAAGCGGGCCACCATTGTTCCTGTTCCCAAGAAAGCTAAGATAACTGAGCTAAACGACTACCGCCTCATAGCACTCCCTTCCGTCATCATTAAGTGCTTTGAGAGACTAGTCAAGGACCATATCACCTCCACCCTACCTGATACCCTAGACCCACTCCAATTTGCTTACCGCCCCAATAGGTCCACAGATGACGCAATTGCACCCACACTGCCCTAAACCATCTGGACAAGAGGAATACCTATGTGAGAATGCTGTTCATCAACTACAGCTCAGCATTTAACACCATAGTACCCTCCAAACTCGTCATCAAGCTCGAGACCCTGGGTCGATCACCGGGGGCAAACTACCTGCCCTCCAGGACACCTACACCACCCGATGTCACAGGAAGGCCAAAAAGATCATCAAGGAAAACAACCTTCCAAGCCATTGCCTGTTCACCCACTATCATCCAGAAGGCGAGGTCAGTACAGGTGCATCAAAGCAGGGACCGAGAGACTGAAAAACAGCTCCTATCTCAAGGCCATCAGACTGAGTGGCTGCTGCCAACATACTGACTCAACTCCAGCCACTTTAATAATGGAAAAATTGATGAAAAATGTATCACTAGCCACTTTAAACAATGCCACTTCATATAATGTTTACATACCCTACATTACTCATCTCATATGTATATACTGTACCCAATACCATCTACTGCATCTTGCCTATGCCGTTCTGTACCATCACTCATTCATATATTTGTATGTACATATTCTTCATTCCTTTACACTTGTGTGTATAAGGTAGTTGTTGTGAAATTGTTAGGTTAGATTACTCGTTGGTTATTAATGCATTGTCGGAACTAGAAGTACAAGCATTTCGCTACACTCGCATTAACATCTGCTAACCATGTGTATGTGACAAATAAAATTTGATTTGATTTAGCTTAAAGTAATTGTGTTCAGATCCTTGCGACATGGGGTCGTGTATTATCATGTGGAAACATGAGGTGATGGCGGTGGATGAATGGCATGACAATGGGCCTCAGGATCTCGTCACGTTATCTCTGTGCATTCAAATTACCATTGATATAACGCAAATTGTGTTTGTTGTCCGTAGCTTATGCCTGCCCATACCATAACCCCACCATGGGCCACTCTGTTCACAACGTTGACATCAGAAAACCACTCACCCACACGACGCCATACACGCTGTCTGCCATCTGCCTGGTACAGTTGAAACTAGGATTTATCCGTGAAGAGCAAACGCCTCCAGCACGCCAGTGGCCATTGAAGGTGAGCTTTTGCCTAGTGAAGTTGATTACAACGCCAAACTGCAGTCAGGTCAAGACGCTGGTGAGGACAACAAGCACGCAGATGTGCTTCCCAAAGACGGTTTCTGACAGTGGCAAGGAGTTATTGTCCCCAGTACAAGGTGCACCTGTGTAATGATCTTGATATGCCACACCTGTCAAGTTGATGGATTATCTTGGCAAAGGAGAACTGCTCACTAACAGGAATGTAAACAAATTTGTCCACAAAATTTGAGAGAAATAAGCTTTTTGTGCATACGGAACATTTCTGGGTTCTTTTTTTTTTCAGCTCATGAAACCAACACTGTCCATGTTGCGTTTATATTTTTAGTCCGTGTATTTTTTGCCCAGGTGTGCAGCAGTATGACTGACAGAGACAGCAAGATGAGATCTCCACAGCAAAGCTGTTCCAAGATTTTAAGGAAAATCTCAGTCCACTGAATAATGAATGACAGCTGTGTATAAAAACAGATGGCTTGAACGGCAAGTGAACCGGCGATGTGCTTACATGTCAAGCAGACTAGGAAACACACGCACACAGAACGGCCCGCTATGTTAAGAAATATTCCACTGGGGATGAGACAAAAGATGAGCTGTGGGTCTGAATGAAAGGTACAGGCAGACAGAACCCAGACTTCCCTTCCAACTGTCTCAAACAGAGACAGAGCCCAGGCTTCCCTTCCATTCCAACGGTCTCAAACAGAGACAGAGCCCAGGCTTGCCTTCCAACTGTCTGCATCCTGGGCCTCTTTGTTGTGCAGGCCCGCCGCAGCAGCGTTACTCCTGCACTACTGAGGATGAGCCTGCTTACCTACACATGCAGCCTGCTGAAAAGCCAAAGCACATGAAACAGTCTTTCACTCTCCCTCCTACTACACGAAAAGAAAAACACCACCTCCTGCTTCTGAGGAACAGTGGTTCTAGGCGTCAGTTTTCAGATGGAGATTGTGGTGATGAAGGGGGCACAGGGGACAACAGCAGCGAGGGAGGAGGGGCAGGGGGTTCACTGATGCATATTGGAAGTAGGAGGCCCTGGTCTGACGAGGATGTTTGCAGGGAGAAGAGGCCCTGGTCTGACGAGGACGTTCGCAGGGAGAAGAGGCCCTGGTCTGACGAGGACGTTCGCAGGGAGAAGAAGCCCTGGTCTGACGAGGACGTTCGCAGGGAGAAGAGGCCGTGGTCTGACGAGGACGTTCGCAGGGAGAAGAGGCCCTGGTCTGACGAGGACGTTCGCAGGGAGAAGAGGCCCTGGTCTGACGAGGACGTTCGCAGGGAGAAGAGGCCCTGGAGGACACAGCTGGCAGCCGGGCTGATGTAGGAGCTACTCCTGAAGCTACTCACACAGAAGACGTTACATTTAAGTAATTTAGCAGAAACTCTTATCCAGAGCGACTTACAGTATTGAGTGCATATACAGTGCCTTGCGAAAGTATTCGGCCCCCTTGAACTTTGCGACCTTTTGCCACATTTCAGGCTTCAAACATAAAGATATAAAACTGTATTTTTTTGTGAAGAATCAACAACAAGTGGGACACAATCGTGAAGTGGAACGACATTTATTGGATATTTCAAACTTTTTTAACAAATCAAAAACTGAAAAATTGGGCGTGCAAAATTATTCAGCCCCTTTACTTTCAGTGCAGCAAACTCTCTCCAGAAGTTCAGCGAGGATCTCTGAATGATCCAATGTTGACCTAAATGACTAATGATGATAAATACAATCCACCTGTGTGTAATCAAGTCTCCGTATAAATGCACCTGCACTGTGATAGTCTCAGAGGTCCGTTAAAAGCGCAGAGAGCATCATAAAGAACAAGGAACACACCAGGCAGGTCCAAGATACTGTTGTGAAGAAGTTTAAAGCCGGATTTGGATACAAAAAGATTTCTCAAGCTTTAAACATCCCAAGGAGCACTGTGCAATATTGATATAATATTGAAATGGAAGGAGTATCAGACCACTGCAAATCTACCAAGACCTGGCCGTCCCTCTAAACTTTCAGCTCATACAAGGAGAAGACTGATCAGAGATGCAGCCAAGAGGCCCATTATCACTCTGGATGAACTGCAGAGATCTACAGCTGAGGTGGGAGACTCTGTCCATAGGACAACAATCAGTCGTATATTGCACAAATCTGGCCTTTATGGAAGAGTGGCAAGAAGAAAGCCATTTCTTAAAGATATCCATAAAAAGTGCCGTTTAAAGTTTGCCACAAGCCACCTGGGAGACACACCAAACATGTGGAAGAAGGTGCTCTGGTCAGATGAAACCAAAATTGAACTTTTTGGCAACAATGCAAAACGTTATGTTTGGCGTAAAAGCAACACAGCTCATCACCCTGAACACACCATCACCACTGTCAAACATGGTGGTGGCAGCATCATGGTTTGGGCCTGCTTTTCTTCAGCAGGGACAGGGAAGATGGTTAAAATTGATGGGAATATGGATGGAGCCAAATACAGGACCATTCTGGAAGAAAACCTGATGGAGTCTGCAAAAGACCTGAGACTGGGACGGAGATTTGTCTTCCAACAAGACAATGATCCAAAACATAAAGCAAAATCTACAATGGAATGGTTCAAAAATAAACATATCCAGGTGTTAGAATGGCCAAGTCAAAGTCCAGACCTGAATCCAATCGAGAATCTGTGGAAAGAACTGAAAACTGCTGTTCACAAATGCTCTCCATCCAACCTCACTGAGCTCGTGCTGTTTTGCAAGGAGGAATGGGAAAAAAAATTCAGTCTCTCGATGTGCAAAACTGATAGAGACATACCCCAAGCGACTTACAGCTGTAATCGCAGCAAAAGGTGGCGCTACAAAGTATTAACTTAAGGGGGCTGAATAATTTTGCACGCCCAATTTTTCAGTTTTTGATTTGTTAAAAAAGTTTGAAATATCCAATAAATGTCATTCCACTTCATGATTGTGTCCCACTTGTTGTTGATTCTTCACAAAAAAATACAGTTTTATATCTTTATGTTTGAAGCCTGAAATGTGGCAAAAGGTCGCAAAGTTCAAGGGGGCCGAATACTTTCGCAAGGCACTGTATACTGGTCCCCTGTGGGAATTAAACTCACAACCCTGGCATTGCCAGCGCCATGCTCTACCAACTAAGACAGACGGGACAAGAAGAGAGAAGAAATCTATACCAGTGGTGCTGATTACTCTGCAGTGTGCTGGGAGGATATAGAATACCGTACTGCTGGAAGTCATGCCTACTAGGAAGAGCATTTACTGAGAACATGGATTTGCAGGTTGGCTGAATGACTAGCTGAAGTTCTGCTCATTACTGTAATCTAAAGGCAGAATTAGCATTTCCCAGACGTGTGACTCAGACATTCAAGCCGTAATAAGCCGTGGTTCATAGTAAAGCTGTAAGCCTAGACAGTGAGGCCAGCTAAGGGCAAGCTAAAGAACTTATGCTACCATATCCTCTAATAAAAGGAAGTAAACTTGGACGAAGGATTTCCTTTCTAACAAGGAGCCAAATTAACAAGGTGAGGAAGTTGTTTCATATTTGTCTTCACAAGAGTTTGAGAAGAGGGTCCAGTCTTCAGATCTTATCTGAGTGAGAGTTGTCAAAACGACCCTCTTCTTTCATGTCTTCAGGACCAGGTTTCCTCTGCTCCATTCAACAGATCATATCTTTCCACATAATAGTGCAATGTTTGACATTTGTATTCACCACAGTGTGACGCCATCTGAGCTCTTCAAAACAATGCCATTGATTCAGCCATGATATCGATCTCACTGCATTGGCTGATGGAACTTGCAGTCCATTAACTGGCTAAGAAGGTCCAAAGACTCAAACACTTACGCAGGACATGAAGACTGCCTTTAGAGTGGCTATCGTTAGTCACTACAATGTAATGATATCCTACTGAGAAAAAGCTTCCACTGAACTCATGCCGATACCACTTTACATTTGGAGTGGGACTTGAATCAAAGAAATCATTCAAAGAAAGTCATGATTTGGCTCTCAATTCTTAACTTCTCTCCTGTGTAATAACTGACATGGGAACAGACCTAATAGGCTACAAGTAGATGACAAAACTCAAAACAAGCAATAGGAGTACTACCAAAGCCCCTCCCATCCAGCAATAGGAGTACTACCAAAGCCCCTCCCATCCAGCAATAGGAATACTACCAAAGCCCCTCCCATCCAGCAATAGGAGTACAACCAAAGCCCCTCCCATCCAGCAATAGGAATACTACCAAAGCCCCTCCCATCCAGCAATAGGAGTACTACCAAAGCCCCTCCCATCCAGCAATAGGAATACTACCAAAGCCCCTCCCATCCAGCAATAGGAATACTACCAAAAATACTACCAAAGCCCCTCCAATCCAGCAATAGGAATACTACCAAAGCCCCTCCCATCCAGCAATAGGAGTACTACCAAAGCCCCTCCCATCCAGCAATAGGAATACTACCAAAGCCCCTCCCATCCAGCAATAGGAGTACTACCAAAGCCCCTCCCATCCAGCAATAGGAATACTACCAAAGCCCCTCCCATCCAGCAATAGGAATACTACCAAAGCCCCTCCCATCCAGCAATAGGAATACTACCAAAGCCCCTCCCATCCAGCAATAGGAGTACTACCAAAGCCCCTCCCATCCAGCAATAGGAGTACTACCAAAGCCCCTCCCATCCAGCAATAGGAGTACTACCAAAGCCCTTCCATCCAGCAATAGGAGTACTACCAAAGCCCTTCCCATCCAGCAATAGGAGTACTACCAAAGCCCTTCCCATCCAGCAATAGGAGTACTACCAAAGCCCCTCCCATCCAGCAATAGGAGTACTACCAAAGCCCTTCCCATCCAGCAATAGGAGTACTACCAAAGCCCCTCCCATCCAGCAATAGGAGTACTACCAAAGCCCTTCCCATCCAGCAATAGGAGTACTACCAAAGCGCCTCCCATCCAGCAATAGGAGTACTACCAAAGCCCTTCCCATCCAGCAATAGGAATACTACCAAAGCCCTTCCCATCCAGCAATAGGAGTACTACCAAAGCCCCTCACATCCAGCAATAGGAGTACTACCAAAGCCCCTCCAGCAATAGGAGTACTACCAAAGCCCCTCCGATCCAGCAATAGGAGTACTACCAAAGCCCCTCCCATCCAGCAATAGGAGTACTACCAAAGCCCCTCCAGCAATAGGAGTACTACCAAAGCCCCTCCCCTCCAGCAATAGGAGTACTACCAAAGCCCCTCCCATCCAGCAATAGGAGTACTACCAAAGCCCCTCCCATCCAGCAATAGGAGTACTACCAAAGCCCTTCCCATCCAGCAATAGGAGTACTACCAAAGCCCCTCCCATCCAGCAATAGGAGTACTACCAAAGCGCCTCCCATCCAGCAATAGGAGTACTACCAAAGCCCTTCCCATCCAGCAATAGGAATACTACCAAAGCCCTTCCCATCCAGCAATAGGAGTACTACCAAAGCCCCTCCCATCCAGCAATAGGAGTACTACCAAAGCCCCTCCAGCAATAGGAGTACTACCAAAGCCCCTCCGATCCAGCAATAGGAGTACTACCAAAGCCCCTCCCATCCAGCAATAGGAGTACTACCAAAGCCCCTCCAGCAATAGGAGTACTACCAAAGCCCCTCCCCTCCAGCAATAGGAGTACTACCAAAGCCCCTCCCATCCAGCAATAGGAGTACTACCAAAGCCCCTCCCATCCAGCAATAGGATTACTACCAAAGCCCCTCCCATCCAGCAATAGGAGTACTACCAAAGCCCCCCCCCCTCCCCCCCATAAAGCAATAGGAGTACTACCAAAGCCCTTCCCATCCAGCAATAGGAGTACTACCAAAGCCCCTCCCATCCAGCAATAGGAGTACTACCAAAGCCCCCCCCCCATCCAGCAATAGGAGTACTACCAAAGCCCCTCCCATCCAGCAATAGGAGTACTACCAAAGCCCCTCCCATCTAGCAATAGGAGTACTACCAAAGCCCCTCCAGCAATAGGAGTACTACCAAAGCCCCTCCCCTCCAGCAATAGGAGTACTACCAAAGCCCCTCGCATCCAGCAATAGGAGTACTACCAAAGCCCCTCCCATCCAGCAATAGGAGTACTACCAAAGCCCCTCCAGCAATAGGAGTACTACCAAACCCCCTCCCCTCCAGCAATAGGAGTACTACCAAAGCCCCTCCCATCCAGCAATAGGAGTACTACCAAAGCCCCTCCCATCCAGCAATAGGAGTACTACCAAAGCCCCCCCCCCCCCCCCCATAAAGCAATAGGAGTACTACCAAAGCCCCCCCCCCCCACCCATAAAGCAATATGAGTACTACCAAAACCCATCCCATCCAGCAATAGGAGTACTACCAAAGCCCCTCCCATCCAGCAATAGGGGTACTACCAAAGCCCCTCCCATCCAGCAATAGGAGTACTACCAAAGCCCTTCCCATCCAGCAATAGGAGTACTACCAAAGCCCTTCCCATCCAGCAATAGGAGTACTACCAAAGCCCTTCCCATCCAGCAATAGGAGTACTACCAAAGCCCTTCCCATCCAGCAATATGAGTACTACCAAAACCCATCCCATCCAGCAATAGGAGTACTACCAAAGCCCTTCCCATCCAGCAATAGGAGTACTACCAAAGCCCTTCCCATCCAGCAATATGAGTACTACCAAAACCCATCCCATCCAGCAATAGGAGTACTACCAAAGCCCCTCCCATCCAGCAATAGGGGTACTACCACACGCACACAAACACAGCGGTCGACGGCACCGCATCTCAGTGCAAGAAGCATCACTACAGTCCCTGGTTTGACCGGGGTAGGCTGTCATTGTAAATAAGAATTTGCCAAGTTAAATAAAGTTTACACACACACACACAAAAAAGTTACTTTGTTGGCATTTACGTGTGTCCCCATTACCAGTAAAACATCATCAAAACCTATTTCTTTCACTTACTTGCTGTGCCGTTTCGTTGTTTCATTCTCAACCAGGATTTTATCATGCAGTGAAGTTTCAGCTGTCTGTCCGTGGTCTCTCTTCCTCGGTGAGCACTGTCACTGTGTCCGTCTGTCTGTGGCCTCTCTTCCTCGGTGAGCACTGTCACTGTGTCTGTCTGTCCGTGGCCTCTCTTCCTTGGTGAGCACTGTCACTGTGTCGGTCTGTCCGTGGCCTCTCTTCCTCGGTGAGCACTGTCACTGTGTCTGTCTGTCCGTGGCCTCTCTTCCTTGGTGAGCACTTTCACTGTGCCCGTTTCCATCTTGTCCAGCTGTGTCTAACATTTCACGTAAACCCTGTTTCTTGTCTGCATCGAAGTAGCTGTACCAATCATCGAGCATGGTGGCGACACAGTAAAGAGGCTCAGAAAGAATGCCACCGAATCGCTTGTTCACAGCCTAAAGTACTTTTGTAAGTTAACCCCACAGTCTGTGTGGGAAGTTTTGTTGAGCAGGTGTTTCAATGCCATGACAGCGGGTATCACGTCTGCTGTAAACACAGGTGGGCTTATTTCTCCAGTCAGTTGTTTGAATGGAGCGTTCATGTTTCCTAGTTTCAAACATATTCTCAAATGCAATTGAAATGGCAGCAGCGGTATGAGAACCAGCACATTCTTGAGCAATATGGCTTTCCTCAGTACAAAATCCTTGTTGACCCACTGTGCTGTCAGACTCATAATGCTCATGAGGCTGACATCGCTGGTCTAAATGTCAGTCGTGAAGCTCATGGATGTGAGTTTCAACAATACAGTTTAACTCCGGTAGGGCAACATCTGAAAAACAGTGTGTACCGGGGCTCGACCAGTCGGCGAAAGCCAACATCATCCCCGAAAGACGACGGTTGATTGTTAAGGGCAACAAATTGTATTATCTTGGCGTTAATGGATTTCGCCGAAGTTGTCTCGCTGAAATGTTCTTACTCTTTCAAATGACTGATCGACTTGAACTTGTTTAGTTGTTGGAAGTGTAGCGCTTAGTTTTTTTCTGCTTTTGTTCTGTGTAGCTCTGTATTTTTCGTTGCGTCATCTACCTACATTATATAGGTATGCACGTCATCTACCTACGCTATATAGGTATGTACGTCATCTACCTACGCTATATAGGTATGCACGTCATCTACCTACGCTATTATTTTTTTATTTCCCCTTTATTTAACCAGGTAGGCAAGTTGAGAACAAGTTCTCATTTACAATTGCGACAATTGCGACCAGTATAAACAAGTCTATATACGATGTGAGCAAATGAGGTGAGATAAGGGAGGTAAAGGCAAAAAGGCCATGGTGGCAAAGTAGATACAATATAGCAAGTAAAACACTGGAATGGTAGATTTGCAATGGGAGAATGTGCAAAGTAGAAATAAAAATAATGGGGGTGCAAAGGAGCAAAATAAATAAATAAATAAAATACAGTAGGGAAATAGGTAGTTGTTTGGGCTAAATTATAGGTGGGCTATGTACAGGTGCAGTAATCTGTGAGCTGCTCTGACAGTTGGTGCTTAAAGCTAGTGAGGGAGATAAGTGTTTCCAGTTTCAGAGATTTTTGTAGTTCGTTCCAGTCATTGGCAGCAGAGAACTGGAAGGAGAGGCGGCCAAAGAAAGAATTGGTTTTGGGGGTGACTAGAGAGATATACCTGCTGGAGCGTGTGCTACAGGTGGGAGATGCAATGGTGACCAGCGAGCTGAGATAAGGGGGGACTTTACCTAGCAGGGTCTTGTAGATGACATGGAGCCAGTGGGTTTGGCGACGAGTATGAAGCGAGGGCCAGCCAACGAGAGCGTACAGGTCGCAATGGTGGGAAGTGACAAAACGTGACAAAAAAGGGCTTTGGTGACAAAACGGATTGCACTGTGATAGACTGCATCCAATTTGTTGAGTAGGGTATTGGAGGCTATTTTGTAAATGACATCGCCAAAGTCGAGGATTGGTAGGATGGTCAGTTTTACAAGGGTATGTTTGGCAGCATGAGTGAAGGATGCTTTGTTGCGAAATAGGAAGCCAATTCTAGATTTAACTTTGGATTGGAGATGTTTGATATGGGTCTGGAAGGAGAGTATACAGTCTAACCAGACACCTAAGTATTTGTAGTTGTCCACGTATTCTAAGTCGGAGCCGTCCAGAGTAGTAATGTTGGACAGGCGGGTAGGTACAGGTAGCGATCGGTTGAAGAGCATGCATTTAGTTTTACTTGTATTTAAGAGCAATTGGAGGCCACGGAAGGAGAGTTGTATGGCATTGAAGCTTGCCTGGAGGGTTGTTAACACAGTATCCAAAGAAGGGCCAGAAGTATACAGAATGGTGTCGTCTGCATAGAGGTGGATCAGAGACTCACCAGCAGCAAGAGCGACCTCATTGATGTATACAGAGAAGAGAGTCGGTCCAAGAATTGAACCCTGTGGCACCCCCATAGAGACTGCCAGAGGTCCGGACAGCAGACCCTCCGATTTGACACACTGAACTCTATCAGAGAAGTAGTTGGTGAACCAGGCGAGGCAATCATTTGAGAAACCAAGGCTGTCGAGTCTGCCGATGAGGATGTGGTGATTGACGGAGTCGAAAGCCTTGGCCAGATCAATGAATACGGCTGCACAGTAATGTTTCTTATCGATGGCGGTTAAGATATCATTTAGGACCTTGAGCG
Organism: Oncorhynchus mykiss; assembly: GCF_013265735.2. Classification (NCBI taxonomy): domain Eukaryota; kingdom Metazoa; phylum Chordata; class Actinopteri; order Salmoniformes; family Salmonidae; genus Oncorhynchus; species Oncorhynchus mykiss. The sequence goes on along the minus strand of NC_048574.1, from coordinate 10,676,110 downwards.
TGGCTGAGGTGCACCCATGACCAGCTCTGAAACCAGATTGCATAGCAGAGAAGGTATGGTGAGATTCGAAATGGTCGGTAATCTGTTTGTTGACTTGGCTTTCGAAGACCTTAGAAAGGCATGGTAGGATAGATATAGGTCTGTAGCAGTTTGGGTCAAGAGTGTCACCCCCTTTGAAGAGGGGGATGACCGCAGCTGCTTTCCAATCTTTGGGAATCTCAGACGACACGAAAGAGAGGTTGAACAGGCTAGTAATAGGGGTGGCAACAATTTTGGCAGATAATTTTAGAAAGAAAGGGTCCAGATTGTCTAGCCCGGCTGATTTGTAGGGGTCCAGATTTTGCAGCTCATTCAGAACATCAGCTGAGCAGATTTGGGAGAAGGAGAAATGGGGAAGGCTTGGGCGAGTTGTTGTGGGGGGTGCAGTGCTGTTGACCGGGGTAGGAGTAGCCAAGTGGAAAGCATGGCCAGCCGTAGAAAAATGCTTATTGAAATTCTCAATTATGGTGGATTTATCAGTGGTGACAGTGTTTCCTATCTTCAGTGCAGTGGGCAGCTGGGAGGAGGGGTTCTTATTCTCCATGGACTTTACAGTGTCCCAGAACTTTTTTGAGTTAGTGTTGCAGGAAGCAAATTTCTGCTTGAAAAAGCTAGCCTTGGCTTTTCTAACTGCCTGTGTATAATGGTTTCTAGCTTCCCTGAACAGCTGCATATCACGGGGGCTGTTCGATGCTAATGCAGAACGCCATAGGATGTGTTTTTGTTGGTTAAGGGCAGTCAGGTCTGGGGAGAACCAAGGGCTATATCTATTCCTGGTTCTAAATTTCTTGAATGGGGCATGTTTATTTAAGATGGTTAGGAAGGCATTTTTAAAAAATATCCAGGCATCCTCTACTGACGGGATGAGATCAATATCCTTCCAGGATACCCCGGCCAGGTCGATTAGAAAGGCCTGCTCGCTGAAGTGTTTCAGGGAGCGTTTTACAGTGATGAGTGGAGGTCGTTTGACCGCTGACCCATTACGGATGCAGGCAATGAGGCAGTGATCGCTGAGATCTTGGTTGAAAACAGCAGAGGTGTATTTAGAGGGCAAGTTGGTTAGGATGATATCTATGAGGGTGCCCGTGTTTAAGGCTTTGGGGAGGTACCTGGTAGGTTCATTGATAATTTGTGTGAGGTTGAGGGCATCAAGTTTAGATTGTAGGATGGCTGGGGTGTTAAGCATGTTCCAATTTAGGTCGCCTAGCAGCACAAGCTCTGAAGATAGATGGGGGGCAATCAGTTCACATATGGTGTCCAGAGCACAGCTGGGGGCAGAGGGTGGTCTATAGCAGGCGGCAACGATGAGAGACTTGTTTTTAGAGAGGTGGATTTTTAAAAGTAGAAGTTCAAATTGTTTGGGTACAGACCTGGATAGTAGGACAGAACTCTGCAGGCTATCTTTGCAGTAGATTGCAACACCGCCCCCTTTGGCAGTTCTATCTTGTCTGAAAATGTTGTAGTTTGGAATTAAAATGTCTGAATTTTTGGTGGTCTTCCTAAGCCAGGATTCAGACACAGCTAGAACATCCGGGTTGGCAGAGTGTGCTAAAGCAGTGAATAGAACAAACTTAGGGAGGAGGCTTCTAATGTTAACATGCATGAAACCAAGGCTATTACGGTTACAGAAGTTGTCAAAAGAGAGCGCCTGGGGAATAGGAGTGGGGAATAGGAGTGGAGCTAGGCACTGCAGGGCCTGGATTCACCTCTACATCGCCAGATGAACAGAGTAGTAGTAGAATAAGGGTGCGGCTAAAAGCAATAAGAATTGGTCGTTTAGAACGTCTGGAACAGAGAGTAAAAGGAGGTTTCTGGGGGCGATAAAATAGCATCAAGGTATAATGTACAGACAAAGGTAAGGTAGGATGTGAATACAGTGGAGGTAAACCTAGGTATTGAGTGATGAAGAGAGAGATATTGTCTCTAGAAACATCATTGAAACCAGGAGATGTCATTGCATGTGTGGGTGGTGGAACTAATAGGTTGGATAAGGTATAATGAGCAGGACTAGAGGCTCTACAGTGAAATAAGCCAATAAACACTAACCAGAACAGCAATGGACAAGGCATATTGACATGAAGGAGAGGCATGCTCAGTCGAGTGATCAAAAGGGTCCAGTGAGTGGAGAGGTTGGTTGGGGGTCACGGCGATTTAGACAGCTAAATCGGTAGCAAGCTAGCATAGGAGCAAGCTAGCATAAGATGGAGGTCTGTTATTAGCCAACTCTTGCGTTCCGTCAGTAGATTAGTGGGCTTCCGTGTGGTAGAGGGGATGAATCCAAATCACACAACAACAACAAAAATAAAAACAATAGATATAGTTATAGAGGCCCAAGAAGAAAAATAAATCAATAAATAAAAATAAAATAAAAATTGTCCGATTGTCTATTCAGATAGCAGCCGATAAGTTATCCAACGGCTAGCAGGCCGCAGATGAGCGCCCAGGCAACGTTGCGCCGGAGGAGCCAGCCGGACAGTTCCCTCGGGTAGACAACGTCGGCAGTGTAGCCGTGAAGGCCCGGTGGGGCTCCGCGTAGGCAGCAAAACGGGTCCGGATAGGTGACTGCAGCCCAGGAGTGATTGATGGAACTCTTCAGCTGGCTAGCTCCGGAACAATTGATGTTAGCTCCGGAATCGACGAAAGCCGATAGTCACATGGATAGCAGCTAGCTAGCTGCGAGATCCAGGCATGGACGTCCAGAGCCAGCGGCAGAAATCCAGGGACATGGAGAGAAAAATTGGTCCGATATGTTCCGCTCCGAGCCGCGCTGCGCTGCGCCGCGCCGTACAAAACTGGCGATAGATTCTCGAGCCAAAGGACAGCCGATGACCACAAACCGTGGTCAGCTGAGTACCAACGATTAGCCAGTAAATAAGCTAACTAGCTTCTGAACTAGCCCCTGAACCAGCTTCAGAGTAGCTTCTGGACCAGCTTCTGGCTAGCTCCCGGCTAGCTTCTGGCTAATTTCTGGCTAGCCTCTCGGAGGATCACAGATCTGAGGTAAATAATACTTTTTTATATAAATATAAATTGGTGAAACGGATTGCAGGAGAGTGTTCTGAAGATGAGTTTTTGGAAAATTAAAAATGTATGTGAAAAAAAAAGTTTTAAATATATATATATATATATATATATATATACACACGGGACACGACAGGACGAGGACAAAAATACGTCTGAACTGCTATGCCATCTTGGGAGAGAACTTTGCTGCAGGTATATAGGTATGCACATCATCTACCTACATTATATAGGCATGCACGTCATCTACCTACATTATACAGGTATGCACGTCATCTACCTACATTATATAGGTATGCACGTCATCTACCTACATTATACAGGTATGCACGTCATCTACCTACATTATACAGGTATGCACGTCATCTACCTACATTATACAGGTATGCACGTCATCTACCTACGCTATATAGGTATGCACGTCATCTACCTACATTATATAGGTATGCACGTCATCTACCTACATTATATAGGCATGCACGTCATCTACCTACATTATACAGGTATGCACGTCATCTACCTACGCTATATAGGTATGCACGTCATCTACCTACATTATACAGGTATGCACGTCAGCTTTGACATCCATTTTGCACATCGGCTTTAAACTAGACATCGGGCCGACGCTGGCATTTTTAGCTAATGTCGGCCGATTCCGATATGCTCACCGATATATTGTGTATCCCTAAATATTACCAATCTCAAAGCCCCTCCCATCCAGCAAGGCTCCTTAACAGCTTCTACCCCCAAGCCATAAAACTGCTAAACAATTAATCAAGTGGCCACCGGACTATTTACATTGACACCCCCTCCATTTGTTTTGTACACTGCTACTACTTGCTGTTTATTATCTATGTATAGTCACTTCACCCCTACCTACATGTACAAATTACCTCAACTAACCTGTACCCAAGCACATTGACTCAGTACCGGTGCCCCCTGTACATAGCCTCGTTATTGTTATTTTATTGTGTTACTTTTTACTTTATTTGGTAAATATTTTCTTAACTTTTCTTAAACTGCACTGTTGGTTAAGGTCTTGTAAGTAAGCATTTCACAGTGAGGTCTACACTGTTGGTTAAGGGCTTGTAAGTAAGCATTTCACAGTGAGGTCTACACTGTTGGTTAAGGTCTTGTAAGTAAGCATTTCACAGTGAGGTCTACACTGTTGGTTAAAGGCTTGTCAGTAAGCATTTCACAGTGAGGTCTACACTGTTGGTTAAGGGCTTGTAAGTAAGCATTTCACAGTGAGGTCTACACTGTTGGTTAAGGTCTTGTAAGTAAGCATTTCACAGTGAGGTCTACACTGTTGGTTAAGGTCTTGTAAGTAAGCATTTCACAGTGAGGTCTACACTGTTGGTTAAAGGCTTGTAAGTAAAGCATTTCACAGTGAGGTCTACACTGTTGGTTAAGGTCTTGTAAGTAAGCATTTCACAGTGAGGTCTACACTGTTGGTTAAGGGCTTGTCAGTAAGCATTTCACAGTGAGGTCTACACTTGTATTCGGCGCATGTGACAAATAAAGTTTGCTTTGACTAGATGACCAATCTCAAAGCCCCTCCCATCCAGCTATGATCTTGAGTCCCAGACAGCTAGTATTCATCAATCCATGATGACCATGGGTTCTCCTCCTCACTTATGGGAGGGGCAATATACCCAAACATACATCTAGCCTAAATGCATATTCTGCCAGACATGTGAAAAAACACCAGTTCTCACCAAAAATACCATTCAACTGGCTAACCCACTGAAGCAATGTCCCTCCCAAACAACTGTTGGCAGTGACACAATCCACAAGGTGTGGCGGTACATAGTCTGTTCTCTAAAAGCTCAGGGTCTGCAGGGAGCTCTCTGGGCCCAGGGTGGCAGGAGAAGGCCTTCTCGCCAGCTGTATCAATAACAGGCCCTCTTCAGCTGAAATCACGCATGCCTAACAGGTGGCACCGGCTCAGGCAGCATCAGTTACAGCAACCTGACTGCAAGCTCTGTCCATGAATCAGGCACTCGGCTGGAACCTTTTTCTGCCACTGCTTGCAAATCGGGAAAACGATTAGACTTGTGTGTCACACACAGTCTTTCACTCATTATCATAACGGTCTTTATATAAATGGTTGTAATAAGAAATTTGCAATTTTCCAATACTGATGCATGAATAACTAAATGTTGCCAGGGTATGGAAACGTCAAAACCTTCTTGCTATCCATTTAAATAATGTATCTTATGCACATGATGTAGTGAACAATTCCATGCACATTCACATACAGATCCTTTGCAATACACCAACTTAGCTAGCTAAGAGATATGTCATGCTGCATTAGTCGTGGATCAGGTCCACTTTCAGTCACTTTCATTCCAGGCGTTTGATGAGAGGCACGAGCCTGGTACGACCAATATTCAACAGACAGGCGCTGCGGCAACGTTTTCCGTCTAACGGGAACCAGGAACAGACAAATGCTAGTTGATTGCTTAGATAGCTAACTAACGTTACATTGTGGTCGTGGAAAAACGTTTCAACCAGAAAACAATAAAAATGGTCATGAAGTTCAACTTCTATAGTGAGTATTGTAATGAACATAATGAAACGAAAAAGTGCAAATGACAGGTTTGATGAAGGTCTTGACAGACATTGTGGCTAGCTTAGTGGTGTTAGCTAATGTTAGCTAGCTAGTGAGCTAACAATGATAAATTAAGTTAGACAGTTTTGTAGCTAACTAACGTTAGCTGTGAGTTAACGAGGGCGTCGTATTGTTATTGAACGATACGAGGACATTATTGGGTAAGACATAACTAACTATAAACTAGCTAGTTGGCTAGACTAAGGTTAATAATACTTTCCTCCAAAATAATGCTATTATGGAATAAATGGGTGTTGCTTTGCATTATTTGAGTCTGTATGTTTATAATGGACAGTAGGATATCAAAAAGATCAGAGGAATATATATATATAATCGTTACATTTTGTACACAAGGCTGAAAACGGCGTGACGTCACGAGATCAGTGTTTCCCTGGTCGGTTGTCAAATGTAAACTAGCCAGTTAACGGGCCTTGCAACACAATGACAAGCGGACGAAAACAGCAAGAATACTCACGCTTTATCCACCATTTCCCTGACTTTCCACATGTTTAGCATGTAGACGCTCTATCAGTGGCTCGCCGCCTCAATAATGCGTCGTCCAGTCCCGTTTCCAACCACAGATGGACTTGCGTCACCGACAACAGAATTCCGAGTCCCTTCTGCCTGCCAGCTCTGTGGGCAAGTTACTACGGGAGACCTCTAAACGTTAGTGTATTTCACCCGGACAGGTTGTGCTTGGGATTGTTTTTTTTGCCTAAAATGGTCAAGGAAAGCAGCATTTCACCTACTTCATTATGCCTGTACTCAGAACCAATCTGCATACGAACATAGGAGAGGTATCTTTATGTTCCTACTTCCTAGACCTCTGCCAGCCCAATCATTCTTTAGTAAAATACACAAGTATGAGATTTTATGTTGTAACTGTGAATTGAATAGTTACAACTTTTCGCTGTTTGGCCGCATAGCTGTCTCTGCTTCTTTTTGTATGCATATGTTAATTGTTATATTTTACAGTTTTGTGTAGATTTTGTCCCTTGTGGTAATGCAACAAAGTAAAATCTACCTGGAAACGTGCAGTGTGCAGCGTTTTCCTTTTTATTTTCCACTAGTTTTGCTTTTTTTCCTGTTAGGCCACAAACTGTTCAGGCAAACAATTGACACCTTTCTCTTGTTGAAATTGAATTTATGGGACTGCACCTTATTTCAGAGTCTTGAGAGGACTCTTTCTTCCACGATCAGAATGATTGTATATTTGTAAGTGGAAAAATAGCTCAAAGAAACTAGTAAGGGATGGGTGCAGCTGTACGAACACAAGGAGAGGGTGACCTGTGACCTTTTATTTAAACAGTCTTTACGGCTTCATTGATGGTTTCAGGTAACATATTTTAGATTATTTAAAGTCAATGACAAATCGCAAGGATTCCATGCTGGTTTGGTTTGAAAGAGGCTAATGATTGCAGGTGGGGGGCATTTAAAGGGGTAGCCTCTTTTAGGTGGACATGGTTGATTACATTGAGAGGGTTATATTAATCCCACCCGTGCAGGCGTGTTTTGCACGGGCGGGCGTGCTTTCCGTGCAGGCGTGCTTTCCCGGGCGTGAGTTCAAAGCCCACGGCGAAGCCGGCGCAAAAGGGACGTAATTAAGCACATGTAGTAATTACTAGGATTCTGTGTTTTCCCTTGTAAAATGGATTGCTTTTCTAACATTTATTTAATGGAAAGAGATGTATGTATGTTTCTGGACGATGCACCATGCTGCCTTGTTGACAAAATTACAGAGTGTCCCCTCCCCGCTTTCCCCCAGATGACGCAATGGGCCATCGACCAGTGCCCCGTAGCTTAGCATAATCGAATCCGCCCATTAAATTAAGTGTGTGGCGACCAATAGTTAAGTAGGAAGTGGGAGGAGTTTTGTACAGCAAGGCATGCTGAAAATATGTCTAAGACCACTTTGTCTGTACAGTCTAAGAAAGAAACGTTTGTAACTTGCAAAGACGTTTAAAAATAGCCCCAAAAAAATCAACTCATCATTATGCTTAAACATAAATATTATAGCTCCTTGTTATATGAGCCACGTTACAATTGCCATGCAGTGTGTAGGGTGTTTGCCTATAACGCCAGCGGCCCGGGTTCGCTTCCCTGCCTCACTGTTTGTTACATTGGTGTTAAAAGTGGGATGGCGGCCGTGAGTGACTGCGGTAGGTTGACGCATAAGGACGTGTCTTCCCGTTCGGAGGGGGCAGTGTAGCGATCTTTGCTAAATGACCCACGTTACAATTCCTACTAAGTGGGGTACACCCTATTGGTGCGATGCGTAGGATGTTTGCCTTTCATGCCAGTGAACCCAGGTTTGCTTCCCTGCTCCACCATTCGCTACATCCTTATTATATAAAATGACTATATTGACTGATCTATAGGACCTCAACCTCCTTGGATCTTGAAGGCTCATGTATCTCCGTGTCAGTGGCAAATGATTCAAGAAGAGACCTCATTGTGGAGGACAAGTGAAAAGGTAATGGGATTTTCTGGTGCAGGCAGCCATCTACATGAGTACACATTCAGCTTGAAGAGTGCTGTCCTCAACAACGGTGGTGACAGCCAACAACAATGTCATTGCTCTTACTCCATATCCAGTCTGGCAGAGGAGTGAGGCCTGATCTGATGCACATACCTAAGCACAGTTCGCACGTTGTCATCCTGAATCCATCATGGCTGTCTCCATGACGGACAGGAGACAGCTATGCAGGACGTCCCAGTGTCGGCTCCGATCCTCAGGCCATTTCTCAGGATACCGTCTGCTCCTGACATGATCAGGGGACCCAGTTCAACCGCAAGAGGACCTCTGCTCCTTCTAAGCATAGACAGGAAATAAGTGAGAGGGGAAAATGACAACGTTCTGAATACAGATGGGGGGAAAAAAGTGACGATTTTAATTCAAACAAAGCATGACATGAGACAGCACTCACTGTCCCTATCTGTACTGTGCCCTTTGAGAGCTCACAACCCATCAAAACTGAACGACCAATGAAGAAGCAGCCCACAGACTGTCAGGCCTGCAGAAGAAATAAGAACATTCAAAAACAATTTCATCATTTTGACACGGAGGAGTGGCAGAGTTTGAGAGGGCCTTCTTTAACGAAGTAGTTTCTGGCCTCTTAATAAAGTATTCAGGAGTGTTGAGGTCACAGGGACAGGCTATAAGTAGTAAACAATGTATTTTAGATGCACTATGTCAGTGGGCTGCCAAGAAGAGTGCTGAGTTCTGTCAACGCCATTAGGCATGAATCGACCACTTCACTCTCCTGACTGTCACCCCCCCCCCCCCCCCCCCCCCCCCCCACGCCTTCCTTCACTATACCTCAGGTTTCACTATTTCTCCTCAGGACCTCATATTGCTGGTTTGGGTGGATTTTATACAAGGAAGTGGAATGTTGAACATATTAATAAATGTATATTCAATTGTATCCTCTTTCATTCATATACTGTGCCAGTCAAAAGTTTGGACACACCTACTCATTCCAGGGTTTTAGAACACCTACTCATTCTAGGGTTTTAGAACACCTACTCATTCAGGGTATTTCTTTATTTTGACTATTTACTACATTGTGGAATAATAGTGAAGACATCAAAACTATGAAATAACACATATGGAATCATGTAGCAACCAAAAAAGTGTTAAACAAATCAAAATATATTTGAGATTCTTCAAAGTAGCCACCCTTTGCCTTGATGACAGCTTCGCACACTCTTGGCAGTCTCTCAATCAGCTTCAAGAGGTAGTCACCTGGAATACATTTCAATTAACAAGTGTGCCTTGTTAAAAGTTAATTTGTGGAATTTCTTTCCTTCTTAATGTGTTCGAGCCAATCAGTTGTATTGTGATATAGAAGATAGCCCTATTTGGTAAAATACCAAGTCCATTTTATGGCAAGAACAGCTCAAATAAGCAAAGAGAAACAACAGTCCATCATTACTATTAGACAGGGCTATCCAACCCTCTTCCTGGAGATCTACCATCCTGTGGGTTTCCAGTCCAACCCTAATTTAACACACCTGATTATACTAATTAGCTTAACTAGCTGAGTCAGATATGCTAAATTAGGGATGGACTGAAAACCTACAGGACAGTAGATCTCCAGGAAGAGGTTTGGGCAGCCCTGCTATAGGACATGAAGGTCAGTCAATGAGTAAAATGTCAAGAACTTTGAAAGTTTCTTGAAGTGCAGTCGCAAAAACCATCAAGCTCTATGATGAAACTGGCTCTCACGGGGACCGCCACAGGAAAGGAAGAACCAGAGTTACCTCTGCTGCAGAGGATAAGTTCATTAGAGTTACCAGCCTCAGATTGCAGCCCAAATAAATGCTTCAGAGTTCAAGTTACAGACACATCAACTGTTCAGAGGGGACTGCGTGAATCAGGCCTTCATAGTCAAATTGCTGCAAAGAATACTATTAAATGACACCAATAAGAAGAGACTGGTGGAGAAGTGTGGGGGTGCTTTGCTGGTGACACTGTCAGGGATTTATTTAGAATTCAAGGCATACTTAACCAGCATGGCTACCACAGCATTCTGCAGCGATACGCCATCCCATCTGGTTTGCGCTTAGTGGGACTATCATTTGCTTTTCAACAGGACAATGACCGAAAACATCTCCAGGCTGTGTAAGGGCTATTTGACCAACAAGGAGAGTGACGAAATGCTTCATCAGATGACCATGAATCCACAATCACCCAACCTCAACACAACTGAGATGGTTTGGGATGAGTTGGACCGCAGATTGCAGGAAAAGCAGCCAGCAAGTGCTCAGAAAATATGGGAACTCCTTCAAGACTGTCGGAAAAGCATTCCAGGTGAAGCTGGTTGAGAGAATGCCAAGAGATTGCGACGCTGTCGTCAAGGTAAAGGATGGCTAAAATGTATTTTTATTTGTTTAACACTTTTTTGGGGTACTTTATGATTCCATATGTGTTTTGATGTCTTCACTATGTATGTAGAAAATAGTGAGAATAAAGAAAAACCCTTGACTGAGTAGGTGTGGCCAAACTTTTGACTGGTGCTGTACCTGCACTGTAACTGCAAGCTGTTGGCTAGAGTGCATGTCCCAATACCAAAGTGGGCACATTCGCTATACCTATGGAACATTTTTTGGGGGGGACAAAACCATCTACGCCTAGAGTTGAAAATGGGATGGAAACCCATTTAACTTGTATTTTTTTTATTAGGTACATGGGAATTTAACCTCCAATTTTTTTTTTTTTTTTTATGTATTTATGTATTTATGCCCAGTCTTTTATCTGCAAGAAGTCAATTTGATGGAAACAACTCTGATGGGAAAATGGTCCAGGGTTTCCCTTAGCTGGTAATTGCCAGGCATTTGGCCAATAATATTTTTTTTTTAATGCCAATTTTTAATTTAAATATTTTTTTGTAAATACAATTATTGCAGGCCAAATTGTCCAGGAGAAACTGTTTATCATAGCCTACACCCCAAATTTGCCATTCAGCATCCTTCTCTCAAGCCTTGCAAGTAACAGAGGAGCCTTGGCCTAGGCTACTGTTTATTGCTACAATGTAGGTAAACAAAAGTTAGAGGGAAAAAGTATATGCCTATAATGAACAGCCTATATTGAATATATGTTTTAATATTGTAGTGGACTAAGATGAGAAGAATACAGGTAACTGCAACTCCCTATTCAGGCAGGATGTAATTTTAAAACTTACATTTATAATTTATCATTATTGTATATCATTGTTATTATTCTAAGCCTATTTAATAATATGCCAAACCTGTTTTGTTGAATTCTGAGACATTTTTACATTTGCTAAATTAAATTTGATCTGTCTTAATTGTGTGCTCCATTTTTAAATAAAGATCGGTTATAAGTAGGTCTGTTGTAAAAAATAAATAACATTAGCCTATTTCTGTCATTTGTTGGGTACGGTAATTATTTGCCTTTGTTGGTAATTGCAGCCTGTTGGAAACATTTGAAGGTTTAAACCAGTTTGCAAGTATTTTGTTTCAAACCTTTTTTCTTTGGCCATATTAAGTTCCAACTAATGCTGTGTTTGCCGCAATATACACTGAACAAAAATATAAACGCAACATGTAAACTGTTGGTTTCATAAACTGAAATAAAAGATCCCCAAAATGTTCCAACATTTCTCTAATTTTGTACACAAATTAGTTTACATTCTTGTTAGGGAGCATTTCTCCATTGCCAAGATAATCCATCCACCTGACAGTTGTGGCATATCAAGAAGCTGATTAAACCGTATGACCATTACACAGATGCACCTTGAGCTGGGGACAAAAGTCCACTCTAAAATGTGCAGGGTTGTCAAACAACACAATGCCACAGATTTGAGGGAGGGAGTGTGCAATTGGAATGCTAAAGTTAATTTCTCTACCATAAGCCGCCTTCAGCGTTGTTTTAGAGAATTTGGGAGTACGTCCTTCCAGCCTCGCAGCATGCATATTGTTTTTATGATTTTTAAATATTCACATGAAAATCTGTCACCAATTGGATGGAAACCTATAGACACCCTAAAGATTCTGGAAAGTGCGCTGGTCCAGTGTCACTGATTATGCTTGCACATCATGGTTCACATGCACACACAAACATCTAAAGAATAAGCTTCAGACTAGGATTGAATATTTTCCCAGTATTTTACAAATGTTCCATCCAGAGAATAACCACTTTTCTCACTGGCAACCCGATATTTCGTGCCCAAACTGTAAGTATCATTCTAATGCATATTAATATCTAGGTTTTATTAGAGCTTTGATCGCTATGGAAATTAAAGTCTGATGCTACCTGAGTCTGATGAGCCCTACATTAAATACATTTTATAAGCCCTACATGAAATACATTTTATAAGCCCTACATTAAAGATATTTCACCAGTTCACCACGCTTGGAATTGCGCATGGTGATCTTAGGCTTGTGTGCGGCTGCTCGGCCATGGAAAACCATTTAATGAAGTTCCCGACGAACAGTTATTGTGCCGACGTTGCTCCCAGAGGCAATTTGGAACTCGGTAGTGAGTGTTGCAACCGAGGACAGACGTGTTTGTCTATAGAGATTGCAATGTTTGGCTATGGAGGTTGCATGGCTGTGTGCTCGATTTTATACACCTGTCAGCAACGGGTGTGGTTGAAATAGCAGAATCGACTAATTTGAAGGTGAGGTCCACATACATTTGTATATATAATGTATGTTAAAAAATAAGGTGACTCTCGGAAGCAAGATGGAGATGTGTAAATTAGATGTGCATTCAGTCCTTATATTACTGTAGCATATGCTGCAGCAAATGTAGATACCACAATGTAAATACACCTCTGACTTTATTGGGCAGTCACATTTACTTTTTAAAAATGATTTGTGTTTGTGTGTGTGTGTGTGTATGTGTACTGACAGAAGATCAATCAATTAATCCAAACTGTGCAGAGGCAATTTAAGAAATGGAAATTCACCAAAAGTTGAATAACATTCAGAGATTGTCAAGCCAAGCATTCGATACTGGGTAAGCCTGTAAGGCAGGAAGGGGTGTGTTTTCTTTTTGTCGAGATTGACATAGTCTATTTGTTGTGGTGTTGATAACACAAACATTATCGGTATGCTTTGCTTATTGGTTGTGTGGTGCATCGGCACAGAAACCTATTGGTGGAAAATTTGTTGCATATATTTTATATAACGTTAAAACAGACTTCCTCCGTGCTGACCATTGTCTGCAGACGGCTCTAATCGGACAGTAACGAAACAGGCAATGAGAGTGATTCTGTCCGTGGTGGTTGGAGAACCCTCAACCTTCTGGCCCCTAGCCCTACATCGACTGTGACACAACAGCTGAAGTGGCCAAGTCGATATCCATGAATATAAAGACAGGGTCGCTACAGTTATTTGTGATAATTAACCATATTCAGAGATAATTCTATGAGAGGGAAGGGTGTTCAATTTATTTTACAGTACAAGGGGGAGTGTCGTGGAAATATTTTGTTTACGTTGGTGAGGGGGGTGCATTTTATTATGACACCTTAAGTTGGACCAGACCCCCCCCCCCCTCCCACAGTACATGTTGATCGGTACCTTATGAATTCAGAACTTCAGGTCCACAAAAGTGTGTATGAGGGTAGGAGCTACGGAGTAGGTGGACAAGCGATTCTGAGTCGGTAAACTACCAATACTCATTGTGCCAATTAATGATGATCACACAATTGCATTTTAATTGTATTTCCACATACTTGTATGAACAGTCGATTGGTCAATATTGACAGGACATATTTTCCAACAGTTCACCCTGATCACTACACAATCCTTCATTGTAAATGTAATATTCTGTCTTTCCAATAGGTGGCACTGTGTCTCCAGATAAACCGTGATGAGTGGAAACAGGAGAACGGATACATCTCTAAGTGGGGAGTTCTTTTAACAGGCACTACTATAATCATAATATATATTTATAGCTTTTATTTTGAGCATATGTAACATTTTATGATATAATAGTAATAATAATAATTGTAATAAATAACCAATTATTGACCAAAGTTTTGAGTGTAAGTATTAAGGAATTTATAAAAGACAGATTATCAAGACATTGTAGAAAATGGCGTTCCACTTACAAAATGTCCCATAAATTAAATAGATTTCCATGTAACAGGAATAAACCTTTTTTTTTTCTATTTGTTTACATATGATTTTTTCCAGGGAAAGAAGCTGTGGTGAAAATGGGTTTGCATGTGGGGCAGGATCAGATGCTGTATGGTATGTGGGTGTATGACATGTATATCGCTTGGGAAAAGAAGGTCTGACTGTGGTCGTGGTAGCCAACAATAACAACTCAAAATAAAACAGTGGAGAGAGGCAAAGATATCCCGTCCAGCAGAGAGATTACAAACCTGAGAACCAAGTCATGGACATGGGTATGTAACATTAGAGCTAAATCAATGAACAAAGAACATTGTATTTCAAAAGAAAAGGAAATGGAAGAAAAACAGAACTCACTCGCATGGTTTCACAGTATTTCAACTAATTGGATCCATATGTAAAAAGAATAATGGGAAATTTGGATTGTTTTATTTGTGCTCTTTTTTTTGTTTTGCTAAACTATGAAGTGGGAGAGGACTGCAGATGACGATCAGTCATGGGAATTTCAGCTGCGTAAACAGGTCTGCTCCTTTTAATCTCGGGGAACGTTCAGTCCAACTCCTGACCTGTCACCTCCTGTCATTGTGAGAGCTGTCTGTCTATGTGATGGAACAGCACACGTTTACCAGGTTTGATGATGCACCGTGACCTGGGTCATGTTCATGGTGTCCACTGTGGTGGTTCCAATCAGGCCTAACAAAGCCTGTGTGGGCTGGGAAGGACCAGAGCCCTCACCAACTTCAGTGGGCGGGCATACTGCCCAGCAGATCATTTTCTGCTATCTGGGCATGCTGCCAATGTTTCTCCCCCGCACTGAAGAAAATCAGATCTGATGCCTCCTTTATATACTGTTTGAACTGGCTTCACCACAATCACTTTAAATGTTTATATTCCCTTCAAAATCCTTTGTCTAAACTGTTGTCGTTCTTCTGCCCCCCACAATAGAGGCAGCGTGCATTCCTAGAGGGTAAACAACAATGTGTGTACCCCACTTTCTGGCTCAGCCTGCGGTGGAGCCTGTCATTGTTCATGGAGGAGAGGGAACAAGGGAACGGTGAAAGGACACAAGACGTCCTCCATTTTTAGTTCCATAAGAAGTCCCAGTATGGCCACACAGTACAGGGCCTTACAGAGGGAAGCTGCAGTCCCCGGATGGCCACACAGTACAGGGCCTTGCAGAGGGAAGCTGCAGTCCCCGGATGGCCACACAGTACAGGGCCTTACAGAGGGAAGCTACAGTCCCAGTCCCAGTATGGCCACACAGTACAGGGCCTTACAGAGGGAAGCTACAGTCCCAGTCCCAGTATGGCCACACAGCACAGGGCCTTACAGAGGGAAGCTGCAGTCCCAGTATGGCCACACAGTACAGGGCCTTACAGAGGGAAGCTACAGTCCCAGTCCCAGTATGGCCACACAGTACAGGGCCTTACAGAGGGAAGCTACAGTCCCAGTCCCAGTATGGCCACACAGCACAGGGCCTTGCAGAGGGAAGCTACAGTCCCAGTCCCAGTATGGCCACACAGCACAGGGCCTTACAGAGGGAAGCTGCAGTCCCCGGATGGCCACACAGTACAGGGCCTTACAGAGGGAAGCTACAGTCCCAGTCCCAGTATGGCCACACAGTACAGGGCCTTACAGAGGGAAGCTACAGTCCCAGTCCCAGTATGGTCACACAGTACAGGGCCTTACAGAGGGAAGCTACAGTCCCAGTCCCAGTATGGCCACACAGCACAGGGCCTTACAGAGGGAAGCTGCAGTCCCCGGATGGCCACACAGTACAGGGCCTTACAGAGGGAAGCTACAGTCCCAGTCCCAGTATGGCCACACAGCACAGGGCCTTACAGAGGGAAGCTACAGTCCCAGTCCAAGAATGGCCACACAGTACAGGGCCTTACAGAGGGAAGCTACAGTCCCAGTATGGCCACACAGTACAGGGCCTTGCAGAGGGAAGCTACAGTCCCAGTCCCAGTATGGCCACACAGTACAGGGCCTTACAGAGGGAAGCTACAGTCCCAGTCCCAGTATGGCCACACAGTACAGGGCCTTACAGAGGGAAGTTATAGTCCCAGTCCCAGTATGGCCACACAGTACAGGGCCTTACAGAGGGAAGCTACAGTCCCAGTCCCAGTATGGCCACACAGTACAGGGCCTTGCAGAGGGAAGCTACAGTCCCAGTCCCAGTATGGCCACACAGTACAAGGCCTTGCAGAGGGAAGCTACAGTCCCAGTCCCAGTATGGCCACACAGTACAGGGCCTTACAGAGGGAAGCTACAGTCCTAGTATGGCCACACAGTACAGGGCCTTACAGAGGGAAGCTACAGTCCCAGTCCCAGTCCCAGTATGGCCACACAGTACAGGGCCTTACAGAGGGAAGCTACAGTCCCAGTCCCAGTCCCATTCCCAGTCCCAGTCCCAGTCCGACTCCCAGTCCAACTCCCAGTCCCACTCCCACTCCTAGTCCCAGTCCCAGTCCCACTCCCACTCCCACTCCCACTCCTAGTCCCAGTCCCAGTCCCACTCCCACTCCCAGTCCCACTCCCAGTCCCACTCCCAGTCCCAGTCCCAGTCCCACTCCCAGTCCCAGTCCTAGTCCCAGTCCCAGTCCCACTCCCAGTCCCACTCCTAGTCCCACTCCTAGTCCCAGTCCCACTCCCACTCCCAGTCCCATTCCTAGTCCCACTCCTAGTCCCAGTCCCAGTCCCAGTCCCACTCCCACTCCCAGTCCTAGTCCCAGTCCCAGTCCCAGTCCCAGTCCCAGTCCCACTCCCAGTCCCAGTCCCAGTCCCAGTCCCAGTCCCACTCCCACTCCCACTCCCAGTCCCACTCCCAGTCCCAGTCCCAGTCCCAGTCCCACTCCCACTCCCAGTCCCACTCCCAGTCCCAGTCCCACTCCCAGTCCCACTCCCAGTCCCAGTCCCAGTCCCAGTCCCAGTCCCACTCCCAGTCCCACTCCCAGTCCCACTCCCAGTCCCAGTCCCAGTCCCAGTCCCAGTCCCACTCCTAGTCCCAGTCCCAGTCCCACTCCCAGTCCCAGTCCCACTCCCAGTCCCAGTCCCAGTCCCACTCCCAGTCCCAGTCCCAGTCCCAGTCCCAGTCCCACTCCCAGTCCCAGTCCCAGTCCCAGTCCCACTCCCAGTCCCAGTCCCAGTCCCACTCCTAGTCCCAGTCCCACTCCCAGTCCCAGTCCCAGTCCCAGTCCCAGTCCCAGTCCCAGTCCCATTCCCAGTCCCACTCCCACTCCCACTCCTAGTCCCAGTCATGCTCCAAACATGCTGCAGTTTCTTTATCATCAGCTGCTGCAGCGTTTACTGAGGCTTACGTTTTTCTGTTCGGCACAAACAGGCAGAAGGAGCACATTCCAGAGCTGTTCCAAAAATAAACTGGAGAACGATAAATAAAGGGCCTTATTCTCAGCACACATCTGGATAGGAACAACCGTGGAGCACTGGGACCTAACCTCATGGGAGAGCTCCTGTGCATTTAAAGACTTGTATCAGCCCTCTTATCGCAGATGAAAACGCTCCCCCACCCCCGTTGCCACACACACACTGTGAAGAACAGCCAGCAAATAGGGTTGTGAGCATGGCTTCAGGCAGCCATTTTCTTTTTGTAAACAACCCTAAACTGGCATCATGCAGATTCATGACAGCAGTGTAACAGCACAGGTAGAGGAGATCCGCTCTCAGGGAATAAACAGAAAGGAATGGAGAGACTTTAAAGGTCAGTAAAGAGCAGTGAAAAGCCAGCTGCAGCGTCATGTGGGAACCAGGACAACCCCTCTCCTCCTGCTGTCCTGGTCACTCTCTCCATCCTGACACTGTCCTGGTCGCTCTCTCCATCCTGACACACACTGTCCTGGTCGCTCTCTCCATCCTGACACACACTGTCCTGGTCGCTCTCTCCATCCTGACACACACTGTCCTGGTCGCTCTCTCCATCCTGACACACACTGTCCTGGTCGCTCTCTTCATCCTGACACCCACTGTCCTGGTCGCTCTCTCCATCCTGACACACACTGTCTTTGTTCCCGAAATGCAGCTACTCTTTCATGACCAGATTCAATTGACAATTTAGCTGAAAAGGAAAGTGAAAACAAGGCCAAACATCTGGAGTCATTAACAGTTAATGTGGAAAATGAAGGGAAAGGAGAGGATGAAAACGTGAAACTTTCAAGGACAGAAGCTTTCTGCGTGACATGCATGATAAAACTGTGCCACAACTGTCTGTGCCACAGTCAAGCTGAGAAAAATGGCTGATAAGTGGTGATTTTTTTTTACACTAATTATTTGTCTATTGTAAATCGACTGAGACTATAGCGAATAAAGCGTAACATTAAACAGTACAACTTGTGACACCGACATCAGAATTTAATTGACAGTTTAGTTAGCGAAGATTAAACCCCAGATTAACCCCAGTCGCCTAAATATCAATAGCTTGTTCATTTATTTTTTACATTTCAAAAGAATAGACGCTTTTGAAGAATAGACAGCTCAGGGACCATCAGAGGGTAACATCCCAAATAATATAGGCCATTATAGAATGATAGATGAAAAAGGACAGTTCAGATTTCATAGCGAGACACTTAAGAGCCCTGTCAGTTCATGGCTTTATCTCCTCTCCCATGGGATGGTGAGCAATGCCAAAAATGCTCTTGCATGCAACTACCAAAATGCAATATCATGCTACGCTTCATGTCCATGGATCTATCCTCTCCAGCTACAAAAAGCATGGGAGAGAAGCAGGCTGCAGCTGGCAGGACTATAGATTCCCAAAAAGGGCTACTTCTCGTTTCACAGGAACTAATGTCCCTCAGAGGAAGAAATGGAGAGAATAAAACATAGAAATGGAGAGAATAAAACATAGAAATGGAGAGAATAAAACATAGAAAGGGAGAGAATAAAACATAGAAATGGAGAATAAAAGAGAAAACGTGTGCGAGAGAGAAAGAAAGAGAGAGTCGTCTTAAAGCTCCCCAGGGACTTGTGTTTTCTCCTCTATGTCCCCTCTATGTCCCCTGGGCCCTGGGGACTGGGCTCTGGGCTGTAGGCTCTAGGCCAGGGCTCTCCAACCCTGTTCCTGGAGAGCTACACTCCTGTAGGTTTTCGCTCCAACCCCAGTTGTAACTAACCTGATTAAACTTATCAACCAGATAATTATTAGAATCAGGTGCTCTAGATTAGGGTTGAAAAACCTACAGGAAGGTAGCTCTCCGGGAACAGGGTTGGAGTGAAAACCTACAGGAGGGTAGCTCTCCAGGAACAGGGTTGGAGTTAAAACCTACAGGAAGGTAGCTCTCCAGGAACAGGGTTGGAGTGAAAACCTACAGGAGGGTAGCTCTCCAGGAACAGGGTTGGAGTGAAAACATACAGGAGGGTAGCTCTCCAGGAACAGGGTTGAAGTTAAAACCTACAGGACTGTAGCTCTCCAGGAACAGGTTTGGAGTGAAAACCTACAGGAAGGTAGCTCTCCAGGAACAGGTTTGGAGTGAAACCCTACAGGAGGGTAGCTCTCCAGGAACAGGGTTGGAGAGTCCTGCTGTAAGCTAACCCAACCTGCCTGTAATAATGAACTCCACGTTGATTATCAGAGCTGTTATGGGAGCCTCGTTATGAATAACCAGGCTCTTGGCTCTCACTGAGCTTTTTAAAGGAGTGGTGTAACATGCTGTTAAATGTGAATGAAATTTACAGGTCTGGGCACTTATCAAAAGTCCCTTTTTGGCCTCCGCTGAGAGATTCCAGTACATGTACACGATGAAAACACTGATAAAGCCATGATTGTGGGTCTGAATATCACTGAGTAGAATCATCCACTGAGTAGAATCATCCACTGAGTAGAATCATCCATCCACTGAGTAGAATCATCCATCCACTGAGTAGAATCATCCACTGAGTAGAATCATCCACTGAGTAGAATCATCCATCCACTGAGTAGAATCATCCACTGAGTAGAATCCTCCACTGCCGCTGGATTTAACTGCCAAAATAAAGGAAACACGTGAGTAAAGGAGGGATATGGCAGGGGGTGGCAGGGAGCCTAGTGGTTAGAGCATTGGGTCAGTAACCAGCAGGTAGCCTAGTGGTTAGAGCATTGGGTCAGTAACCAGCAGGTAGCCTAGTGGTTAGAGCATTGGGTCAGTAACCAGCAGGTAGCCTAGTGGTTAGAGCATTGGGTCAGTAACCAGCAGGTAGCCAAGTGGTTAGAGCATTGGGTCAGTAACCAGCAGGTAGCCTAGTGGTTAGAGCATTGGGTCAGTAACCAGCAGGTAGCCTAGTGGTTAGAGCATTGGGTCAGTAACCAGCAGGTAGCCAAGTGGTTAGAGCATTGGGTCAGTAACCAGCAGGTAGCCAAGTGGTTAGAGCATTGGGTCAGTAACCAGCAGGTAGCCAAGTGGTTAGAGCAGTGGGTCAGTAACCAGCAGGTAGCCTAGTGGTTAGAGCATTGGGTCAGTAACCAGCAGATAGCCTAGTGGTTAGAGCATTGGGTCAGTAACCAGCAGGTAGCCTAGTGGTTAGAGCATTGGGTCAGTAACCAGCAGGTAGCCAAGTGGTTAGAGCATTGGGTCAGTAACCAGCAGGTAGCCTAGTGGTTAGAGCATTGGGTCAGTAACCAGCAGGTAGCCTAGTGGTTAGAGCATTGGGTCAGTAACCAGCAGGTAGCCAAGTGGTTAGAGCATTGGGTCAGTAACCAGCAGGTAGCCTAGTGGTTAGAGCATTGTGTCAGTAACCAGCAGGTAGCCTAGTGGTTAGAGCATTGTGTCAGTAACCAGCAGGTAGCCTAGTGGTTAGAGCATTGGGTCAGTAACCAGCAGGTAGCCTAGTGGTTAGAGCAATATTTAAAACAAACAAACTGGTGGACAGTGGACTTTCTCTCTCCAGTGGCTTATGGTTTCAGTTATAGATGGTGAACAAAAATTCTCTCTCAATTGCAGTGTGATTGAAATCTGAAAATAAACAATGACTTCCAAATGCAATGTTGTCATGATACATATCATCTTCTTTCTAAGAGTGTAAGTAAAACATAAACTCAGCAAAAAAAAAGAAAAATAAACCTTTTTTTAGGACCCTGTCTTTCAAAGATAATTTGTAAAAATCAAAATAACTTTACAGATCTTCATTGTAAAGGGTTTAAACACTGTTTCCCATACTTGTTCAATTGAACCATAGACAATTCATGAACATGCACCTGTGGAACGGTCGTTAAGACACTAACAGATTACAGACGGTAGGCAATTAAGGTCACAGTTATGAAAACTTAGGACACTAAAGAGGCCTTTCTACTGACTCTGAAAAACACCAAAAGAAAGATGCCCAGGGTCCCTGCTCATCTGCGTGAACGTGCCTTAGGAATGCTGCAAGGAGACATGAGGAGTGCAGATGTTGCCAGGGCAATAAATTGCAATGTCCGTACTGTGCGATACCTAAGACAGCGCTACAGGGAGACAGGAAGGACAGCTGATCGTCCTCGCAGTGGCAGACCACGTGTAACAACACCTGCACAGGATCGGTACATCTGAACATCACACCTGCGGGGCAGGTACAGGATGGCAACAACAACTGTCCGAGTTACACCAGGAACGCACAATCCCTTCATCAGTGTTCAGACTGTCCGCAAAAGGCTAAGAGAGGCTGGACTGAGGGCTTGTAGGTCTGTTGTAGGGCAGGTCCTCACCAGACATCACCGGCAACAACGTTGCATATGGGCACCAACCCACCGTCGCTGGAACAGACAGGACTGGCAAAAAATGCTCTTCACTGACGAGTCGCGGTTTTGTCTCACCAGGGGTGGTGGTCGGATTTACGTTTATCGTCAAAGGAATGAGCGTTACACCGAGGCCTGTACTCTGGAGCGGGATTGATTTGGAGGTGGAGGGTCCATCATGGTCTGGGGTGGTGTGTCACAGCATCATCGGACTGAGCTTGTTGTCATTGAAGGCAATCTCAGTGCTGTGCGTTATAGGGAAGACATCCTCCTCCCTCATGTTGTACCCTTCCTGCAGGCTCATCTTGACATGACCTTCCAGCATGGCAATGCCACCAGCCATACCGCTCGTTCTGTGCGGGATTTCCTGCAAGACAGGAATGTCAGTGTTCTGCCATGGCCAGCGAAGAACCCGAATCTCAATCCCATTGAGTACGTCTGGGACCTGTTGAATCGGAGGGTGAGGGCTATGGATATTCCCCCAGAAATGTCCGGAGACTTGCAGGTGCCTTGCTGGAAGAGTGGGGTAACATTTCCCAGCAAGAACTGGCAAATCTGGTGCAGTCCATGAGGAGGAGAAGCAACGCAGTACTTAATGCAGCTGGTGGCCACACCAGATACTGACTGTTATTTTTGGTTTTGACCCCCCGCTTTTTCAGGGACACATTATTCAATTTCTGTTAGTCACATGTCTGTGGAACTTGCTCAGTTTATGTCTAAGTTGTTGAACCTTGTTATGTTCATATAAATATTTACACATGATAAGTTTGCTGAAAATAAACGCAGTTGACAGTGAGAGGACATTTCTTTTTTTGCTGAGTTTACAATGTAAATAAATATTGATACTACACATCAGCATCATACAAAGATAAGACAAGTAATATTGAACTTGTTTCAACGCCAGCTAGAATGAAGTCATTGAAAAACTATTCCTAAATATCCTGTGTGTACATCATCTCATTGCCTGTACGCCGTGCAGACGTTTTCCCTGCATACCATTTACATCAAGCGGGCAGGCAGACAGCCTCAGAGGCATGAGAATTGCTCCGGGAGAGGAAAAAACAGCATCTCTCCCAAAGCAGAGAGTATACATTCTTAACTGCCTTGTCAAGCCGGTTCCTCACCGCACACACCAGGTGTTGAAAACCATGTTTGCCAGAGCAGTAATCTCTAATCGAGTTGATGTGACCCATGACGCTGCAGGCAAAAATAAATATTATTGCTTCTCATGCCAGAGACATGTTGGAGAAAAGGTGTTAATTGTTTTCAGGCTGTCATCTTAAAGAGCCTTTGACATAAATGAAGGCGATTGTGTTTATGTAGGTGTAAATCTTAGCCCGCTGAAGGAACATCTTTCCCTGTGCATTTTCTGGAATGTGAGGAGCTGTCATTAAGTAGAAAGGAAAACAGACGTCATAGATCATAGGGCCTGCTCTATATGAATACAAGTAGGGACGGAGAGAGGAAATCTATGGAACAACAGAGAGATGTAATAGGTTAAAGAGACTGCACTTAACCTCTAGTAGGACAGGATGCAACAGTACACTACAGATTCCGTGGACATGATGACTATTCGAGAACTTAGAAGAGACACAGCTACAGCATTGCTGTAAGGGTTCCAAACGGGTTCTTCAGCTGTCCCAATAGGAGAACCCTTTGGGGTTCCTGGTAGAATCTTTTTGGTTTCTATGTAGAACCCTTTGTAGAAAGGGTTCTATCTACAGGGAACCGAAAAAGGGTTCTTTCTACCTGCAACCAAAAAGGTTTTTTTTTAAATTTTATTTCACCTTTCTTTAACCAGGTAGGCAAGTTGAGAACAAGTTCTCATTTACAATTGCGACCTGGCCAAGATAAAGCAAAGCAGTTCGACAGATACAACGACACAGAGTTACACATGGAGTAAAACAAACATACAGTCAATAATACAGTATAAACAAGTCTATATACAATGTGAGCAAATGAGGTGAGAAGGGAGGTAAAGGCAAAAAAAGGCCATGGTGGCAAGGTAAATACAATATAGCAAGTAAAACACTGGAATGGTAGTTTTGCAATGGAAGAATGTGCAAAGTAGAAATAAAAATAATGGGGTGCAAAGGAGCAAAATAAATAAATAAATTAAATACAGTTGGGAAAGAGGTAGTTGTTTGGGCTAAATTATAGGTGGGCTATGTACAGGTGCAGTAATCTGTGAGCTGCTCTGACAGCTGGTGCTTAAAGCTAGAGAGGGAGATAAGTGTTTCCAGTTTCCAACCTGGAGGGTTGTTAACACAATGTCCAAAGAAGGGCCGGAAGTATACAGAATGGTGTCGTCTGCGTAGAGGTTGATCAGAGACTCACCAGCAGCAAGAGCGACCTCATTGATGTATACAGAGAAGAGAGTTGGTCCAAGAATTGAACCCTGTGGCACCCCCATAGAGACTGCCAGAGGTCCGGACAACAGACCCTCCGATTTGACACACTGAACTCTATCAGAGAAGTAGTTGGTGAACCAGGCGAGGCAATCATTTGAGAAACCAAGGCTGTTGAGTCTGCCGATGAGGATGTGGTGATTGACAGAGTCGAAAGCCTTGGCCAGATCAATGAATACGACTGCACAGTAATGTTTCTTATCGATGGCGGTTAAGATATCGTTTAGGACCTTGAGCGTGGCTGAGGTGCACCCATGACCAGCTCTGAAACCAGATTGCATAGCAGAGAAGGTATGGTGAGATTCGAAATGGTCGGTAATCTGTTTGTTGACTTGGCTTTCGAAGACCTTAGAAAGGCATGGTAGGATAGATATAGGTCTGTAGCAGTTTGGGTCAAGAGTGTCCCCCCCTTTGAAGTGGGGGATGACCGCAGCTGCTTTTCAATCTTTGGGAATCTCAGACGACACGAAAGAGAGGTTGAACAGGCTAGTAATAGGGGTGGCAACAATTTCGGCAGATAATTTTAGAAAGAAAGGGTCCAGATTGTCTAGCCCGGCTGATTTGTAGGGGTCCAGATTTTGCAGCTCTTTCAGAACATCAGCTGAATGGATTTGGGAGAAGGAGAAATGGGGAAGGCTTGGGCGAGTTGCTGTTGGGGGTGCAGTGCTGTTGACAGGGGTAGGAGTAGCCAGGTGGAAAGCATGGCCAGCAGTAGAAAAATGCTTATTAAAATGTTCAATTATGGTGGATTTCTCCATGGACTTTACAGTGTCCCAGAACTTTTTTGAGTTAGTGTTGCAAGAAGCAAATTTCTGCTTGAAAAAGCTAGCCTTGGCTTTTCTAACTGCCTGTGTATAATGGTTTCTAGCTTCCCTGAACAGCTGCATATCACGGGGGCTGTTCGATGCTAATGCAGAACGCCATAGGAAGTTTTTTTGTTGGTTAAGGGCAGTCAGGTCTGGGGAGAACCAAGGGCTATATCTGTTCCTGGTTCTAAATTTCTTGAATGGGGCATGTTTATTTAAGATGGTTAGGAAGGCATTTAAAAAAAATATCCAGGCATCCTCTACTGACGGGATGAGGTCAATATCCTTCCAGGATACCCCGGCCAGGTCGATTAGAAAGGCCTGCTCGCTGAAGTGTTTCAGGGAGCGTTTTACAGTGATGAGAGGAGGTTGTTTGACCGCTGACCCATTACTGATGCAGGCAATGAGGCAGTGATCGCTGAGATCTTGGTTGAAGACAGCAGAGGTGTATTTAGAGGGGAAGTTGGTTAGGTTCTTCAAAGGGTTCCCCTATGTGGACAGTCGAAGAACCTTTTAAGGTTCTACATATCCCCTTTTCTTCTAAGAGTGTAAGAATACATTATATTGAATATGATACAGCTATATACTCTACCTCTCTGGTTGTACAGTACACACTGGATATAATCCATGTCATCTATTTAAAGCTCTAATGTATACAAGCAGCAGTGTAGAAGTATGACAAACATGTCGGCAGAGAAAACATCACTCCCATGTTTTCGCCACTCTGTTCTCCTCTGTTCTGGGCTGTTTGAGCAGAGGTTTCAGCAGAGGTTTCAGCAGAGGTTTCATCCGAGGTTTCAGCAGAGGTTTCAGCAGAGGTTTCAGCAGAAGCTTATGAACTGATGGAAACATGGAAAATGCAAAGTGAAAGGGAAAGAGTCAACCAAGAGCCAACATGTCCCATAGTGAAATGCAGAGCGAGAGCCAACATGTCCCATAGTGAAATGCAGAGCGAGAGCCAACATGTCCCATAGTGAAATGCAGAGCGAGAGCCAACATGTCCCATAGTGAAATGCAGAGCGAGAGCCAACATGTCCCATAGTGAAATGCAGAGCGAGAGCCAACATGTCCCATAGTGAAATGCAGAGCGAGAGCCAACATGTCCCATAGTGAAATGCAGAGCGAGAGCCAACATGTCCCATAGTGAAATGCAGAGCGAGAGCCAACATGTCCCATAGTGAAATGCAGAGCGAGAGCCAACATGTCCCATAGTGAAATGCAGAGCGAGAGCCAACATGTCCCATAGTGAAATGCAGAGCGAGAGCCAACATGTCCCATAGTGAAATGCAGAGCGAGAGCCAACATGTCCCATAGTGAAATGCAGAGCGAGAGCCAACATGTCCCATAGTGAAATGCAGAGCGAGAGCCAACATGTCCCATAGTGAAATGCAGAGCGAGAGCCAACATGTCCCATAGTGAAATGCAGAGCGAGAGCCAACATGTCCCATAGTGAAATGCAGAGCGAGAGCCAACATGTCCCATAGTGAAATGCAGAGCGAGAGCCAACATGTCCCATAGTGAAATGCAGAGCGAGAGCCAACATGTCCCATAGCGAAATGCAGAGCGAGAGCCAACATGTCCCATAGTGAAATGCAGAGCGAGAGCCAACATGTCCCATAGCGAAATGCAGAGCGAGAGCCAACATGTCCCATAGTGAAATGCAGAGCGAGAGCCAACATGTCCCATAGCGAAATGCAGAGCGAGAGCCAACATGTCCCATAGTGAAATGCAGAGCGAGAGCCAACATGTCCCATAGCGAAATGCAGAGCGAGAGCCAACATGTCCCATAGTGAAATGCAGAGCGAGAGCCAACATGTCCCATAGTGAAATGCAGAGCGAGAGGTAGTGAAACACTAGAAACCCTGGAGAGAATGTGTTGTTTGTGGAACCATGGCAGTTTAGGCACTGGAGCTGGGTGTCTGGAATTACCCTCTCAAACCACTTCCTCCAGCCTACTGCACCCCAGAGGATACCTAGGTTTTCACCACCAAGCTCAAAGTACTTGATTGCAAAAAAAAAGAAGTGAACATGTTCAGGGTTGACAGTTAGGATAGGAAACAGTGCAGAATTGGATAATGCCTCCAGGCCAAACTGTAAGGCTTACCGTCTTGGTTGTAGACCTGCCATAGTGAATAAATGGTGGGGTGGTGTGTGTTCATGTTGGGTTAGGGCCGATGGAGAGAAAGGAGGATGGGGGGGACGGGGGGGTGATGGTTTATGTCGTGGGACAGTCGGTGTGTTTGCATGTTCCGTTATGGAGAGGTGTGAGAGGTTTGTCAGGACTCCAGAGCCTGTGGTTCTGTTCCATGGTGTATCCCAGGGACTACTACAGTAACAGAAGGACTGTGAGGGTGTCATGGCGGATTGAGCTTGGGGGGAGATAGAGAGGGAGCCTTTGGCAATCTCCCCTCCCCCATCTCGCCATCTGAGAGCTGTCAGGGGTTTAACTGTTTCACATATGGAATCACAAGTCCCCGACACGCCCACGTCACATCCCATTGCAGCATGACTGATGAGCTCAGTGCCATGGAGTGATCGGAGCAGGGGAAAGTTCAGATAGGGAGAGCACTTTCATCATGGGGGGAATGAGACAAGAATTTGGTCATGGCATTTTATCCACACCAGACCATCACTGCCAACTCCCCCCCCCCCCCCCCCCCCCAGGCAGGCCACCAGCCACACACACACATCCCATCCCACACATACCCCCTTTCTGTACCAGTAACTGGTGAGACGTGGTCATCCTCCTCTTTTTTAACCAGCTCATGTTTAAAACAAATACAATATGTAAAAACACCACTGTTTAGGGCAACAGGTAGCCTAGTGGTTAGAATCGTTGGGCCAGTAACCAAAACGATTGCTGGTTTGTATCCCCGAGCTGACAAGGTGAAAAATATGCCTGTGTGCCCTTGAGCATGGCACTTAAACCTAATTGCTCCTGTAAATTGCTCTGGATAAGAGCATCTGCTAAATTATTCAAACGTAAACTCGCCACTATAACTGGGGCTCTGCTTTAGCCATTTGTTTTTTCTCCCTTTTGTGCTGTCTGTCTGTCTGTCTGTCTGTCTGTCTCTGTGTCTGTCTGTCTGTCTGTCTGGCTGTCTGTCTGTCTGTCTGTCTGTCTCTGTGTCTGTCTGTCTGTCTGTCTGTCTGTCTGTCTGTCTGTCTGTCTCTGTGTCTGTCTGTCTGTCTGTCTGTCTGTCTGTCTGTCTGTCTGTCTGTCTGTCTCTGTGTCTGT
>NC_048574.1:10630175-10642675 GCF_013265735.2 Oncorhynchus mykiss | reverse complement strand
GCTCTCCCAATTCAACACCTGTGATTACTGTATGCCTTGCTGTATGTCTCTCTCAAATGTCAATATGCCTTGTATACTGTTGTGCAGGTTAGTTATCATTGTTTTAGTTTACAATGGAGCCCCTAGTTCCACTCTTTATACCCCTGATACCTCCTTTGTCCCACCCCCCACACATGCGGTGACCTCACCCATTACAACCAGCATGTCCAGAGATACAACCTCTCTCATCATCACCCAGTGCCTGGGCTTACCTCCGCTGTACCCGCACCCCACCATACCCCTGTTTGCGCATTATGCCCTGAATATATTCTACCATGCCCAGAAACCTGCTCCTCTTATTCTCTGTCCCCAACGCCCTAGGCGACCAGTTTTGATAGCCTTCAGCCGCACCCTCATACTACTCCTTCTCTGTTCCGCGGGTGATGTGGAGGTAAACCCAGGCCCTGCATGTCCCCAGGCACCCTCATTTGTTGACTTCTGTGATCGAAAAAGCCTTGGTTTCATGCATGTCAACATCAGAAGCCTCCTCCCTAAGTGTGTCTTACTCACTGCTCTAGCACACTCTGCTAACCCTGATGTCCTTGCCGTGTCTGAATCCTGGCTCAGGAAGGCCACCAAAAATTCTGAGATTTCCATACCCAACTATAACATCTTCCGTCAAGATAGAACTGCCAAAGGGGGAGGAGTTGCAGTCTACTGCAGAGATAGCCTGCAAAGTAATGTCATACTCTCCAGGTCCATACCCAAACAGTTCGAACTACTAATTTTGAAAATTACTCTCTCCAGAAATAAGTCTCTCACTGTTGCCGCCTGCTACCGACCCCCCTCAGCTCCCAGCTGTGCCCTGGACACCATTTGTGAATTGATCGCCCCCCATCTAGCTTCAGAGTTTGTTCTGTTAGGTGACCTAAACTGGGATATGCTTAACACCCCGGCAGTCCTACAATCTAAGCTAGATGCCCTCAATCTCACTCAAATCATCAAGGAACCCACCAGGTACAACCCTAACTCTGTAAACAAGGGCACCCTCATTGACGTCATCCTGACCAACTGGCCCTCCAAATACACCTCCGCTGTCTACAACCAGGATCTCAGCGATCACTGCCTCATTGCCTGTATCCGCTACGGAGCCGCAGTCAAACGACCACCCCTCATCACTGTCAAACGCTCCCTAAAACACTTCTGTGAGCAGGCCTTTCTAATCGACCTGGCCCGGGTATCCTGGAAGGACATTGACCTCATCCCGTCAGTTGAGGATGCCTGGTCTTTCTTTAAAAGTAACTTCCTCACCATTTTAGATAAGCATGCTCCGTTCAAAAAATGCAGAACTAAGAACAGATATAGCCCCTGGTTCACTCCAGACCTGACTGCCCTCGACCAGCACAAAAACATCCTGTGGCGGACTGCGCTAACATCGAATAGTCCCCGCGATATGCAACTGTTCAGGGAAGTCAGGAACCAATACACACAGTCAGTCAGGAAAGCTAAAGCCAACTTCTTCAGGCAGAAGTTTGCATCCTGTAGCTCCAACTCCAAAAAGTTCTGGGACACTGTGAAGTCCATGGAGAACAAGAGCACCTCCTCCCAGCTGCCCACTGCACTGAGACTAGGTAACATGGTCACCACCGATAAATCCATGATTATCGAAAATTTCAACAAGCATTTCTCAACGGCTGGCCATGCCTTCCGCCTGGCTACTCCAACCTCGGACAACAGCTCCCCCCCCCCCCGCAGCTACTCGCCCAAGCCTCTCCAGGTTCTCCTTTACCCAAATCCAGATAGCAGATGTCCTGAAAGAGCTGCAAAACCTGGACCCGTACAAATCAGCTGGGCTGGACAATCTGGACCCTCTATTCCTGAAACTATCCGCCGCCATTGTCGCAACCCCTATTACCAGCCTGTTCAACCTCTCTTTCATATCGTCTGAGATCCCCAAGGATTGGAAAGCTGCCGCAGTCATCCCCCTCTTCAAAGGGGGCGACACCCTGGACCCAAACTGTTACAGACCTATATCCATCCTGCCCTGCCTATCTAAGGTCTTCGAAAGCCAAGTCAACAAACAGGTCACTGACCATCTTGAATCCCACCGTACCTTCTCCGCTGTGCAATCTGGTTTCCGAGCCGGTCACGGGTGTACCTCAGCCACGCTCAAGGTACTAAACGATATCATAACCGCCATCGATAAAAGACAGTACTGCGCAGCCGTCTTCATAGACCTTGCCAAGGCTTTCGACTCTGTCAATCACCGTATTCTTATCGGCAGACTCAGTAGCCTCGGTTTTTCGGATGACTGCCTTGCCTGGTTCACCAATTACTTTGCAGACAGAGTTCAGTGTGTCAAATCGGAGGGCATGCTGTCCGGTCCTCTGGCAGTCTCTATGGGGGTGCCACAGGGTTCAATTCTCGGGCCGACTCTTTTCTCTGTATATATCAATGATGTTTCTCATGCTGCGGGCGATTCCCTGATCCACCTCTACGCAGACGACACCATTCTATATACTTCCGGCCCGTCCTTGGACACTGTGCTATCTAACCTCCAAACGAGCTTCAATGCCATACAGCACTCCTTCCGTGGCCTCCAACTGCTCTTAAACGCTAGTAAAACCAAATGCATGCTTTTCAACCGTTCGCTGCCTGCACCCGCACGCCTGACCAGCATCACCACCCTGGATGGTTCCGACCTTGAATATGTGGACATCTATAAGTACCTAGGTGTCTGGCTAGACTCTAAACTCTCCTTCCAGACCCATATCAAACATCTCCAACCGAAAATCAAATCAAGAGTCGGCTTTCTATTCCGCAACAAAGCCTCCTTCACTCACGCCGCCAAACTTACCCTAGTAAAACTGACTATCTTACCGATCCTCGACTTCGGCGACGTCATCTACAAAATTGCTTCCAACACTCTACTCAGCAAACTGGATGCAGTTTATCACAGTGCCATCCGTTTTGTCACTAAAGCACCTTATACCACCCACCACTGCGACTTGTATGCTCTAGTCGGCTGGCCCTCGCTACATATTCGTCGCCAGACCCACTGGCTCCAGGTCATCTACAAGTCCATGCTAGGTAAAGCTCCGCCTTATCTCAGTTCACTGGTTACGATGGCAACACCCATCCGTAGCACGCGCTCCAGCAGGTGTATCTCACTGATCATCCCTAAAGCCAACACCTCATTTGGCCGCCTTTCGTTCCAGTTCTCTGCTGCCTGTGACTGGAACGAATTGCAAAAATCGCTGAAGTTGGAGACTTTTATCTCCCTCACCAACTTCAAACATCTGCTATCCGAGCAGCTAACCGATCGCTGCAGCTGTACATAGTCTATTGGTAAATAGCCCACCCATTTTCACCTACCTCATCCCCATACTGTTTTTATTTATTTATTTTTATTTTTCTGCTCTTTTGCACACCAATCTCTACCTGTACATAACCATCTGATCATTTATCACTCCAGTGTTAATCTGCATAATTGTAATTATTTGCCTACCTTCTCATGCCTTTTGCACACAATGTATATATAGACTCCCCTTTTTTCTACTGTGTTATTGACTTGTTAATTGTTTACTCCATGTGTAACTCTGTGTTGTCTGTTCACACTGCTATGCCTTATCTTGGCCAGGTCGCAGTTGCAAATGAGAACTTGTTCTCAACTAGCCTACCTGGTTAAATAAAGGTGAAATAAAAAAAAAAAAATAAAAAAAAAATTTACAGTCTAGCCAGACACCTAGGTATTTATAGGTTTGCGGAGGAGTCAGCCTAGTACAATAAGACAGGAGTGAGAGACGAAAGCCTTGTTCACACTGCAGTGTGATGCTCAAATCAGTTGTGGAATACTAACTGGCCAAACAGCAAGTCACATGTGACCAAATCGGATTCGTATGCGTTCAGACAGAAGTCATTTGCTTACAACGTTACGCTAGTTGTCATAGTAACAACGGCATAGCTGCGAGAAGTACCCCATAAAAAGAAACATGTATGTACAGTCTATATATTTTTGTTGTGATTGTTTTGTTTTGATCCCAAAAGTACTGGAGCTTTAATAGTCCTGTATTAGCAGACCGATACAGTGTCTGTAGCGCAGCCCCCCCAAAACGTTGAGGAAAAAAGAACAAATTCAAATCGGATTTACAAATAAATAGGATTTGATTCACTTGAAACTGCCAATGTCAACAGGGCTTAAGAAACTTATTTCAAATACTGTATCTTGTTGATGGTGTCCACGGTAACGCCCAAACAACCCTGCAGAACATGATGTTGCTGTATTCTCAGCATTAGTAAGCGTTAGTAATTCTCAGCATTAGTAAACTTGAACCTAAAGAATTCACAGACCATTAATATTTTATGTGGCATATGCATCAGCTGTCTAGGCCAATCAGGGCCCTCGTGTGCGTTCTCTGTCTCCCACTCGCCGCCATGGTGATGAGAATGGTACCCTAACAGGGAACACAGTGCCTCAGAGCACCATCAACAGGCATTACTAATCATAACCAAGTAAGACTACAGCTAATAAATACACTACACATGTGTTTGGATAGATACCAATTCTGCTCTACTCTCTATCTCTCTCACAGCAGATCTGATGGAGTCAATAGTTTTTAAGCTGATTAACATAAATATACAAAGATTGATACTCTACTCTTGGCTAACATCAGCATCACCTTAGTACATCTTTACTGTGATGCCTCGATCTTAGACAAAGGAACTAATATTTTTTATTTTATTTTTTATTTCACCTTTATTTACAACCAGGTAGGCAAGTTGAGAACAAGTTCTCATTTACAACTGCGACCTGGCCAAGAAAAAGCAAAGCAGTTCGACACATACAACGACACAGAGTTACACATGGAGTAAAACAAACATACAGTAAAACAAACATACAGTCAATAATACAGTATAAACAAGTCTATATGCGATGTGAGCAAATGAGGTGAGATAAGGGAGGTAAAGGCAAAAAAAAGGCCATGGTGGCGAAGTAAACACAATATAGCAAGTAAAACACTGGAGTGGAAGAATGTGCAAAGTAGAAATAAAAATAATGGGGTGCAAAGGAGCAAAATAAATAAATAAAATAAAATAAATTCAGTAGGGAAAGAGGTAGTTATAGGTGGGCTAGTGAGGGAGATAAGTGTTTTCAGTTTCAGAGATTTTTGTACTTAGTTCCAGTCATTGGCAGCAGAGAACTGGAAGGAGAGGCGGCCAAAGGAAGAATTGGTTTTGGGGGTGACCAGAGACATATACCTGCTGGAGCGCGTGGGTGGGTGATGCTATGGTGACCAGCGAGCTGAGGGGACTTTACCTAGCAGGGTCTTGTAGATGACATTGATCCAGTGGGTTTTTGCGACGATAATTATGCGAGGGCCAGCCAACGAGAGCGTACAGGTCGCAATGGTGGGTAGTATATGGGG
Source organism: Oncorhynchus mykiss (assembly GCF_013265735.2). Lineage (NCBI taxonomy): Eukaryota > Metazoa > Chordata > Actinopteri > Salmoniformes > Salmonidae > Oncorhynchus > Oncorhynchus mykiss. The sequence goes on along the minus strand of NC_048574.1, from coordinate 10,637,270 downwards.
CTTTGGTGACAAAACAGATGGCACTGTGATAGACTGCATCCAATTTGTTGAGTAGGGTATTGGAGGCTATTTTGTATATGACATCGCCGAAGTCGAGGATTGGTAGGATGGTCAGTTTTACAAGGTTATGTTTGGCAGCATGAGTGAAGGGTGCTTTGTTGCGAAATAGGAAGCCAATTCTAGATTTAACTTTGGATTGGATATGTTTGATGTGGGTCTGGAAGGAGAGTTTACAGTCTAACCAGACACCTAGGTATTTGTAGTTGTCCATGTATTCTAAGTCAGAGCCGTCCAAAGTAGTGATGTTGGACAGACGGGCAGGTGCAGGCAGCGATCGGTTGAAGAGCATGCATTTAGTTTTACTTGTATTTAAGAGCAATTGGAGGCCACGGAAGGAGAGTTGTATGGCATTGGAACTTGCCTGGAGGGTTGTTAACACAGTGTCCAAAGAAGGGCCAGAAGTATACAGAATGGTTCGTCTGCGTAGAGGTGGATCAGAGACTCACCAGCAGGAAGAGCGACATCATTGATGTATACAGAGAAGAGAGTCGGTCCAAGAATTGAACCCTGTGGCACCCCCATAGAGACTGAGGTCCGGACAGCAGACCCTCCGGTTTGACACACTGAACTCTATCAGAGAAGTAGTTGGTGAACCAGGCGAGGCAATTTGAGAAACCAAGGCTGTCGAGTCTGCCGATGAGGATGTGGTGATTGACAGAGTTGAAAGCCTTGGCCAGATCAATGAATATGGCTGCACAGGAACGTTTCTTATCGATGGCAGTTAAGATATCGTTTAGGACCTTGAGCGTGGCTGAGGTGCACCCATGACCAGCTCTGAAACCAGATTGCATAGCAGAGAGGGTATGGTGAGATTCAAAATGGTCGGTAATTTGTTTGTTGACTTGGCTTTCGAAGAACTTAGAAAGGCAGGGTAGGATAGATATAGGTCTGTATCAGTTTGGGTCAAGAGTGTCCTCCCCCTTTGAAGAGGGGGATGACCGCAGCTGCTTTCCAATCTTTGGGAATCTCAGACGACACGAAAGAGAGGTTGAACAGGCTAGTAATAGGGGTGGCAACAATTTTGGCAGATAATTTTAGAAAGAAAGGGTCCAGATTGTCTAGCCCGGGTGATCTGTAGGGGTCCAGATTTTGCAGCTCTTTCAGAACATCAGCTGACTGGATTTGGGAGAAGGAGAAATGGGGAAGGCTTGGGCGAGTTGCTGTGGGGGGTGCAGTGCTGTTGACCGGGGTAGGGGTAGCCAGGTGGAAAGCATGGCCAGCCGTAGAAAAATGCTTATTGAAATTCTCATAGTATGGGGTCTCACCCACTTTCACTAAGCATTGGAGATGCAGTACATGAACACAAGTATGTGGACACCTGCTCGTCGAACATATGATTCCATGATCATGGGCATTAATATGGAGTTGGTCCCCCCCTTTGCTGCTATAACAGCCTCCACTCTTCTGGGAACACCTTCCACTAGATGTTGGAACATTGCTGCGGGGACTTGCTTCCATTCAGCCACAAGAGCATTAATGAGGTCGGGCACTGATATTCGGGCGATTAGTTTAGCCTCATAGTCGGCGTTCCAAAGGTGTTCGATAGGGTTGAGGTCAGGGCTCTGTGCAGGCCAGTCAACTTCTTCCACACCGATCTCAACAAACCATTTTTGTATGGACTTTACAGTTGGCACTATGCATTAGGGCAAGTAGCTTTCTCCTGGCATCCGCTAAACCCAGATTTGTCAGTCAGACTGCCAGATGGTGAAGCGTGATTCATCACTCCAGAGAACACGTTTCCACTGCTCCAGAGTCCAATGGCGGCAAGCTTTACACCATTCCAGCCGATGCTTGGCATTGCGCATGTTGATCTTAGGCTTGTGTTGCGGCTGCTCGACCATGGAAACCCATTTCATGAAGCTCCTAAAGAAGCTCCTTACACGGTAGTGAGTGTTGCAACACTCACAGAACGAGCTTCGGCACTCGGCAATCCCCTTCTGTGAGCTTGTGTGGCCTACCACTTCGCGGCTGAGCCGTTGTTGCTCCTAGATGTTTCCACTTCACAATAATAGCAATTACAGTTGGCCAGGGCAACTCTAACAGGGCAGAAATGTGACAAACTGACTTGGTGGAAAGGTGACACCCTATGATGGTACCATGTTGAAAGTCTCTGAGCTCTTCAGTAAGGCCATTCTACTGCCAATGTTTGTCTATGGAGATTGCATGGCTGTGTGCTCGATTTTATACACCTGTCAGTAACGGGTGTGGCTGAAATAGCCAAATCCACTAATACGAAGGGGCGTCCACATACTTTTGTATATTTAGTATATCTTCGATGGGAGAACATGTCTGAAATCACATACCACTGCTGTGCTCCCCTGTGGAGACTGAAGACCCCAGCCCAAACCACTGAGGTATTTCTGTCACCCCAGCTGAGTTCCACTTAGCCAACAGGGTTAGCCCCTCAGAGAGGAGCTACAGAGACACTAGCAGGACCGGGCCTTAGGACACGCTTACTGAAGGAGTTATAATGAACAGGAAATGAGCTCAAGGCTAATGTAACAAAGCAATGTTATACAGAGAGGATTCTACTGTGGTTGGAGTGTCCCATCGAAAGGCTCAGAGCTCAGTTAGCCAGGGCAAGATGCTCCAAAGGGGGACACCATGTCTGATCAGTGACGGTGATGAGGGAAAGGGTAATGAGGGGAAGAACTAGACAACGTGAATAGGAACATGTGATTCCAATTGACATGTTTGCATTGGGGTGAGCAAACTGTGGTTTCCCTGTCATAATGATATAAAGCAGGATTACCACAGAGATGAGGGTTAGGAGAGGTCACGAGTTCACCTTCCCACAGTGAGGTTCAACAGGGAGAGAATAGAGATCGGGAGGGAAGCTGCTCCTCAGGCAAAGATACAAGGTGCAGTGTACGTCCATGTTAGAAGTCCATGTTTTGGACATTGCACATGTATTAGTGACCTGTGACCTGTGACCTGGAGGAGTGATAGAAGATCTGTGGTTTGTGCACGGTAATAACAAAGAATGAGAGAAGGCCTACCATGGCTTGTAGTAGACGTGTTCCCCCTTGTTCAGATTTAATCCAGGTGGAACTACGTTTCCATTGTGGAAGGACCACCAGAGGGCAGGCTGGGCTCATGGATAGTAGCCCAACAAGACATGGGAGACAAGGTAACCAGAGGCAATTAAGCACAGCTGACGGTGCTAATGACATACTCTCCTTCCCCTATAAGAGAGAGAATGGAACCAGCAGTCTAGGGGGGAAACTATCTCTGGAAGATGGCCACCGAGAGAGAGGAGCTATCCAGGAAGAACCACTAAGACGGTGACAATCCCGTGACTTTTTGTTGTAGTTTAAAGATAATCCTATTGTGTTCCTGTTTCATCTGGAGAAGAAGATGTATGTTTTTCCTTGGAAGATTTTCATTGATTATGTTGGAGTGTTTGTGCTGACCCAATGCCCTCAATAGAGAACTGTGTTCAATCAAGAAAACTTACTCCTGACTCGTTTATTCCACCTTCCCGCTTTAGAGTGACGCCCAAATACTTGGTCCGCTCACATTGGTGGAGGATGCGGGCATTAGGTGGACGAGTGACACAAGGATAAGTGAGTAAATCAAGATTCTTCCAATAGACCCGGAGGAACCATTCAAGAACAATGGATAACGCCCTACTACAACAATTGATCACGGCACAGCAGACAACCATAGAACTCCTGCAACAACAGCTGAGCCGACGAGAAGAACCTAGAGTTAAGCCAAGAGCGGCTGCTCACGCCATCTTACCTCGTCTCTCCAAGGAGGATGATATTGAGGCCTTTCTCATGACCTTCGAAAGGACGGCCACCTTGGAAGAGTGGCCGCCCACAGAATGGGCGAGCGCATTAGCCCCTCTTTTGACCGGGGTGGCTCAGGAAGCCTATTTTGACCTGGATTCCCGCGAAGCTGCGGACTATGGGCGACTAAAAACCGAGATCCTGTCCCGGTACCAACTGACTGCCAGAGATAGGGCTGTAAAATTCCATCAATGGACCTATACAGCTGATCAACCCGTCCGTGCCCAGATCTTCGCATTAATACGACTGACGAAAACAGTGGCTAGAACCTGGAAAGGGAGTAGGACATGTGATAGAGACTCTCGTAGTGGACAAGATATTGAGAGAATTACCCAGTGACTTAAAAAGGGTTGTGGGGCAAGCCAACCCGTTGTCAGCCGACGACATAGCCCAGGCGGTAGAAACATATCGGTCTACAGGGGAGTTGTTAAAAAGTGACAAGGAGGAACGGAAGGAGTCTTCCAATCCCGTACCACGACTCATCCCGGCGCGCCCGCCGCCGAAACGTCCAAACCCCCCCCGGAGGTGGGAGAAGTCAGCCACCACACAGCAGGGTCGGTGTTATAAATGTCAGTCTCCCAACCATTATGCCCCACAATGTCCTAACAAGGATGAGCCCATGGTCACGGAGTCATCACTGCCTATCCCCACACATCCCGTTTTGAGGGGGCAGGATCAACACTGTTGGTTAGCAGAGATAGCCCCAGCCTCAGAGATTCCGGTGCGAGTCGAAGGACAAGATGTGGTAGCTATTCTCGACTCGGGAAGTATGGTTACGTTAGTAGAGGAGCGGATGGTGACCTCCGCAGCACTGCTACCAGACACCCACTATTACCCCACTGTGAATCTGCCTATTCTCACTCCAAAAGGAAGGTGTACAGTCAGGGCAGGGAAAGTGCCCCAGCTGAAGGTGCCATTATTGATCGGGAGAGACTGTCCCCTATATAAGGAGCTTCGGCAGATGATGTTATGTACGGGAAGAAGAGGGACAGGAAAGAAGAGAAAATCCAAGCCCGAGGTAGTAGTCCTACAAGGAGACGTAGCCGCGTCCTCGTCCTCTGCGGCAGAGGAAGAAATAGCGACCCAACGTTTACGACAGATATTCCAGGGAACCACCGATGAAGACACATATGAAGGGTTATACACAACGCAGGAAGAAAGGAGCAACCAGGCGCTAAGGGATATATTTGAAGCTCCATCCGAGGAGGGAACCTGGAAGGGATTCTCCTCGGTCACCCCTGATGGAGATGTGGAACATCCTCCACATCCCTCTACCGAGGTCGACCTGCCCCAGGAATTAAAGGGACAGTTCGGCACCTCGCAGCATAGAGACCCAGACCTAAGGGAGGCCATGAGGAAGGTGAAGGTGATCGACGGGAGGAACGTCGACGGATCAGGTGAGCCCCCTCTTCCTTACTATGCAATCAGGCGGGGTCTCTTATACTGGGTCGTACGACGAAGGGGGGAAAACCAGGAATTACTAATGGTGCCTAGGCCATACAGGGATACAGTTCTACAGTTAGCCCATTCCCACGTCCTAGGAGGACACCTGGCACGAGACAAGACTATTGACAGAATCATGCAGAGATTCTATTGGCCCCGGGTCACCCGGGATGTGGCCAGGTATTGTAGGACGTGTGATCAATGTCAACGTACAGCCCCACGGCCATACCTACGTAACCCTTTGATTCATAGTCCCCATCATAGAGACTCCCTTTGAACGCATAGCTATGGACCTCGTAGGACCCCTCCCAAAATCCGCCAGAGGACACGAGTACATCCTAGTGGTTATAGATTACGCTACCAAGTTCCCGGAGGCCATACCCCTGCGTAACATGTCGTCAAAGGGAATTGCCAAGGAGTTATTCCTGATGTTCTCTCGTGTGGGCCTCCCCAAGACTATCTTAACCGATCAAGGAACCCCGTTCATGTCCCGGTTGATGAAGGACTTGTGTCGGTTATATCAGGTTCAACAGATACGTACAAGCATATTCCACCCTCAAACAGACGGGTTGTGTGAACGCTTGAACAAAACGATTAAAAGCATGTTGAGAAGAGTGGTGTCCCGAGACGGGAAAAACTGGGACATGCTTCTCCCACACTTAATGTTTGCCCTGCGAGAAATACCCCAGGCATCCACTGGATTCTCTCCGTTTGAATTGCTCTATGGCAGACCCTGTCGAGGAATCCTCGACTTAGCCAAGGAGACCTGGGAGACCCAACCATGCCCCTTTCGATCCACAATAGAGCACGTTACCCTGATGAGAGACCGCCTGTCAGCAGTGTGGCCCATAGTCAAGGAGCATATGGAGAAGGCCCAAAGGACCCAAGGCCGGGCCTATGATAAGTCAGCGACCCCCCGTGAGTTCACCGTGGGAGAGAAAGTGATGGTGCTTGTGCCCACGGCCGAACATCGCTTGCTGGCGCAGTGGAGGGGGCCCTACGAGGTAATGAAAAGGGTCTCACCGGTCAATTACCTCATCAAGCAACCTGACAGGAGGAAGAAGGTCCAACTCTATCACATAAACCTGCTGAAGACGTACCATGGACGAGAGGAGGAGGTGGCTTTGATGGCCCTGGAGGGCAAAGGAAAAGAGGAGGCTCTACCACAGGTGCGCCGTGGCCAAACTCTCCTACCGGAGCAGTCAAGACAGCTAGACAAGCTGATTATGAGCTTCGGTCGAATATTCTCTCCATTCCCAGGACAAACAGATGTCCTGTTCCACCATATCCACACTGAACCCGGCAAGAAGGTGCATATCCGCCCTTACAGGATTCCTGAGGCTCGCCGAGTCATCGCTAAGAAAGAGGTGAGGGAAATGTTGAGGATGGGCGTGATCGAGCCCTCGACGAGTGAGTGGTCCAGTCCCATAGTCCTGGTCCCCAAATCCGATGGTAGTATGAGACTCTGCAACGACTTTAGGGGCGTGAATGCCATCTCTACATTCGATGCGTATCCCATGCCCCGCGTGGATGAACTCTTGGAGCGCTTAGGAAAGGCCAAGTTCATCACTACCCTGGATTTGACGAAGGGATATTGGCAAGTGCCGGTGGCTCCGGAGGATCGCCCAAAGACTGCCTTCGCCACCCCAGAGGGGCTTTTCCAGTATGTGAGGATGCCCTTCGGACTGCACGGTGCCGCTGCAACTTTCCAACGCCTCATGGATGCCATTCTACGGCCCCATCAAGAGTATGCAGCGGCGTACATAGACGATGTGGTCATCCACAGCGAGGACTGGGA
>NC_048574.1:10537675-10625175 GCF_013265735.2 Oncorhynchus mykiss | reverse complement strand
CGGCCGGGAGCCTAGCAATTAACAGCGCTCGGCCAGTAACCGAAAGGTCGCTGGTACGAATGACTGAATTGCTCCTGTAAGTCGTACTGGATAAGAGCATCTACTAAATGAAAAAAAAATTATAATAATGAAATATATCCCTCATACTCAGCAACTCAAATATTGAATAACCCCTTCTATTTATATAGCATACATTTTTAGTCTACTGTAATTATAAAATATTAGACTGTGTTGTAAAGCCTACTATTTTTCACCTAGCCCTAGTGTTAGTAGTGTATGCCTGTTGTGGCAGGGAGTCCGTCCTCTGTCCGTGCAGATGCGTGTCCTTGGCTGTCAGTGATTTCTACCATCACTTTGAGGGTGCGCGGGAGCCTGGCTCAAGGTCAGGCAGGAAATGCCTGTGCAGATGTAGCAGTAATTTAGGACGCAAAGAGGATATTCCAGCGCAGAGGAAAAGAACAACACAGGAAATAGCATAGTCTGAAGTTCATTACTGTTCCCTGTGTGTGTAGTTATATATAATCTATAACAAAGGAGTCATGAAGGAAACACACATAGCCTTATAACATATAGGTATAAAACAAAAGTGATTCTGCTTGTTCAGATACCTGAGCATCTTAGTCACGATACACCATCTGCATTGTGTCTTACTTTGAGGGAACCATTTTTTTGTGAATGAAAGATAAAATCAAGGTTAATCTTTTACTGCAGTGGACTAAATCAGGGTCACACCGTGTTTCTTGGTAGTCTTAAACAAATCTACTTTGAAACAAAAGTCTACACCTCACACACATGGTTATGGTCTTAAAAAAAGAAGACACCTGTACCATGTCAGATATAGAGTTGAAATGTGTTACATTTTGCACTTGCATCCCAACATTACACTTTATATACGTCACGGAAGACTGAAACATATATTTTTTAAACACATTTGACATAGAAACACTGTCTTTTTTGCATTTAAAAAAAATGTATGTTGATTAATTAGGAAATTAGAAAAAATATTCATAACATTCCACCCATGAGGCCACTAGAGGGCGAGAATATGACAAGACAATGACTGCATTTGACTACCTATAGACATTCTTCATAATGTGTTATGGACTCTCAAAGCTCTTCTGAACGATATCATAACTATGTCCATTGTAACCGAGTTGACATTATACAGATTGTGCACAGTTTTTTCTCTGCTCAGACTAGATGGCGCCATTCTCTCAGGAAAGCGATGGACAAAAACAAATAATATTTGGCATCTGTCTCTCTCTCTCTCCCTCTCTCTCTCTCGCTCTCTCTCTCTCTCTCTCTCTCTCTCTCTCTCTCTCTCTCTCATGCTGTGCTGCTTGCCATAGCCCTGGGAAGCACAGAGGCGCTGACATGGGAAGCAACACTTTGGCAAAGCTTTCTCCATCTTCCGGCTCCTGGTTGTCCTGTTCTTTTCCACCCAGCGCTAAGGGGGAGCTGGCCTGGTTAGAACCCACTGGGGGGTTTTTCACTCCCCATGTCTTTCTGGCCTTGCTCCGGGACAGACGTGAGTTTCTCAGGACTTTGAGGAGTGCTAAAAACACAGGCTCCTCGCCAGCCCTTTTCTTTTCATTAAACCAGAGCCTTGGCGCATGTCAGCGCTCTTTATGACCGTAATCAACTAGAAACGGACATCCCTGATGCTGAATAATCCACATAATCCAATGTTTCTCAGTGGTTGTGACATAGTGCAGGCCAGTTAAATCAGAGCGTGAAGCAAAAGCTGTTGCTCAAAATGAATCAGATTTCTTGTTGTGGAGCTGGGATGCACGAAATAGTCACACACTCTGAAACAAAGCCAGTGAGTGGTAGAGACGGAGGAATGAACCAGCACAGTGAGTGATAGAGACAGAGGTTTAAGGTTTTTATTTATTCACAACAAAGAACATAAGTGAAAGACAAAACAGTACAGATAAAAAAACCTGGTAAAAACGGTGTGCAGGTGAGGTTGGAATCCAAAAAAAAGCTGTTATTAAAACAAACAAGTACAAAAAAAGGTATGTTCAATCAGTTAAACAAAGCATATGAATTATAATTGATATACTCTGTATACAAGAAAAAACATGTTTGATTATGTGTGAATGTGAGTTACATGGAGGGGATTATTGGGTTCATCAGGCTGACCCCCAGTCTCCGTCTGAAGACATAGAGGGAAGATGAGGTTTTGGCAATGTGAAGATTAGAATTCCAGAGTATGTGTCACGTTCTGACCATAGTTCTGTTATTTTATTCAGGGCGTGAGTTGGGGTGGGCAGTCTATGTTTGTTTTTCTATGTTGGTTTTTGTGTTCGGCCTAGTATGGTTCTCAATCAGAGGCAGGTGTCGTTAGTTGTCTCTGATTGAGAATCATACTTAGGTAGCCTGGGTTTCACTGTTGGTTTGTGGGTGTTTGTTTCCGTGTGAGTGTTTGGGCCACACGGTACTGTTTCGGTTTTGTTCACATCGTTTATTGTTTTGTATTTCAGTGTTCCGTTCGTTTTGAATAAAACATCATGAACACTTACCACTTTGGTTCGATCCTTCTTCCACCTCTGAATGCCGTTACAGTATGTGAAGATAAGAATTCCACAGTATGTGAAGAGAAGAATTCCACAGTATGTGAAGAGAAGAATTCCACAGTATGTGAAGAGAAGAATTCCACAGTATGTGAAGAGAAGAATTCCACAGTATGTGAAGATAAGAATTCCACAGTATGTGCAGAGAAGAATTCCACAGTATGTGAAGATAAGAATTCCACAGTATGTGAAGATAAGAATTCCACAGTATGTGAAGAGAAGAATTCCACAGTATGTGAAGAGAAGAATTCCACAGTATGTGAAGATAAGAATTCCACAGTATGTGAAGAGAAGAATTCCACAGTATGTGAAGAGAAGAATTCCACAGTATGTGAAGAGAAGAATTCCACAGTATGTGAAGAGAAGAATTCCACAGTATGTGAAGATAAGAATATGGTACCTCTGGAGGAATGAACAACCACAGTGAGTGATGATGATGATGGTCTGACAAAATTAAACTTGGGACCCTGAACACTCAAACGTCAAACCAAAGGATGTCCTGATTTAAGCATGTTATTTCCAAAGTCAATAATCTAATTGTTGGGAAAGTGAATAACAAGCCATTCATTGTTCGACTACTGTTATACCAGACCCCATTACCATTATTCACTCACCTTTTTCACCTGAAATGTACTGCACTATAAAGCCTCTGTGAGAGGAGAGTCAATTCTATGTCAAATAATCTATTCCTCGCACAAAAGTTTTCTAATAAAATTCCATTGCATGGCAACCAGTTCTTATTTGTTCTGTCAGAGACTGTAGTGAGAAACAGTGGGAGGCCGGGGGACTTTTATGTGCTATGGTATTCCACCCCATCTATCCTCCAAATTACTGTCTCCTGGGAAGGCAACCATCAGAACTGGGAGATCTCCACTCTCTTTTTGGTGTTTTAAGTCATCTCAGAAGAGTTTTGTGTTCACTATTTCTTTACATCTCAGTGTTAATGAGTCAGTCTTTCAGGTTTTCCACAGTATATTTAGATTCTTTCAAAAATAATTTTGTAAATCCTGACGAGATAGAACTGGATCCAGTTCCCAGACTGATATTAACTCTCAAATGACTTTAATCTGCTGTGGCCTGAATGGCAACTTTTTTTCTTCAACGCCATGACTTTCATAGGGGGGAGATTGAGAACAACTTGATCATCTGCTATCTGGAGAAAATATGTCCAGATGTCAGATGTTAATTTGAGCCAGTTTGCTACAGCAGGAAAATAATTCTGCAGCAACAGGAATTGTGAATTATTATGTGTATTATAATTAATGGACATGTTTGTAAGGTTTGATACATTTTTCGTAAGGGAAAATCAATTCTGAAATGTCTAAGTGGAAATTATGAACCTCAATACACTGCAAGTAAAACATGTCCTGCAGTTCTCCTGCAATATAGTGAACAAATTAAGATCCTATATCTGTATAAATTACCCACTGGGAACAAACTGGTTCAATCAATATTTTGCTCACTTAATTTGTCAACATATTGTGACGTGGAATCTACTTGGAAAATACATTGGATTTAAAAAAAGTTATCAACTGTTGTTTTGAGGGTGAAATTTCAACCACAGGATTATGTCATCATAACCAAATTTCAACAGAGACAAAACTCAAATTAAATATGTTGAATTTGTACCTTTTAAAACAACGTCAGATCTTCAACGTTATATCCACTATCAGAAAAATATAACAGCTGGGCAGCACCTCCTGCTGGAGAAACTATGCATCTACCCTTTGGACTCCCATCCGGGTCATAGCCAACTCTTCTTAGCGATGATGTTTTGTCACTGACTGTTACCAATGTGCTATCGCGACAACAATTGCTGTGAGAACGATTGCTGAGAGAGCTCCACTTCAAAACGAAATAGATTCACTGATGCTATGGAAGTCATTCCGAAGGCTAGGTTTAACAGATCAAACGTGTAACGGGTGCGTTGAGAGTCGGGAAGCAAGTTCAGGGAGTGAGTGTTTCAATAAAGAAAATAAACAATGAACACAAACAACGCACCGACATGAAAACAGAGTCAATAACACCTGAGGAAAGAACCAAGGGGAGTGACAGATATAGGGAAGATAATCAAGGAGGCGATGGATAGTTTCTCTGGTCTTTCTAGGGAGTGTTTCCTAGCCACCGTGCTACTACACCTGCATTGCTTGCTGGTTGGGGTTTTAGGCTGGGTTTCTGTACGTCACTAAGTGTCATCAACTGATGTAAGAAGAGCTTTATAAATACATTTGATTGATTGATTGATTGATGGAGTCCAGGTGAGTGTCATGAAGCGCAGGTGCGCGAGACGATGGTGACAGGTGTGCGGGATAATCAGCAGCCTGATGACCTAGAGGCCGGAGGGGGAGTATACATGACAAAATGAAACGTGACCATACTTTATCACTCATATGTCATCAAGCCTGTATAACATCTGCAAAGTCATCAACAGCTATTGTTCCAATTCAACCCAGAATTAAACTAAAAATAGACAATATAATGGGCCTCGAGTTTCAAGCTCTGGTTTTATTTAAAATGTGATGATATTTTGTGATATTAAATTGTGTTTGGTTGTCAACGCAACCAAATATCAACATTTGAAGGAGATTTATATTTTGATTGGATAGTTTCATCAGTGCCATCAGTGGTTGCGTTGACAACCAAACACAATTCAATATCATATTAACTTGGCCACAAGTTAACAAATTATATGTTGGATTGGCTTCTTCAACCCAACCCCAAAATAAAGTTAAAGAATGGGATTAAACCAGTGGCTCAGATTGAACTCTCCCTCAACATCAGCAAGACAAAGGAGCTGATGGATTACAGGAAGTCGAGGGCCGAGCATCGACTGTATTCATTATGGATACCCATTAAATACTGCAAAGGCAGCAGCTACAGTACTCTTCCTGGGGTCCAGAAAAATTAAGCCAGTTATACGTTTTATACATACGCTATGATCCTCAGTAATTTCCCATCCAAGTCGTCAGACCCAGTGGCTTGTCATTGTTGATAGACAACCATATTTTTTTCAACTCTTCCACTCTTACTTTACGGAAGTCAAAATTACAATGCTTGTCTTTCATAATTTGGTCAGATATACTTGGATGTGTAGTGTCAGCGTTTGTTTCTGGCATGTCATGCCTAAGTTTGCTAATCTTGCCAATCACTAAAGTTGTTGGCAATATCAATGGGTTTTGTGATGAATGAGCCATCTGATTCAATGAATGATGGAGTTTTTGCCCAAAATGTAATTTAAGGTGCTCCAAAGCTTTCTACTATCATTATTTGTCATTTATCTTACCTCGTGAAGCTGGTTGAGAGAATGCCATGAGTGTGCAAAGCCATCATCAAGGCAAAGTGTGGCTACTTTGAAGAATCTCAAATTTGAATACTTAACACTTTTTTGGTTACTACATGATTCCATATGTGTTATTTCATAGTTTTGATGTCTTCACTATTATTCTACAATGTAGAAAATAGCAAAAACAATGAAAAACCCTTGAATGAGTAGGTATGTCCAAACTTTTGGACTGGTTCTGTATATATAAACTCCTCCCTTTTTCAGGACCCTGTCTTTCAAAGATGATTTGTAAAAATCCAAATAACTTCACAGACCTTCATTGTAAAGGGTTTAAACCCTGTTTTCCATGCTTGTTCAATGAACCATCAACCATAAATTAATGAACATGCACCTGTGGCACGGTTGTTAAAACCTCTTTGGGATAGGGGGCAGTATTTTCACGTCCGGATGAAAAGCGTGCCCAAAGTAAACTGCCTGCTACTCAGGCCCAGAAGATAGGATATGCATACAATTGGTAGATTTGGATAGAAAACACTCTAAAGTTTATAGCACTGTTAACATAACGTCTGTGAGTATAACAAAACTGATTTGGCAGGCGAAACCCACAGGACAAACCATCTATTGGGGATTGGGGATGTCATTCAAAAACATAATGTGAACTTTCACTGCTATGCGGATGACACAGCTGTACATTTCAATGAAACATGGTGAAGCCCCAAAATTGCCCTCGCTAGAAGCCTGTGTTTCAGACATAAGGAAGTGGATGGCTGCACTACTTTTAAACTCTACTTTTAAACTCGGACAAAACAGAGATGCTTTTTCTAGGTCCCAAGAAACAAAGAGATCTTCTGTTGAATCTGGCAAGTAATGGTTGTACAGTCGTCTCAAATAAAACTGTGAAGGACCTCGGCGTTACTCTGGACCCTGATCTCTCTTTTGACGAACATATCAAGACTGTTTCAAGGACAGCTTTTTTCCATCTACGTAACATTGCAAAAAGCAGAAACTTTCTGTCCAAAAATGATGCAGAAAAATGAATCCATGCTTTTGTCACTTCTAGGTTAGACTACTGCAATACTCTACTTTCCAGCTACCCGGATAAAGCACAAAATAAACTTCAGTTAGTGCTAAATACGGCTGCTAGAATCCTGACTAGAACCCAAAAAATGTATCATATTACTCCAGTGCTAGCCTCCCTACACTGGCTTCCTGTCAAGACAAGGGCTGATTTCAAGGTTTTACTGCTAACCTACAAAGCATTACATGGGCTTGCTCCGACCTATGTCTCTGATTTGGTCCTGCCGTACATACCTACATGTACGCTATGGTCACAAGACGCAGGCCTCCTAATTGTCCCTAGAATTTCTAAGCAAACAGCTGGAGGCAGGGCATTCTCCACAGTGTCTCCTGACCCCTCCTGTCTCAGCCTCTAATATTTGTGATGCAGTAGTTTATGTGTTGTGGGGCTAGGATCAGTTTGTTATATCTGGAGTACTTCCCCTGTCTTATCCGGTGTCCTGTGTGAATTTAAGTATGCTCTCTCTAATTCTCTCTTTCTCTCGGAGGACCGGAGCCCTAGGACCATGCCTCAGGACTACCTGGCATGATGACTCCTTGCTGTCCCCAGTCCACCTGGCCGTGCTGCTGCTCCAGTTTCAACTGTTCTGCCTGCGGCTATGGAATCCTGACCTGTTCACCGGACGTGCTACCTGTCCGAGACCTATTATTTGACCATGCTGGTCATTTATGAACATTTGAACATCTTGGCCATGTTCTGTTATAATCTCCACCCGGCACAGTTAGAAGAGGACTGGCCACCCCTCATAGCCTGGTTCCTCTCTAGGTTTCTTCCTAGGTTTTGGCCTTTCTAGGGAGTTTTTCCTAGCCAATGTGCTTCAACACCTGCATTGCTTGCTGTTTGGGGTTTTAGGCTGGGTTTCTGCACAGCACTTTGAGATATCAGCTGATGTACGAAGGGCTATATAAATACATTTTATTTTGATTTGTTTGATTTTTTTTTGAGTTCACTGTGTTTTCTATTTGTTTTCGATGGGTAACTTGATTTATGAGGCACCTGGTTGCAGTTCCTATGGCTTCCACTAGATGTCAACAGTCTTTAGAAATTGGTTGATGTTTTTCCTTTGAGAAATTAAGAAGTAGGGCTGTTCGGACTTAATGTCAAGTGGACTCTTTTGTTTGGGGTGCTCGACCTGGAGCTTGCTCCACTTTGATTTTATTCGCTATTGAACACAGTATATTCCGTATTAAATTGTATCGATTATTTACATTTTAGGATACCTAAGGATGGATTAGGAACGTTGTTTGAAATGTTTGGACCAAGTTTACAGGTAACTTATTAGATAATTTGTAGTCATGTTGGGCGATTTAGAAACGGTGTTTTTCTGAATCAAACGCGCCAAATAAACTTTGGGAATTTTGGGTATATAAAAAATGTGTTTATCGAACAAATGGACTATTTGTGATGTTTCTGGGACATATTGGAGTGCTAACAGAAGAAGATCTTCAAAGGTAAGGCATGAATTATATCGTTATTTCTGACTTTCGTGTCGCACCTGCTTGGTTGAAATATGATTTTCATGTGTTTGTATGGTGGGGTGCTGTCCTCAGATAATCGCATGGTTTGCTTTCGCCGTAAAGCCTTTTTGAAATCTGACACGGTCGCTGGATTAACAAGAAGTTAAGCTTTATTTTGGTGTATTGCACTTGTGATTTTATGAAAGTTAAATATTTCTAATAATTTAATTTGAATTTCGCGCTCTGCAATTTCCGCTAGCGGAACGTCTAGCCGTAACAGGTTTAAATACACTAACAGCTTACAGATGGTAGGAAATTAAGGTCAAAGTTATGAAAACTTAGGACACTAAAGAGGCCTTTCTACTGACTCTGAAAAACACCAAAAGAAAGAAGCCCAGGGTCCCTGTTCATCTGCATTAACGTGCCTTAGTCGATGCTGCAAGGAGGAATGAGGACTGCAGATGTGGCCAGGGCAATATATTGCAATGTCCGTACTGTGAGACGCCTAAGACAGCACTACAGGGAGACAGGACGGACAGCTGATCATCCTCGCAGTGGCAGACCACGTGTAACAACACCTGCACAGGATCGGTAAATCCGAACATCACACCTGTGGGACAGGTACAGGATGGCAACAACAACTGCCCGAGTTACACCAGGAACGCACAATCCCTCCACCAGTGCTCAGACTGTCCGCAATAGGCTGAGAGAGGCTGGACTGAGGGCTTGTAGGCCTGTTGTAAGGCAGGTCCTCACCAGACATCACCGGCAACAACGCCGCCTATTGGCACAATCCCACCGTCGCTGGACCAGACAGGACTGGCAAAAAGTGCTCTTCACTGACGAGTCGCGGTTTTGTCTCACCAGGGGTGATGTTTACACCGAGGCCTGTACTCTGGAGCGGGATCAATTTAGAGGCGGAGGGTCTGTGGTGGTATGTCATAGCATCATCAGACTGAGCTTATTTTCATTGCAGGCAATCTTAACGCTGTGTGTTACAGGGAAGACATCCTCCTCCCTCATGTGGTACCCTTCCTGCAGGCTCAACCTGACATGACCCTCCAGCATGACAATGCCACAGGCCATACTGCTCATTCTGTGCGTGATATCCTGCAAGACAGGAATGTCAGTGTTCTGCCATGGCCAGCGAAGAGCCCGGATCTCAATCCCATTGAGCACGTCTGGGACCTGTTGGATCGGAGGGTGAGGGCTAGGGCCATTCCCCCCAGAAATGTCCGGGAACTTGCAGGTGCTTTGGTGGAAGAGTGGGGTAACATCTCACAGCAAGAACGGGCAAATCTGGTGCAGTCCATGAGGAGGAGATGCACTGCAGTACTTAATGCAGCTGCTGGCCACAACAGATACTGACTGTTACTTTTGATTTTGGCCCCCGCTTTGTTCAGGGACACATTATTCCGTTTCAGTTTGTGTCTCAGTTGTTGAATCTTGTTATGTTCATACAAATCTTTACAAATGTTGAGTTTGCTGAGAATGAACAGTTGACAGTGAGAGGACGTTAGTTATGTTCTGAACTCCGACATTGCTCGTCCTAATATTTCTATATTTCTTAATTCCATTATTTTACTTTTAGACTTGTGTGGATTGTTGTGAATTGTTAGATATTACTGCACTGTTGGAGCTATTGTAGGAACACAAGCATTTCGTTACACCCGCAATCACATCTGGAGGCTGAAGAAATTCAGTTTGGCCCCTAAGACTCTTACAGATGCAAACTTTTACAGATGCACCATTGAGAGCATCCTATAAGGCTGTATCACCGCCTGGTTGGGCAACTGCACCATCCACAACCGCAGGGCTCTCCAGAGGGTGGTGCGGTCTGCCCGACACATCACGGGGGCAAACTACGTGCCCTCCAGGACATCTACAGCACCCTGTGTCACAGGAAGGTTAATAAGATCATCAAATCAAATTGTATTTGTCACATACACATGGTTAGCAGATGTTAATGCGAGTGTAGCGAAATGCTTGTGCTTCTAGTTCCGACAATGCAGTAATAACAAGTAATCTAACTAACAATTCCAAAACTACTGTCTTGTACACAGTGTAAGGGGATAAATAATATGTACATAAGGATATATGAATGAGTGATGGTACAGAGCAGCATAGGCAAGATACAGTAGATGGTATCAAGTACAGTATGTACAAATGAGATGAGTATGTAAACGAAGTGGCATAGTATAAAGTGGCTAGTGATACATGTATTACATAAGGATACCGTCGATGATATAGAGTACAGTATATACGTATGCATATGAGATGAATAATGTAGGGTAAGTAACATTTATATAAGGTAGCATTGTTTAAAGTGGCTAGTGATATATTTACATAATTTCCCATCAATTCCCATTATTAAAGTGGCTGGAGTTGAGTCAGTGTCAGTGTGTTGGCAGCAGCCACTCAGTGTTAGTGGTGGCTGTTTAACAGTCTGATGGCCTTGAGATAGAAGCTGTTTTTCAGTCTCTCGGTCCCAGCTTTGATGCACCTGTACTGACCTCGCCTTCTGGATGATAGCGGGGTGAACAGGCAGTGGCTCGGGTGGTTGATGTCCTTGATGATCTTTATGGCCTTCCTGTGACATCGGGTGGTGTAGGTGTCCTGGAGGGCAGGTAGTTTGCCCCCGGTGATGCGTTGTGCGGACCTCACTACCCTCTGGAGATCCTTACGGTTGAGGGCGGTGCAGTTGCCATACCAGGCGGTGATACAGCCCGCCAGGATGCTCTCGATTGTGCATCTGTAGAAGTTTGTGAGTGCTTTTGGTGACAAGCCGAATTTCTTCAGCCTCCTGAGGTTGAAGAGGCGCTGCTGCGCCTCCTTCACGATGCTGTCTGTGTGAGTGGACCAATTCAGTTTGTCTGTGATGTGTATGCCGAGGAACTTAAAACTTGCTACCCTCTCCACTACTGTTCCATCGATGTGGATAGGGGGGTGTTCCCTCTGCTGTTTCCTGAAGTCCACAATCATCTCCTTAGTTTTGTTGAGTGTGAGGTTATTTTCCTGACACCACACTCCGAGGGCCCTCACCTCCTCCCTGTAGGCCGTCTCATCGTTGTTGGTAATCAAGCCTACCACTGTTGTGTCGTCCGCAAACTTGATGATTGAGTTGGAGGCGTGCGTGGCCACGCAGTCGTGGGTGAACAGGGAGTACAGGAGAGGGCTCAGAACGCACCCTTGTGGGGCCCCAGTGTTGAGGATCAGCGGGGAGGAGATGTTGTTGCCTACCCTCACCACCTGGGGGCGGCCCGTCAGGAAGTCCAGTACCCAGTTGCACAGGGCGGGGTCGAGACCCAGGGTCTCGAGCTTGATGACGAGCTTGCAGGGTACTATGGTGTTGAATGCCGAGCTGTAGTCGATGAACAGCATTCTCACATAGGTATTCCTCTTGTCCAGATGGGTTAGGGCAGTGTGCAGTATGGTTGAGATTGCATCGTCTGTGGACCTATTTGGGCGGTAAGCAAATTGGAGTGGGTCTAGGGTGTCAGGTAGGGTGGAGGTGATATGGTCCTTGACTAGTCTCTCAAAGCACTTCATGATGACGGATGTGAGTGCTACGGGGCGGTAGTCGTTTAGCTCAGTTACCTTAGCTTTCTTGGGAACAGGAACAATGGTGGCCCTCTTGAAGCATGTGGGAACAGCAGACTGGTATAGGGATTGATTGAATATGTCCGTAAACACACCGGCCAGCTGGTCTGCGCATGCTCTGAGGGCGCGGCTAGGGATGCCGTCTGGGCCTGCAGCCTTGCGAGGGTTAACACGTTTAAATGTCTTACTCACCTCGGCTGCAGTGAAGGAAAGACCGCATGTTTTCGTTGCAGGCCGTGTCAGTGGCACTGTATTGTCCTCAAAGCGGGCAAAAAAAGTTATTTAGTCTGCCTGGGAGCAAGACATCCTGGTCCGTGACTGGGCTGGATTTCTTCCTGTAGTCCGTGATTGACTGTAGACCCTGCCACATGCCTCTTGTGTCTGAGCCGTTGAATTGAGATTCTACTTTGTCTCTGTACTGGCGCTTAGCTTGTTTGATAGCCTTGCTGAGGGAATAGCTGCACTGTTTGTATTCGGTCATGTTACCAGACACCTTGCCCTGATTAAAAGCAGTGGTTCGCGCTTTCAGTTTCACACGAATGCTGCCATCAATCCACGGTTTCTGGTTAAGGAATGTTTTAATCATTGCTATGGGAACGACATCTTCAACGCACGTTCTAATGAACTCGCACACCGAATCAGCGTATTCGTCAATGTTGTTATCTGACGCAATACGAAACATCTCCCAGTCCACGTGATGGAAGCAGTCTTGGAGTGTGGAGTCAGCTTGGTCGGACCAGCGTTGGACAGACCTCAGCGTGGGAGCCTCTTGTTTTAGTTTCTGTCTGTAGGCAGGGATCAACAAAATGGAGTCGTGGTCAGCTTTTCCGAAAGGGGGGCGGGGCAGGGCCTTATATGCGTTGCGGAAGTTAGAGTAACAATGATCCAAGGTCTTTCCTCCCCTGGTTGCGCAATCGATATGCTGATAAAATTTGGGGAGTCTTGTTTTCAGATTAGCCTTGTTAAAATCCCCAGCTACAATGAATGCAGCCTCCGGATAAATCGTTTCCAGTTTGCAGAGAGTTAAATAGAGTTCGTTCAGAGCCATCGATGTGTCTGCTTGGGGGGGGGATATATACGGCTGTGATTATAATCGAAGAGAATTCTCTTGGTAGATAATGCGGTCTACATTTGATTGTGAGGAATTCTAAATCAGGTGAACAGAAGGATTTGAGTTCCTGTATGTTTCTTTCATCACACCATGTCACGTTGGCCATGAGGCATACGCCCCCGCCCCTCTTCTTACCAGAAAGATGTTTGTTTCTGTCAGCGCGATGTGTGGAGAAACCCGTTGGCTGCACCGCTTCGGATAGAGTCTCTCCAGTGAGCCATGTTTCAGTGAAGCAAAGGACGTTACAGTCTCTGATGTCCCTCTGGAATGCTACCCTTGCTCGGATTTCATCAACCTTGTTGTCAAGAGACTGGACATTGGCAAGAAGAATGCTAGGGAGTGGTGCGCGATGTGCCCGTCTCTGGAGTCTGACCAGAAGACCGCCTCGTTTCCCTCTCTTTCTGAGTCGTTTTTTTGGGTCGCTGCATAGGATCCACTCCGTTGTCCTGTTTGTAAGGCAGAACACAGGGTCCGCGTCGCGAAAAACATATTCTTGGTCGTACTGATGGTGAGTTGACGTTGCTCTTATATTCAGTAGTTCTTCTCGACTGTATGTAATGAAACCTAAGATGACCTGGGGTACTAATGTAAGAAATAACACGTAAGAAAACAAAAAACTGCATAGTTTCCTAGGAACGCGAAGCGAGGCGGCCATCTCTGTGGGCGCCGGAAGTGAGTTTCCTAGGAACGCGAAGCGAGGCGGCCATCTCTGTCGGAAATCAGCCACCCGAGCCATGGCCTGCTCTCCCCTCTACCATCCAGAAGGCGAGATCAGCACAGGTTCAATCAACGCTGTCTCATGGCCATCAAACTGTTAAATAGTCACTACTAGCCGGCCTCTGCCTTCCCTGAACTTGAATCATTGTCACTACTACCACCCAGTTACCTTACCATGCGACTTAGAGGCTGCTGCACTATGTACATAGTCATTGAACACTGGTCACCTTAATATTGTTTACATACTGTTTTTACACACTTCATTTGTATATAATATATTCTAGTCAAGGCCTATCCTATTTAACTATTGTTGTACATATACTACTTTTCAGATAGTCTACATATTCTAACCATATACTGTCCATATTGTCTATACATCGTATCATTCCTATTATTTCTCTTTTGTTCTCTCTGCATCGCTGGGAATGGCCTGTAAGTAAGCATTTCACCATACCAGTTGTTTTACGAAGCATGTGATAAATAAAAATGTATTTGAACTATCCAAGCATTAGACACATCTCCTTACTTATGTATTACATTCATAGTTTAGAGCCTAAAGTCTTACAAACTTAAAAACATCCATGTTCATATTCGGAGGTTACTGATAAGAAGAAACTTATGTGACCATATAAAACATGCATGTTCAAGATAGCATCGTCGCAGGTCTGTGGAGATCTTCACAATTGCTGTAATAATCTGCACAGAAGCTGAAACAGCATTGCACCATGTACTTTTAATGTAATCAACTATAATCCAGGACATT
The DNA here is from genome assembly GCF_013265735.2 of Oncorhynchus mykiss. Classification (NCBI taxonomy): domain Eukaryota; kingdom Metazoa; phylum Chordata; class Actinopteri; order Salmoniformes; family Salmonidae; genus Oncorhynchus; species Oncorhynchus mykiss. The sequence continues at coordinate 10,610,590 of NC_048574.1, read as the reverse complement.
TGGTTGTGTTATTAGATGAAGCACAGCGATAATACATTAATCACAAATATCTGACATTGCGTTGACATTTGAACTTTGCTGTGCTTTTAAATGGTTGAAAGTGCAGTGATAGATATTTAGATGACAACTAAACCAGAAGTCAGGCAATGTTTTTGGAATTTGGTTGTACTTTTAGATGGTTGAAAGCATAGCGATAACACATTGGTAATTCAACTAACTTTTGGATGTCTTTTTGAGTGGGTGAATATAAATTGTAATCTCAATGATCAACATCTCAACCAAATATTACCCAATTATCCACATTGAAATCGCATGGTGTGCCCAGTGGGTCATTTAGATTTGTGGTGATTTCAGGCAGCTACCAAAGTGACTCCCGTTCATTGTCTTCTATTTTTGCTCCCACTGTATTTCCATGGGAAATGCACTACACTTACATGGCAGGCAACAATGTTTAAAGTCTCTACAATAAATTGTATTTTATTTTCTAGGATGGGAACAAGCATTGGTTCTGCAGACTATCAGGAATGTGAGAAATGAAGAAAAGGATAACTTGGATATACAGAACATGAACAATGAACCACAAAGAAAAGGACTCATTTGGTAAGATCATTTCAGCATGTCCCACACATACATGCATCAATATAATATCAGATTATCAGAGAACCTGCCTCATTGTTAGTAGCATGAGCGAGAGAGAGAGAGAGAGAGAGAGAGAGACAAACAAACAAACAAACCAAAACAAAGGCAAAGTCTTCTGATGCTTTGTTGATTTCAAAAAAGCTTATGACTCAATGTGGCATGTGGGTCTGCTGTACAAATTGATGGAAATTGGTGAAGGGGGAAAAACACACATTTCATTCTACATGGCCGTGGGGTGAGACAGGGATGCAGCTTAAGCCCCACCATCTTCAACATTTAGATCAATTAATTGGCGAGGGCAATAGAACAGTCTGCAGCACCCGGCCTCACCCTACTAGAATCTGAAGTCAAATGTCTATTTGCTGATAATCTGGTGCTTCTGTCACCAACCAAGGAGGGCCTACAGCAGCACCTAGATCTTCTGCACAGATTCTGTCAGACCTGGGCCCTCTAAGTAAATCTCAGGAAGACAAAAATAATGGTGTTCCAAAAAAGGTCCAGTTGCCAGGATTACAAATATAAATTCCATCTAGACACCATTGTCCTAGAGCACACAATAAATGTAGACTCTGCATGCAGATTTCTGCAAAAATATCCTCTGTGTACAACGTAAAACACCAAATATTGTATGCAGAGTAGAATTAGGCCGATACCCGCTAATGTTCAAAATCCATAAAAGAGCCATTCAATTCCACAACCACCTAAAAGGAAGTAATTCCCAAACCTTCCATAACTAAGCCATCAGCTACAGAGAGATGAACCAGGACAAAAGTACCACAAGGACGCTGGTTTTGGGGCTCTGTTCACAAACACAAACACACCCCACCGAGCCCCAGAACAACAACACTTAGACCCAACCAAATTATAAGAAAACAAAAAGATAATTACTTGACAAATTGGAAATAATTAAACAAAATAACAGAGCAAACTAGAATGCTATTTGGTCCTAAACTGTGACTGACCCAAACTTAAGGAAAACTTTGACTATATAGACTCAGTGAGCATAGCCTTGCTATTGAGAAAGGCCGCCGTAGGCAGAGCTGGCTCTCAAGAGCTGGCTCTCAGAGCTGGCTCTGAAGAAACTGAGCTGCACTTCCAAACCTCCTGCCAAATGTATGACCATATTAGAAACACATATTTCCCTCAGATTACACAGACCCAAATATTATTTTAAAACAAATCCAATTTTGATAAACTCCTATATCGATTGGGTGAAATAGGACAGTGTGCCATCACAGCAGCAATATCTGTGACCTGTTACCACAACAAAAAGGGCAACCAGTGAAAATCAAACACCCTTGTAAATACAACCCATATTTATGTTTTTTTTAATTTTTCCTTTTGTACTTTAACTATTTGTACATCGTTACAACACTATTTGAAATGTCTTTATTATTTTGGAACTTTTGTGAGTGTAATGTTTACTGTTCATTGTTTATTTCACTTTCGTTTATTATCTATTTGACAATGTAAACATATGTTTCCCATGCCAATAAAGCCCTTAAATTGAAATGAATTGAGAGAGAGCGAGCATGAGAAAGAGAAAGAGAGGGAAAGAATATGATAATGACGGCGGTGAAAGTGGGAGTGCTACAGTTTCCCAGTGAGGAGTGAAGAAAAGACAGGGGCCGATTCCCCCAAGGAAAGCTCTTCAAATGTCTTATTCATGAGCCTCTGAACTGAGGGACCACCAAGAGAGTGCACTGAGAGTACCTCATGTCACTCCAGACTGCCAAAAGAAACTCAAACTAATTAATCCCTCCTCGTTCATGATAATTGCTCATATCGAACACAGAATCCTCTGCGGCGAATTAGCTCTCATTTTCTCCGTGCAGCTTGTAATTTTGTCTCAAGCAAGCCGGTCTATTGCACTTTGTGCTACAACAGTGGAGTAGTCAACAGTCATTCAGCACTGAAGAGAAATGTTGTACAGGCCTTTGGGTGGGTGAACAGCAGAGATTATTCACTAATGTGTTCCTTGCCAATAAAGCGTTCTTGGATTTAATTGAATGAATTTAAAGTATCAAGAACGTTATTATTTGTAAACACTAAACTGTTAATAGCTTTTAAAATAACTATAAAATGAGTAACAATTTGTATATATTTTCATTCATTCAGGCACTTATGTTCCAAATAATTAAAACATCACAGAGGACCACATTTATGGCTATATTTAAGCAATATGGCCCGAGGAGGTGTGGTATATGGCCAATATACCAAGGCTAAGGGCTGTTCTTATGCACGATGCAACACGGAGTGCCTGGACACAGCCCTTAGCCGTGGTATATTGGCCATATATCACAAACCCCTGATGTGCCTTTAATATTTTTTTATTTAACCTTTATTTAACTAGGCAAGTCAGTTAAGAACAAATTCTTATTTACAATGACGGTCTACCAAAAGGCCTCCTGCAGGGACGGGGGCTGGGAATAAAAAAATAAAATAAAATATAGGAAAAACACTTCCTTATTATAAACTGGTTACCAATGTAATTATAGCAGTAAAAATACATGTATTCATGGTATACGGTCTGATATACCATGGCTTTCAGCCAATCAGAATTCAGGGCTCAAACCACCCAGTTTTTAATAAAGAATGTTTCTCATTGACAAAATACAAAATGATGTGAGATTGTATTTGTATAGGGTAAATAAATAACCAGAGAAAACGGATGAGCTCTCTGCATTAGTAAAACATGGAGATCTGATCTGCAGCTTCATAAATTTAACCAAACCCAACCATAACCATCAAGACCAAACTGACCTCAGACCAGCTCTTAAAGGACAGGAAGAGTCGTTTACACATTCCTATGGGGAGTCGAGGCTAGATAAAACAGTTTTTTTGATAACATCCTCAGAAATGTTCAGTCTGAAATGTCTCAATGAACTGAAGTGATTGTTCTGCAGAGGGCACAAAACAACCCTCCTCCATAAATCAAGAGACAAGGTGAGGGTTGGAAAGGCTCCAAGACGTTCATGTTGAGGAGGCTATAGGGATCTATAGAGGCTCGACTCTCTTTACCTTCAGAGTGAAACAGTTGCTTCTGGAATAACACACAAATCACTGGCCCTGAGCGAAGTGTCCATAAAACTCCTCCTCAGCCAGGGTATGATGCAAGCTGTCAATCAATCCCTGGCTGTTCATCACACCTGCATCAGTGTTGCCTTATTTTGCTTAATATCCAGGATAAGTGCTTCTCTTTGACTCCATTTTTACTTCTATATTATGCTTTATTAAATTAAGGCTGTAACTACGTTGTGAATATAAACCATGTTATAACTATTTTATATAATTTGACAGTGGTGTATAACATTGTGTTGATCGTTGCAGTTGAAACTGAATGTGGTTTTGCATGTGAGTGAGGGATTGAATGTGATTGAGGGTTTGAGTGAGGGTTTGAGTTTGAGTGAGGGGTTAAGTGTGAGTGAAGGGTTGAGAGTGAGAGATGGTTTGAGTGTGACTGAGGGTTTGAGTGTGAGCGAAGGGTTGAGAGTGAGAGATGGTTTGAGTGTGACTGAGGGTTTGAGTGTGAGAAATACAGTGCGACACGAAGGGCACTTCAGTGAAGTCGGCCCGGAATCAAACGAGTCGAGGCAGAAATGAAGAAAACATGGCTCTAGCACCGCTTCCTCCCTGTGTTTGATTGACAGAGAGACAGACAGGTAAACTACAGGGCATTGAGAGGATGCTGAGGGGGGCGAGCATTAGTAACGGCCTCATCACTATTCAACAGTGGCGTCTGTAAGAAGTTGCATTTGTTCCTCACAGATCTGGCCCTGATGTGCCTTCTGGACCCACGTGGGACGGTATTAGCATTACAATCGCTTTAATTTTTAACAAGACATTTTGAACAAGCCACGACGACTACATGCAAATTATTCAGAGAATTAAATGAAAGCCTGGGTTTATACGGTGCTGACATCAATCAAGTGGGAATGTGGAGAGAGACAGAGAGGATTGTATCCATGTTTTCAACAACAATAACATTAAAGCAAATCCACCAGTAATCTTGCATATTGATCAGGGGTTTGTGTTAAGGGATGAATCATGAGCACGGCTCCATACATACATCAAACAGTCATAAATAAATAAACAGGCTAAACAATGTGCAGTGTTCAGACTGGAGTCAAAACCTCATTAGGCGACTGAATACACATCCACACACAGCAGTCCTCCACACAGCAGTCCTCCACACAGCAGTCCTCCACACACAACAGTCCTCCACACAGCAGTCCTCCACACACAACAGTCCTCCACACAGCAGTCCTCCACACAGCAGTCCTCCACGCAGCAGTCCTCCACACAGCAGTCCTCCACACAGCAGTCCTCCACACAGTAGTCCACCACGCAACAGTCCTCCACGCAGCAGTCCTCCACACAGCAGTCCTCCACACACAGCAGTCCTCCTCACACAGCAGTCCTCCACGCAGCAGTCCTCCACACAGCAGTCCTCCACACAGCAGTCCTCCACACACAGCAGTCCTCCACGCAGCAGTCCTTCACACACAGCAGTCCTCCTCACACAGCAGTCCTCCTCACACAGCAGTCCTCCATGCAGCAGTCCTCCATGCAGCAGTCCTCCACGCAGCAGTCCTCCACGCAGCAGTCCTCCACACAGCAGTCCTCCACACAGCAGTCCTCCACACAGCAGTCCTCCACACACAGCAGTCCTCCACGCAGCAGTCCTCCACACACAGCAGTCCTCCACGCAGCAGTCCTCCACGCAGCAGTCCTCCACGCAGCAGTCCTCCACACAGCAGTCCTCCACACAGCAGTCCTCCACACAACAGTCCTACACACAGCAGTCCTCCACACAACAATCCTCCACGCAGCAGTCCTCCACACAGCAGTCCTCCACACACAGCAGTCCTCCACGCAGCAGTCCTCCACGCAGCAGTCCTCCACGCAGCAGTCCTCCACACAGCAGTCCTCCACACAGCAGTCCTCCACACAACAGTCCTCCACACAGCAGTCCTCCACACAACAATCCTCCACGCAGCAGTCCTCCACACAGCAGTCCTCCACACAGCAGTCCTCCACACACAACAGTCCTAAACACAGCAGTCCTCCACACAGCAGTCCTCCACACAGCAGTCCTCCATGCAGCAGTCCTCCACACAGCAGTCCTCCACGCAGCAGTCCTCCACGCAGCAGTCCTCCACACACAGCAGTCCTCCACGCAGCAGTCCTCCACACACAGCAGTCCTCCACACACAGCAGTCCTCCACACAGCAGTCCTCCACGCAGCAGTCCTCCACGCAGCAGTCCTCCACACAGCAGTCCTCCACACAACAGTCCTCCACACAGCAGTCCTCCACACAACAATCCTCCACACAGCAGTCCTCCACACAGCAGTCCTCCACACACAGCAGTCCTCCAGACAGCAGTCCTCCACAGAACAGTCCTCCACACACAACAGTCCTCCACACAGCAGTCCTCCACACAGCAGTCCTCCACACACAACAGTCCTCCACACAGCAGTCCTCCACACAGAAGTCCTCCACACACAACAGTCCTCCCTCCACAGAGCAGTCCTCCACACACAGCAGTCCTCCACACAGCACTTCCTCCACGCAGCAGTCCTCCACACAGCAGTCCTCCACACAGCAGTCCTCCACACACAGCAGTCCTCCACATAGCAGTCCTCCACACACAGCAGTCCTCCACACACAGCAGTCCTCCACACAGCAGTCGTCCACACAGCAGTCCTCCACACAGCAGTCGTCCACACAGCAGTCCTCCACACAGCCCAACATAAAGTGAACATGGACAAAATGCTAAGAATGGAAAATTACCATCTTTATCATTTCAGAGATTGTATGTAAATAAAAGGATCAGAGAGGACTCTGGTTGTTCGATAGGGGTTTTCTCTCTCTGTATTAGATTTACCTAATACTTCACAGAATTATAAAGAACTTACGTTAAAACAGCTAATGATCTGCAACTCAAAACAGGGCACAGTGGAGCAAAGAGTGGCTATGTACATAATGGAAACACTTGAGTAAATGAGGGATACAAAGTATATTGAAAGCAGGTGATTAAACACAGGTGTGGTTCCTGAGGTAAATAAGCAATTATCATCCCATCATGCTTAGAATCCTGTATAAAAATGCTGGGCAGGCTATTAATTTGGCTACCATGGCTATGCCCCCATAGGATGACTACAGGGCATGAGTGGTCACTGAATGGTTTGATGAGCAAGATAACGATGTAAACCATATGCCATGCTCCGTCTCAGTCACCAGATCTCAAACCAATTGAACACATACAGAGAGATTCAGGAGCGTCGCCTGAGACAGCGTTTTTACACCACCATCAACAAAACACCAAATGATGGAATTTCTGGTGGAAGATCGGTGTCGCATCCCTCCAATAGAGTTCCAGACACTTGTAGAATCTATGTCAAGGTGCATTGAAACTGTTCTGGTTAGTGGTGGCCCAACCTCCTATTAAGACTCTTTATGAATGCCTATCATTTACAACAATGGATATTGTTGTGGCCACTACAATATAATATTAAACCAATTGATTTGTGAATACACAACATGACTGCTAACCTTAGTATCTGTTTGTGTGAACATAGGGAGAAATATAAAGAGCTGATTAATAGGATTTTACAGCAGGCTATAGACTAGGGGTGTCACATTCATTTTTGCCCATTCGGTCTTCAACCAGGTCCGTAGGGTGGAGTTTCCTCGCTGTCTATATTTTCGATGCTCCCTGACTGTCCAGCTTTTACTTTGGTGATTATTAGCGAGCTGGACACAGTCAAGATACTGTATGGAGGTCCGTTGTAATTTCTACACAGTTTAGATGTGGTTCTAGTCATTTAAAAGTATTTTCCTCTACACCTATCGGGATAAGGTAAGACCCAGATGCAGACCATGTCGATGTAACAGAGGCAAAGGTACAGGACGGCAGGCAGGCTCAGGGGCAGGTCGGGCAGAGGTCGTAAACGAGAGGCTGGGAAAAGACAGGAGCTGGTAAGCTTGACAAACAATAATTTGCAAATAAATTCATTAAAAATCCTACAAAGTGATTTTCTGGATTTTTTTTCTAATTTTGTCTGTCATATTTGAAGCGTACCTATGATGAAAATGACAGGCCTCTCTCATCTTTTTAAGTGGGAGAACTTGCACAATTGGTGGCTGACTAAATACTTTTTTGCCCCACTGTATATCTCAGCGGAAAACACAAATTTAACACTCTTAACAGTGGTGTATAACACTCTTAACAGTGGTGTATAACACTCTTAACAGTGGTGTATAACACTCTTAACAGTGGTGTATAACACTCTTAACAGTGGTGTATAACACTCTTAACAGTGGTGTATAACACTCTTAACAGTGGTGTATAACACTCTTAACAATAGGGGCAGAACCTTTATCTGTGTCCATCTCTCTCTCTTGCGGCCCTCCTGAGGCCTTCTCCTGCTGGCCTGACCCCTGTGTAGTGGCACTCCTAGCGGGGCACGCTTGGCACAGTGAGGTGCCTACTAAGTAGCTCCTGTGAATGGCAGTGTCCCTGTGGGGCCTGCCTGCCAGCCTGTCAGTGGCACGCTCCACATCTCCTGGCCTTCTCTTCAAAAAGGCCTGGCGGTCTCAGCTGAGGTCCCCGCGGGAGGCATGCTGGGTACCTGACGTGTGAATCAAACCAGAGGAGGGGGCAGAACGATAAGTTATTAATTACAGTTTTTTACAATCACTCTGGCACTAATTTCGGGAACCTTGATGTCATTTTTCAAAACTCTAGACAGAAAACTCACAACCAATGACCATATGCACATTTTTCAAAACTTTAACACTTTTTCCAATTGCTTGGATACAATTCACATAAAACTAAGATCATTTGTTTATTTAACTAAAATCACCTGTTCAAAATGACACAACTGAACATCAATGTATTACCATTTCAAAACGTAATTCACACATTACATCTGAAATGACTGTCTATTCATTTCATTACAGTGATCTAACTATCAATTGATACAACTGCTCAAAATGATAAGTAACTGTTGCGTTACTCTTAATGCATAGTTTTACGGAAACTGACAAACAATATTCCATGTTTAGATCACAAAAGTTTCAGGATAACGAGATCCATTGACACCAATTACCGTGAACATGAACCAATTGGACTACATTATCTATGGATGTAATATTTCATCCTCATTCTTTTTCAGACACTGTTTCTATGGTCTCATGTACCACTTTTCCAGACCATGTTTTCAGATTTGACATTCATTTGACATTACTTACACCGGCCACTTTATTAGGTACACCTATCTGGTATTGGGTCGGACCCCCTTTTGCCTCCACAACAGCCAGAATTATTCACGGTGTTGTACGTTAAGAGATGCCCTTCTCCACACCACTGTTTTAAACAGCTGTTATTTGAGTATTTGGGCCTTTCTGTTAGCTTGAATGAGTGTGGACATTCTCCTCTGACCTCTCTCATTAACAAGGTGTTTTTGTCCACAGAACTGTCGCTCACTGAATGTGTTTTGTTTATCGCACCATTCTCTGTAAACTCTAGAGACTGTAGTGTGTAAAAATCCCAGGAGGGCAGCTGTTTCTGAGATGCTGGAAACACCATGTGTGGCATCAACAATCATACCACGGTCAAAGTTGCTTAGATTATGCATCTTTCCCATTCTAGTGTTTGGTCGAACAACATCTAAAGCTCTCTACTCTATATACTCTATATATTGAGTTGCAGGCAGCCACATGATTCGCTGTTCGAATGTAACCTTCCTTGATGGGCTAAATCAGGTCTGTGGAGCTGATGGTATGACCTATGTCATTGTGTGGTATAATGTCAGGTTCCACCATGCTCAAATGGTGCAAGCATGGTTTCAGGCCCATCCACAATTTACCACCCTGTACTTACCCCCATACTCTCCTTTCCTAAAACCAAATTGAGGATTTTTTCTCCACATGGAGGTGGAAGGTATATGATATGCGCCCTCATGAACAAGCCACCCTTCTCCAGGCCATGGATGACACATGCAATGACATCACGGCAGACCAGTGTCAGGCCTGGATTCACCATGCAATGACATCACGGCAGACCACTGTCAGGCCTGGATTCACCATGCAATGACATCACGGCAGACCACTGTCAGGCCTGGATTCACCATGCAATGACATCACGGCAGACCAGTGTCAGGACTGGATTCACCATGCAATGACATCACAGCAGACCAGTGTCAGGCCTGGATTCACCATGCCCGAAGATTCTTCCCAAGATGTTTGGCTAATGAAAGCATCCATTGTGATGTGGATGAGAACCTGTGGCCAAATCCACAAGACAGGGTTGATGGAAATATAGAAGTACAGTATTCCATCCTTTGTTTAGCTTTTTACAGTAAGCCAGGTGAGGATCACTGCAGTTGATGTTTTACTGTAGTTGTTTTCTTTTTTTGTAGCTAATTATTTTTGCTTTGATTCAAAGAAACCTATGAGTGATTTTATTGTATTTCATCAATAAATGTCAGATTTTGTTCAATGATTCCACAGTGTCTGTAGTATTCTCTCTACCAGTCCTTTTACAGTGATGTATTTACGTGTAGTACCATAATGAAACATGTATCACATATTTTGTACTACAATATATATTTTTTATTATTATTATTTTTTACCCCCTTTTTCTCTCCAATTTCGTGGTGTCCAATTGTTAGTAGTTACTGTCTTGTCGCTACAACTCCCGTACGGACTCAGGAGAGATGAAGGTCGAGAGCCATGCCTCCTCCGAAACACAACCTAACCAAGCCGCACTGCTTCTTAACACAGTGCGCATCCAACCTGGAAGCCAACCGCACCAATGTGTCGGAGGAAACACCGTGCACATAGCGACCTGGTTAGCGTGCACTGCGCCCTGCCCGCCACAGGAGTCGCTAGTGCACGATGAGACAAGGATATGTCTACCGGCCAAACCCTCCCTAACCCGGACGACGCTAGGCCAATTGTACGTCGACCCATGGACCTCCTGGTCGCGGCCGGCTGCGACAGAGCCTGGGCTCGAACCCAGAGTCTCTGGTGGCACAGCTAGCACTGCGATGCAGTGCCGTAGACCCCTGTGACGCCCAGGAGGCCCTTGTACTACAATATTTAATGATTGAACGAACAATTACACAGTGAAACTATGGTATTTCATGGTAAATGAGTTATTTGAACCAATGATTCTGCAAGTGCAAGGTTTCTTTAAAGATATGAATGCACAATGCAATGTTTTGAACATTGGACAGCCTGTGTTACAAGTGATGACCGTTTTGAGTTTTGTGTCTAGGGTATTGAAAGATGATCACAAGGTTCTGAAATTAGTGCCAAAGGGATTGTAAAAAAAACTGTAATCAAGACAAATTCTCTATTTGTTAGTCCATTAGGATACGGGCAGGGTCCTCAGTTACAAGAGAGAGAATTAACCCTGCAGAGCTGCTGGTAAATTAGGGGTTTCAGTGCCATGTTGATGCTGAAAGTAGACATATATCCACCACAGCTTGTTGTATCGTGTACAGTATAAACTCATCTGTGTGTGTGTGTGTGTGTGTGTGTGTGTGTGTGTGTGTCTGTGTTTAACAAGAGGAGACAGCCTGTGTCTCTAAGGCAGAGGGAGAGCCATTGGTTCACCAGTAATGTGGTGTGGAATCACTGGCTTGTTACCCCTGACAGCTGCCATAATCTTTGGAGATTACCTTCCACAGTGATAATTATCAGGGCACGCATCGCTCACAGTTATACCACCATAGCACCGCGTCCCATCTCAGTAGGTAGGCCCCCCCCCCTCCCACCTCCCCCTTTGCCCAGGCAGGAATCCTGGGAAACTCAATCGAGTTGGCATTCTTCTGGGACTTTATTAACGCTTAGCATTTGAAAGAGGGCGCTTGATTGGCATGTCTGGTTGACTGACTCCTAAAATGAGGGTTTAATGACGTGAATATTTTGCAGTTTCTCGTTCTAATTTCTTTGGAGATCTCTCAAGGCCTCACACTGTTTTTACTTCCTCTAAATACGTGGGTCGAAACCGAGCGTTTGATGTGTTTCTTATTGAATACCAGCCCTGCAGATGTTTAGTAGTGCTGTCACTACTTGGGAAAGATTCTCAGATGAACCTTGTCATGTCTTTGTCTATGCAGGATCAAGTGATATGACATGTTATTCTATAAAATCCTTTCTCCGTAATTAATATTACCTGGTCGAGCTAATCATGTAAATGTAATTAACTAGAGAGTCGGGGCACCACAAAATAATATTTATAGAGCTGTTATCTTCCAAATAAACTCTTAAAGACCTAGTAATATTTTACATCAATAGCAGTCAATATTAATCGTCACCTTAATTCAGTCTCATCTGAAAATTCTTGGTTATCTGCACGAACCCTGGCAAATAAGTTGAATCAGCAATACAAAATTGGGTTTAATTATTTATTTACTAAATACCTAACTAATCACACAGAATTACATATACACAGAATAAACTATACCTTGATTACAAATTACGTCATAAAGGAAAATGTCCCTGGCGGGCGGAACAGATATGACAGCTGGTTACACAAAAGAAAAGGGGCTGGGTTTGAGTGAAAGAGCGGGAAGACTGAGGAATAAAGGGCGAAGCTGTGCTATCGTGAATACAGTATCTTATGCATTCTAAACTACCGCCGATTTGGAAAAGGAAAATGTAATAAATATTTACTTTGAGCTGCGCTTCAGTAGGTTGGTTGTAGATGGAAGGTCGTGCTGCCAAACCGAGTCCTTTGTCCTTTGAAGAATGTCTCTGGTGGTCAATTGGAGGTTACATTTTCGTCAAGGCTTTATATAGGGGAGCGAGAAGGGTGTGTCTGAAAAGTTTTATAACCCATGTCTCTTCACAGGGGCGGGCGAATGATTGAGCAGAGCCCTAACCTTATGAAAACCCAAATTGCTAATTTGGAAGCTAAAATTATATTTAATCTCGTCACCAATAATTTTATATTCAAACATTTAAATTGAACAACAATTCCATGTGACTCCGATAACTCTGATGTGTAGACTTTCCACTGTAGAATTATGTCATCTTATCATTGATGAGAATGTCTCAGATGACAACCGAACTGACATCATATTCATTAAGTACCACCGCATATGATCAATTGGTCGGATTACCAGAATATAGTTCATTTCCCCCCACCTTCTGATGTTCCCAGAATCTCTATGTTAACCAAGGGGTTTTCAAATGTAACATCAGTAGGGTAGAGAGAGGAAAAAGGGGGGAAGAGGTATTTATGACTGTCATAAACCTACCCCCAGGCCAACGTCATGACAACCTCCTCAGGGGCTTTTGTTTTGACCTAAATGTCATAAACAGGATATCAATTATGAGTATTTGTATGATGTTGTCTAGTGATTTAACAATCGTAAATAAAAAACGGAAAATAATCTCAAATGAGGATTTTCCTGTTAAATTTTCTTTCTCTTCGGAAAAACCTGTTTCAGTTTGGAGTAACTATGCCAGTAACCACGCCAGTAACCACGTCAGGAACCACGTCAGTATCTATGTCAGTAACCACGCCAGTAACCACGCCAGTAACCACGGCAGTAACCACGGCAGTAACCACGGCAGTATCAACGGCAGTAACCACGTCAGTAACCACTCCAGTAACCACGTCAGTATCTACGCCAGTAACCACGCCAGTATCAACGCCAGAAACCACGTCAGTAACCACTCCAGTAACCACGTCAGTAACCACGCCAGTAACCATGTCAGTAACCACGCCAGTAACCACGTCAGTATCTACGCCAGTAACCACGTCAGTATCTACGCCAGTAACCACGTCAGTATCTACGCCAGTAACCACGTCAGTATCTATGTCAGTAACCACGCCAGTAACCATGTCAGTAACCACGCCAGTAACCACGTCAGTATCTACGCCAGTAACCACGTCAGTATCTACGCCAGTAACCACACCAGTATCAACGCCAGTAACAACGTCAGTAACCACGACAGTATCTACGCCAGTTACCACGTCAGTAACCACGTCAGTAACCACGCCAGTAACCACGTCAGTATCTACGCCAGTAACCACTCCAGTAACCACTCCAGTAACCACGTCAGTAACCACTCCAGTAACCACGTCAGTATCTACGTCAGTAACCACGTCAGTATCTACGCCAGTAACCACTCCAGTAACCACGCCAGTAACCACGCCAGTAACCACGACAGTATCAACGCCAGTAACTACGCCAGTAACTATGTCAATATTTACTTCAGTAACTATGTCAATATCTACTTCAGTAACTATGTCAATATCTACTTCAGTAACTATGTCAGTATCTACTTCAGTAACTACGTCAGTAACTACGTCAGTATCTACGTTAGTAACTACGCCAGTAACTACGTCAATATCTACTTCAGTAACTACGTCAGTAACTACGTCAATATCTACGTCAGTATCTACGTCAGTATCTACGTCAGTAACTACGTCAATATCTACTTCAGTATCTACGTCAGTAACTACGTCAATATCTACTTCAGTATCTACATCAGTAACTACGTCAGTAACTATGTCAGTATCTACATCAGTAACTACGTCAGTATCTACTTCAGTAACTATGTCAATATCTACTTCAGTAACTATGTCAGTATCTACTTCAGTAACTATGTCAATATCTACTTCAGTAACTACGTCAATATCTACTTCAGTATCTACGTCAGTAACTACGTCAGTAACTATGTCAGTATCTACGTCAGTAACTACGTCAGTAACTATGTCAGTATCTACTTCAGTAACTACGTCAGTAACTACGTCAATATCTACTTCAGTATCTACGTCAGTAACTACGTCAGTATCTACGTCAGTATCTACGTCAGTAACTACGTCAATATCTACGTCAGTATCTACGTCAGTAACTACGTCAATATCTACGTCAGTATCTACGTCAGTAACTACGTCAATATCTACTTCAGTAACTACGTCAATATCTACGTCAGTAACTATGTCAGTAACTACGTCAATATCTACTTCAGTAACTACGTCAATATCTACTTCAGTAACTATGTCAGTAACTACGTCAATCTCTACTTCAGTAACTACATCAGTAACTACGTCAATATCTACTTCAGTAACTACGTCAGTAACTACGTCAATATCTACGTCAGTAACTACGTCAGTAACTATGTCAATATCTACTTCAGTAACTACGTCAGTAACTACGTCAATATCTACTTCAGTAACTACGTCAGTAACTACGTCAATATCTACGTCAGTAACTACGTCAGTAACTATGTCAATATCTACTTCAGTAACTACGTCAGTAACTACGTCAATATCTACTTCAGTAACTACGTCAGTAACTACGTCAATATCTACGTCAGTAACTACGTCAGTAACTATGTCAATATCTACTTCAGTAACTACGTCAGTAACTACGTCAATATCTACTTCAGTAACTACATCAGTAACTACGTCAATATCTACTTCAGTAACTACGTCAGTAACTACGTCAATATCTACGTCAGTAACTACGTCAGTAACTATGTCAATATCTACTTCAGTAACTACGTCAGTAACTACGTCAATATCTACTTCAGTAACTACATCAGTAACTACTTCAATATCTACGTCAGTAACTACGTCAGTAACTATGTCAATATCTACTTCAGTAACTACGTCAGTAACTATGTCAATATCTACTTCAGTATCTACGTCAGTAACTATGTCAATATCTACTTCAGTAACTATGTCAGTAACTACGTCAATATCTACTTCAGTAACTACGTCAGTAACTATGTCAATATCTACTTCAGTAACTACATCAGTAACTACGTCAATATCTACTTCAGTAACTACGTCAGTAACTACGTCAATATCTACGTCAGTAACTACGTCAGTAACTATGTCAATATCTACTTCAGTAACTACGTCAGTAACTACGTCAATATCTACTTCAGTAACTACGTCAGTAACTACGTCAATATCTACGTCAGTAACTACGTCAGTAACTATGTCAATATCTACTTCAGTAACTACGTCAGTAACTACGTCAATATCTACTTCAGTAACTACATCAGTAACTACGTCAATATCTACGTCAGTAACTACGTCAGTAACTATGTCAATATCTACTTCAGTAACTACGTCAGTAACTATGTCAATATCTACTTCAGTATCTACGTCAGTAACTATGTCAATATCTACTTCAGTAACTATGTCAGTAACTACGTCAATATCTACTTCAGTAACTACGTCAGTAACTACGTCAGTAACTATGTCAATATCTACTTCAGTAACTATGTCAGTAACTACGTCAATATCTACGTCAGTAACTACGTCAGTAACTACATCAGTAACTATGTCAATATCTACTTCAGTATCTACGTCAGTATCAATATCTACGTCAGTAACTACGTCAGTATCTACGTCAGTAACTACTTCAGTAGCTACGTCAGTATCTACGTCAGTATCTACGTCAGTATCTACGTCAGTAACTATGTCAGTATCTACGTCAGTAACTATGTCAGTAACTACTTCAGTAATGGAACAAACAGAGACAGCTTCAATACCACAAATTTGACCACTTTCTATGTAATAGTCCATGAGTTCAGTCAGTCAGTTTGCGTTAGTTGACCCCTGCTACTTGCATATATACATTCAGTCCACTAGGCGATATATATTCCCTGTGTGTACAGGGGCTGACTGTCTAAATGTTGTAGCTGTGGCTGGGGAAGGGGGGCGTCCTACAGTGACAGCAGCACAGTGGGTCAGGGGGTTGCAGAGGGGAGGGTGGAAGGCTGTGCCACCGGTGCCCTCAGACACAGGCCACCAGCTGGGACATGGGCCATTTACTTAATTCACCAGCTAAACCCATATGGTCAGGGAACAGGCCTCATCGTTACCATCAGCATTATGTTAGGGCAAAGGGCCCTCCCTGCTCACACAGTCATACTCATACACACACACACACACACGCACGCACACACACACACACACACACACACACACACACACACACACACACACACACTTAAACCACATTTCCCTAGTGATCTATGATAAAAAATACAAACCATACACTTAGATGTTTGGTATTATGGTGTGTCTCTTGAACAAGCAGGCCTAATGCTTTTGGTGCTGTGACTCCCCTCAACCCTGGGGTTGTGATCCCCCTCAACCCTGGTGCTATGACCCCCCTCAACACTGGTTCTGTGACCCCCCTCAACACTGGTGCTGTGACCCCCCTCAACACTGGTGCTGTGACCCCCCTCAACCCAGGGGCTGTGACCCCCCTCAACACTGGTGCTGTGACCCCCCTCAACACTGGGGCTTTGAGCCCCCTCAACACTGGTTCTGTGACCCCCCTCAACCCTGGTGCTGTGACCCTCCTCAACACTGGTTCTGTGACCCCACTCAACACTGTTGCTATGACCCCCCTCAACACTGGGGTTGTGACCCCCCCTCAACACTGGTTCTGTGACCCCCCTCAACACTGGTGCTGTGACCCTCCTCAACACTGGTTCTGTGACCCCCCTCAAGACTGGGGCTTTGAGCCCCCTCAACACTGCTGCTGTGACCCCCCTCAACACTGGTGCTGTGACCTCCCTCAACACTGGGGCTGTGACCCCCCTCAACACTGGTGATGTGACCCCCCCTCAAGACATGGGGCTTTGACCCCCCATCAACACTGGTGCTGTGACCTCCCTCAACACTGGTGCTGTGACTCCCCTCAACACTGGTGCTGTGACCCCCTTCAACACTGCTGATAGCATAGAAGTGCAAAACATCTCCTACATCTCCCTGGGTTACTGACACACTCCTCATCACAGCACCTACACACTCACAATGCCAAGCAGCAGCCGAGGACCTCTAGGTACAGGTGGGGAGGAGAGGGGAGAAGAGGGGAGGAGCGCGGGAGGAGAGGGGGGGGGGGGGGGGGGGGGTACAGTGGAGGTTGGCAGCCCCCCAGACAGCCTGGCCAATGGGCCCCAGAACCTGTGCATTATGGGGGTGGAGAGATCATGAGCCACCAGGGACAAAGCAGGATTAGCCCATTGAAGGTCCTACTGACTGGTGCTGAATGCAAATGTACACTGAGGGTGGAGGAGGGGATACCTATTAGACTCATGGAAATCTCCCCTCCACTCAGTCACAATGTTCTAGGGAAGCAGTCTGCTCACTGCCCTGGATAGCAGATGGCAGTATGCCACCCACTGTGTTGTAAACTTCGGATAGGAGATACAGCGGTCAGATACTCCCTCTTTGTCAAGTCAGGAAGAGAGAGCGAGAGAGAGAGAGGGCAAGAGAGGGGTGGAGTGAGGGAAGGAAGAAAGGAATCAGGGAGGGAGGGTGGGAGGGAGGGAAGGAGAAAGAGGAAGGGGGATGGATGGAGACAGAGAGAGAGAGACAGGGCTAATAGAGAGAGAGAGGGAGAGAGACAGACGGGATGAGGGAGAGAGAGAGAGAGACAGACGGGATGAGGGAGAGAGAGAGAGACAGATGGGATGATGGAGAGAGAGAGACAGACTGGATGATGGAGAGAGAGAGAGAGAGACAGGGGATGATGGAGAGAGAGAGAGAGACAGACAGGGGATGATGGAGAGAGATAGAGACAGACAGGGGATGATGGAGAGAGAGAGAGAGAGAGAGAGACAGACAGGGGATGATAGAGAGAGAGAGAGAGAGACAGACAGGGGATGATGGAGAGAGAGAGAGACAGATGGGGGATGATGGAGAGAGAGAGAGAGACAGACAGGGGGTGATGGAGAGAGAGAGACAGACAGGGGATGATGGAGAGAGAGACAGACAGACAGGGGATGATGGAGAGAGAGAGACAGACGGGGGATGATAGAGAGAGAGTGAGAGACAGACAGGGGATGATGGAGAGAGAGAGAGACAGACAGGGGGTGATGGAGAGAGAGAGAGACAGACAGGGGATGATGGAGAGAGAGACAGACAGACTGGGGATGATGGAGAGAGAGAAACAGACAGGGGATGATGGAGAGAGAGAGAGACAGACAGGGGATGATGGAGAGAGAGAGAGAGACAGACATGGGGTGATGGAGAGAGAGAGAGAGACAGACAGGGGATGATGGAGAGAGAGAGAGACAGACAGGGGGTGATGGAGAGAGAGAGAGAGACAGACAGGGGATGATGGAGAGAGAGAGAGAGACAGACAGGGGATGATGGAGAGAGAGAGAGACAGACAGGGGATGATGAGAGAGAGAGAGAGAGACAGACAGGGGATGATGGAGAGAGAGAGAGAGACAGACAGGGGATGATGGAGAGAGAGAGAGAGAGACAGACAGGGGATGATGGAGAGAGAGAGACATACAGAGGATGATGAGAGAGATAGACAGACAGGGGATGATGGAGAGAGGAAGAAACAGTGTTTTTTCCTTTCTGCTATAAACTCACCATCATTCACTTACCTTCCTCTTCTCTCACCTCCCTCACTCTCATTCATCCAGCTGTCCTCTTCATCACTCTTTTCTCCTATTCTCTCTCTGTCATCCATCCAACCATCAGATCCTCTCTGTGTGTTGCAGCAGGACTCCTGGCTGCCAGTCAGCTTCCCCCTCACTCTGACATTTGACCTTTGCTGATATGATCCCTGAGGGCCAAAAGAGGGCAGCATAGATCTGTTGATAGTGACGTCAAAGGCTCTTTCCCTCAGGTTCATAACACACAGAGAAAGCTTAAACCATTCAAGACCTATGAAAGCAACAATACTTGGAAAATATTATTGTAAATAAGGCCATGCCTGTGCGCCTGACTTTCACCACAGTCCCGTCAGGGTGATTTCTGCCTCCTTGTTCCCACCAATCAGAGTTTTTTAATGCACCTTTTGACTCTGACCCCTCCCACTCCAGGTCAGAGTGGCTATCGTTGTCGGCAGCTGAAGACGCTGAGGTCTGGCTGCCGACCAAGTTATCAGCGTCTTTTAATCTACAAGTGTTGTGCGTTCGTCCGCAATAAAACACAAGTCATTCAGAGTATCAGGACAGTTGCTGATCCACAATATCACTTCTTCTATGTGTGTGTGGCCTAATGTGTGGTGGTGACCAAGAGCCAATAAAACTCTGGATGTGGACACATCTGTCCGGATAGCCTATAGTGAGTCAGAATCGTAATATAGGAATAAGTACTAAGGGGTGAGGACATTCACAACCGACCGCTCAGACCAGCTCCAGTTAGACTGTTTAAATTTGAAATGTTTTATTTTTTTAACAGTTGTTATATGTGCATAGAGTCAATTTAGATTGAAGCTTGTTCAGATCAGCCAGAAGACATTACAAATGACACTAGTTATATGAGGTTCTGATGTTCTTTCTGAGGTTCTGATGTTCTTTCTGAGGTTCTGATGTTCTTTTGTGACAGCACATCCCATTTGAACTTAACACTAATCCACAAATGAATCACCAGGTGTTTCTGTCTTCTTCTTCTTTTTTTTACAGGATGTTATTGTGCAGTTAAAGACAAATCCAACACATCAACTAAATGCATTCAATTCTATACAATGTAGCCTACAGAGGTCCAAATGACTTGAACAGTACTTAGGCTTAGATAGTCTGCTTGTCCCCTAGAGAATGGGCTAGGCTTGATGCTAACGTTATTCTGCATGAACATATATTTGTGTTCGTGGTTGAGGCAGGGGTAATCTCAACAGGACTTTCGCTGTGCGGAAGGACTGTGTGATGTACTGATGAAAACCTGTAAACTGACAGCAATGAGCTGCTTCCACAATGCACTCTAATGACAATGTGAGAATCCTGTCACTTGTTCAAATGGATGATGTGTTTTGAATCTATTTGTGTTTGTCATCTGCCATGTAACACAGAGAATGTGTTATCACACTACATCTCTCAGTTAAACACAACGTGGGGCTGTATCATGTTGTTTACCTACCTTTCCCGTTTACTTCAGTACATGTGGATATATCATATTGTGTGTATTGTTGAAGTTTGATCTATTCAAAGTATTTTACAAAGCTCTATGTGCATTTTAGGACCAGAATAGATTCAGAGATATTTATCCACAGGTTTATGTTACACTTTCCATTAATCAGCTATAGGTCTAATCCATGGTTTGCTGTCTCTGAATGTGCTGTGTACTGTGTTGGGTTGTAGTTGCAGTGCTGTACTGTGTGGGGTTGTAGTTTCAGTGCTGTGCTGTGTTGGGGTTGTAGTTGCAGTGCTGTGCTGTGTTGGGTTGTAGTTTCAGTGCTGTGCTGTGTTGGGTTGTAGTTTCAGTGCTGTACTGTGTTGGGTTGTAGTTTCAGTGCTGTACTGTGTTGGGTTGTAGTTTCAGTGCTGTGCTGTGCTGTGTTGGACCAAGGAGTTGACCCAGGCAGAGCCTCAGGCACAGCAGATGTAGTAGAACGCTGATGTGGCGTGGTGTCTGCCCAGATTGATTGGAGCTCTCAACTTGCTGCTGAGATGAAAGGCGAGGTTGTCGCCGTGGCACTCATCACCAAGGATACGACTGTGGAGCAAAAGCCTGCTTTGTTTGGAACTTTGTTTGTGCCAGTCAGCAAGTCAGCCAGGGTTTTTATCTGTTGTACAATATATTTTATTTATTTAACTAGGCAAGTCAGTTAAGAACAAATTCTTATTTATAATGACGGCCTACAGTGGGTTAACTTCCCTGTTCAGGGGCAGAACGCCAGATTCTTACCTTGTCAGCTCAGGGATTCGATCCACCAACCTTTCGGTTACTGGCATAACGCTCTAACCACTAGGCTACCTGCAGCCCACATTACCTCATGAATGTCTGAATCTTTGTGTATCTGGAGCAACATGTTGATAATAATTCTTATTACTGTCCTGAAAAAAATATAAATATTTTACATTTATTTATTTATATTTATTATTTATTTACATTTTACATTTTGCGTAAAATGTTTATTATAATGTGACGTCAAGCTTAAACGGGTTGAGCTCAATTTCACCCTCTTCATATCACTTGAGATAGTGATCACTTGTAGAGGCATGTAGCGTGTCACATCTTCTGCCTCACAGCATGGGGGAAACATTTTATTCCTCTTTCTTGCATTAGGCCATCATGCAAGTTTAATGACTGTTAAGAATCCATTTTTTTCACAATTGGTTTTCCCAAATAAACTTACTTAATATGCATCAACAGCATTTTCTGGTCTGTGGTGGCATTTTGGGGATTCCAGAGCCTTGACTGCCGACTCTCATTTCTGTTGAATTCTGAAAGTGGAAAGAATCCAAACAGGAAACGAGCTATTGATGTGCTATAAGTATGTATGGCCAGGAGTGTTTTCCTGACAACGTGACCTAAACAGGAAAAACACTGGGCGCTACTTATACACCCTAGTTATAGACCCTGTTATAGATTCTAGTTATAGACCCTAGTTATAGACCATAGTTATAGACCCTAGGTATAGACCCTAGTTATTGACCCTAGGTATAGACCCTAGTTATAGACCCTAGTTGTAGATCCTAGTTATAGACCCTAGTTATAGACCCTAGTTATAGACCCTAGTTTTAGGCCCTAGTTATAGACCCTAGTTATAGACCCTAGTTTTAGGCCCTAGTTATAGACCCTAGTTATAGACCCTAGTTATAGACCCTAGTAATAGACCCTAGTTATAGACCCTAGTTCTAGATCCTAGTTATAGACCCTAGTTATAGACCCTAGTTATAGACCCTAGTTATAGACCCTAGTTCTAGACCCTAGTTATAGACCCTAGTTATAGACCCTAGTTTTAGGCCCTAGTTATAGACCCTAGTTATAGACCCTAGTTCTAGACCTTAGTTATAGACCCTAGTTATATGCACTAGTTATATGCCCTAATTATAGACCGTAGTTATACACCCTAGTTATATGCCCTAGTTAAAGACCCTAGTTATATGCCCTAGTTATATGCCCTAGTTATAGACCCTAGTTATATGCCCTAGTTATATGCCCTAGTTATAGACCCTAGTTATATGCCCTAGTTATAGACCCTAGTTATATGCCCTAGTTATAGACCCTAGTTATAGACCCTAGTTTTAGGCCCTAGTAATAGACCCTAGTTATAGGTCCTAGTTATAGACCCTAGTTATAGACCCTACCTATATATCATAGTTATAGACCTTAGTTACATGCTCCAGAGTTTTTCCCGGTCAGATTACATCTTAGAATGATTGTTCTAGAACCCACCTTTTCAATTTTGTCTTAAAAGTGGGCCCTTGTAAAATATCCCAAGTTCACCAAATGTATAAAACAGTTCCAAACACATAATGTGCAATTCCTCACAGAAAAGGAGGGCTCAGGTGGCACTGTACACTCAGAAAGGTGCTCTCTAGAACCTAAAGAGGTTATTTGGTTGTCCCCATAAGAGAACCCTTTGAAGAACCCTTTTTGGTTCCAGGTTGAACCCTTTTTGGTTCAATGTAGAAGCCTTTTCCACAGAGGGTTATACACGAAACCAAAAAGGTTACTCCCTGGAATGTAGAATTGCTTACATTTTTTATAAAAGGCATTTTTTTCTCGGACCTGCACATACGATGATATAAAGGAGATCATTCCACCCTACTTTTGTCATTCCACCCTACTTTTGTCATTCCACCCTACTTTTGTCTTTCCACCTCTACTCTTGTCTTTCCACCTCTACTTTTGTCATTCCACCCTACTTTTGTCATTCCACCCTACTTTTGTCTTTCCACCCTACTTTTGACTTTCCATCCTACTTTTGTCTTTTCATCCTACTTTTGTCTTTCCATCCTATTTTTGTCTTTCCATCCTACTCTTGTCTTTCCATCCTACCCTTGTCTTTCCACCCCTACTTTTTTCTTTCCAATCCTACTCTTGTCTTTCCAACCTACTCTTTTCTTTCCATCCTACTCTTGTCTTTTCATCCTACTTTTGTCTTTCCATCCTACTCTTGTCTTTCCAACCTACTCTTGTCTTTCCATCCTACTTTTGTCTTTCCATCCTACCCTTGTCTTTCCATCCCTACTTTTGTCTTTCCATCCCTACTTTTGTCTTTCCAATCCTGCTCTTGTCTTTCCAATCCTGCTCTTGTCTTTCCATCCTACTCTTGTCTTTCCAACCTACTCGTGTCTTTCCATCCTACCCTTGTCTTTCCAACCATACCCTTGTCTTTCCCACCTACCCTTGTCTTTCCAATCCCACTCTTGTCTTTCCAATCCTACTCGTCTTTCCACCCTACTCTTGTCTTTCCATCCTACCCTTGTCTTTCCAACCTACTCTTGTCTTTCCATCCTACCCTTGTCTTTCCATCCTACCCTTGTCTTTCTATCCTACCCGTTGTCTTTCCACCCTACTCTTGTCTTTCCACCCTACTCTTGTCTTTCCATCCTACCCTTGTCTTTCTATCCTACCCGTTGTCTTTCCACCCTACTCTTGTCTTTCCACCCTACTCTTGTCTTTCCATCCTACTCTTGTCTTTCCATCCTACCCTTGTCTTTCCACCCCTACTTTTGTCTTTCCAATCCTACTCTTGTCTTTCCATCCTACCCTTGTCTTTCCACCCTACTCTTGTCTTTCCATCCCTACTTTTGTCTTTCCACCCTACTCTTGTCTTTCCACCCTACTCTTGTCTTTCCACCTCTACTCTTGTCAACAGTGGTCTGCAAACCCACAACCTTCTGTCCTGCAGCCCTGTGCGTTATCAATATTCTCACGTTGCCATGTAATGCTTACAAGATGAAGAACAGTTTCTAAACTGCATGTCTAAGGCTCTGGTCAGTCCTAAGAGTGAGGGTAAACGGTAGACATGTTCTCTGCTATCCACTTCATGTTCTAATTATTACTTTGGGTATATAAAACAAAAAGGGTTCCAAAAGGGTTCTTCGGCTGTCCCCATAGGCAAGCACTTTTTGGTTCCAGGTAGAACCCTTTTTGGTTCCAGGCAGAACTATTTTGGGTTCCATGTAGAACCCCCTGGGGAAACAACCTTTTTAGGTTCTAGATAGCACCTATTTTTCTAAAAGCGTAGGAGAGGGTCACATGTTTTTTTTTTCAAGCGTTCAGGGAGGGTTTAGATAAATATGTATTTTGCTGAATGGAGGGCCATCCATTTTCATTTCAGAAAGATCTGATTTTCTCCATGTCACCCATGTTAGAAATAATGTTCATTCCCTAAGAGTGTAGATGCTTCTAATCTCTAGCATGAATTTGACCTCAGATAATAGTGGCCTTGCTCTGTTTCTCTCTCTCTGTTTTTATCTCTCGCTCTCTCTTTCTTCATTAGGATTCATGCCCTGAAGGCATGCGCCCGCTGTCCCCTACAGCAATGTGGCAAAATGCCTGTCTGCTGAGGCAGCCAGGGCTTAATGAGTGTGTGAGATGCCATGGGCCATTACTGTGGAGAGGGGAGAGAGGAGCCCTGCGTTTTGTAGGACAGCCGTGGCTGATAGAGGGAGTAGCTCTGCGTTTTGTTGGACAGTCGTGGCTGATAGAGCTGGGAGCCATGCGTTTTGTAGGACAGCCATGGCTGATAGAGGGAGGAGCTCTGCGTTTTGTTGGACAGTCGTGGCTGATAGAGCTGGGAGCCATGCGTTTTGTAGGACAGCCGTGGCTGATAGAGGGAGGAGCTCTGCGTTTTGTAGGACAGCCGTGGCTGATAGAGGGAGGAGCTCTGCGTTTTGTAGGACAGCCGTGGCTGATAGAGGGAGGAGCTCTGCGTTTTGTAGGACAGCCGTGGCTGATAGAGGAAGGAGCTCTGCGTTTTGTAGGACAGCCGTGGCTGATAGAGGGAGGAGCCCTGATAGAGAGAGGAGCCCTGATAGAGGGAGGAGCCCTGATAGAGGGAGGAGCCCTGCGTTTTGTAGGAGGAGAGGGGTGCAGTTCGACAGAAGGGTTCCTCATTTTAAGAGGATATATTATTTAGGGACCTCATGAGTTAGTGTCGGTTTTTAGGAAAAGACTGATGCAATGAGCAGTAATGCTAATTATACACCACCGTACGAGAGGCATGCTGGCCAAGTTTTGTTTTTAGGAACTTTACAGAATACGTTGCCAAAATCTATGCATTTTAAATGTATCGTACACAGCCATCCGTCCATACACACAGTAGCATCCATCCATCCATCCATCCATCCATCCATCCATCCATCCATACACACAGTAGCATCCATCCATCCATCCATACACACAGTAGCATCGATCCATCCATCCATATACACAGTAGCATCCATCCATCCATCCATATACACAGTAGCATCCATCCATCCATCCATATACACAGTAGCATCCATCCATCCATCCATCCATCCATACACACAGTAGCATCCATCCATCCATCCATCCATCCATCCATACACACAGTAGCATCGATCCATCCATCCATACACACAGTAGCATCCATCCATCCATCCATACACACAGTAGCATCCATCCATCCATATACACAGTAGCATCGATCCATCCATCCATCCATCCATCCATCCATATACACAGTAGCATCCATCCATCCATCCATCCATCCATCCATACACACAGTAGCATCCATCCATCCATCCATCCATCCATCCATCCATCCATCCATCCATCCATCCATACACACAGTAGCATCCATCCATCCATCCATACACACAGTAGCATCGATCCATCCATCCATAGACACAGTAGCATCCATCCATCCATCCATACACACAGTAGCATCCATCCATCCATCCATATACACAGTAGCATCGATCCATCCATCCATCCATCCATCCATCCATCCATCCATATTCACAGTAGCATCCATCCATCCATCCATCCATCCATACACACAGTAGCATCGATCCATCCATCCACACACACAGTAGCATCGATCCATCCATCCATATACACAGTAGCATCCATCCATCCATCCATATACACAGTAGCATCCATCCATCCATCCATCCATCCATACACACAGTAGCATCGATCCATCCATCCACACACACAGTAGCATCGATCCATCCATCCATATACACAGTAGCATCCATCCATCCATCCATATACACAGTAGCATCCATCCATCCATCCATATACACAGTAGCATCCATCCATCCATCCATCCATCCATCCATACACACAGTAGCATCCATCCATCCATCCATCCATCCATCCATCCATACACACAGTAGCATCGATCCATCCATCCATACACACAGTAGCATCCATCCATCCATCCATACACACAGTAGCATCCATCCATCCATCCATATACACAGTAGCATCGATCCATCCATCCATCCATCCATCCATCCATCCATCCATCCATCCATCCATATACACAGTAGCATCCATCCATCCATCCATCCATCCATCCATACACACAGTAGCATCCATCCATCCATCCATCCATCCATCCATCCATCCATCCATCCATACACACAGTAGCATCCATCCATCCATCCATCCATACACACAGTAGCATCGATCCATCCATCCATACACACAGTAGCATCCATCCATCCATCCATACACACAGTAGCATCCATCCATCCATCCATATACACAGTAGCATCGATCCATCCATCCATCCATCCATCCATATTCACAGTAGCATCCATCCATCCATCCATCCATCCATACACACAGTAGCATCGATCCATCCATCCACACACACAGTAGCATCGATCCATCCATCCATATACACAGTAGCATCCATCCATCCATCCATATACACAGTAGCATCCATCCATCCATCCATCCATCCATACACACAGTAGCATCGATACATCCATCCACACACACAGTAGCATCCATCCATCCATCCACACACACAGTAGCATCGATCCATCCATCCATATACACAGTAGCATCCATTTATCCTTTCACACAGTACAAACCAGTGGAGGCTGGTGGGAGAAGCTATAGAAGGAAGTGAAACCACATGTTTGACACTGCTCCATTAATTCCATTCCAGCCATTACAATGAGCCGGTCCTCCTATAGCTCCTCCCACCACCCTCCACTGGTTTGTACTGTATGTTTGGTCTTAACCTGAAAGCTCCCCTTTCCCATTCACAACATCACATGATGATAGTCGATACTGGAGAGTAAGCAACCATGTGTGTTTGAACATCTCTCTCTCCACCTCCCCCTGTCATCCTCTCCTCCTTATCAATTAGTGCACCGTGGGGTGCGCTGCCCCTCAGCCGAACCTGTCTTCCTTGTGTGGATGTTGAATGGCGAGGGAGAGCAGGGCTCTCAGAGGGGAGAAGAAAGGCATCCGCTCCTTAAAAATAGCCGTTTGCAGCTGCTGCGCATCCTCACTCAGTGGCCCCTCAATCAAGTCCCCAGACCTGGGTGGCCTGGAGACAGAGAGAGGGGCCAGGGAACCAGGAGGCAGGGGGGCTGGAATGAGAGAGGGGGGGGCAGGAACACAGGAAACAGGGGGGCTGGAGCCTGGCCAAGCCCAGCCCTGACACCACCAGACCCTCTGAAGGCTAGTGTAGTCATAGGTTCGCCCAGTCGTCTTCCATTACTAACATTCAAGGGTATGGGTTACAAAATTGGGCACAGACATGTGCCTTGGTGTCCAAAGCGGGACAGACAGTGGAAATAATGAACAGCCACTGGCCTGTTGGTCCTCGCATGTATTAAGGGACATGGACACAAGGTCAAGGCTACAGCACTACTGCTGCAGCCTTGACTGGAATAATAATGTTTTAACTGGGATAATCCTGGGATATAATGTTTTAACTGGGATAATCCTGGGATATAATGTTTTAACTGGGATAATCCTGGGATATAATGTTTTAACTGGGATAATCCTGGGATATAATGTTTTAACTGGGATAATCCTGGGATATAATGTTTTAACTGGGATAATCCTGGGATATAATGTTTTAACTGGGATAATCCTGGGATATAATGTTTTAACTGGGATAATCCTGGGATATAATGTTTTAACTGAGATAATCCTGGGATATAATGTTTTAACTGGGATAATCCTGGGATATAATGTTTTAACTGGGATATAATGTTTTAACTGGGATAATAATGTTTTAACTGGGATAATCCTGGGATATAATGTTTTAACTGGGATAATCCTGGGATATAATGTTTTAACTGGGATAATCCTGGGATAAAATGTTTTAACTGGGATATAATGTTTTAACTGGGATATAATGTTTTAACTGGGATAATAATGTTTTAACTGGGATAATCCTGGGATATAATGTTTTAACTGGGATAATCCTGGGATATAATGTTTTAACTGGGATAATCCTGGGATATAATGTTTTAACTGGGATAATCCTGGGATAAAATGTTTTAACTGGGATATAATGTTTTAACTGGGATATAATGTTTTAACTGGGATAATAATGTTTTAACTGGGATAATCCTGGGATATAATGTTTTAACTGGGATAATCCTGGGATATAATGTTTTAACTGGGATAATCCTGGGATAATAATGTTTTAACTGGGATAATCCTGTTAGGCCACGTTTCCCCTTGTTCTACTAATGTTAAGTCATGTTTCCCCTTGTTCTACTAATGTTAAGTCATGTTTCTCCTTGTTCTACTAATGTGAAGTCATGTTTCTCCTTGTTCTACTAATGTTAAGTCATGTTTCTCCTTGTTCTACTGATGTTAAGTCATGTTTCCCCTTATTCTACTAATGTTAAGTCATGTTTCTCCTTGTTCTACTAATGTTAAGTCATGTTTCTCCTTGTTCTACTAATGTTCTACTGATGTTAAGTCATGTTTCCCCTTGTTCTACTAATGTTCTACTGATGTTAAGTCATGTTTCTCCTTGTTCTACTGATGTTAAGCCCTTTTTCTCCTTGTTCTACTGATGTTAAGTCATGTTTCCCCTTATTCTACTAATGTTAAGTCATGTTTCCCCTTGTTCTACTGATGTTAAGCCCTGTTTCTCCTTGTTCTACTAATGTTAAGTCATGTTTCCCCTTATTCTACTAATGTTAAGCCACACACACACACACACAAACACACACACACACACACACACACACACACACACACACACACACACACACACACACACACACACACACACACACACACACACACCCTGGAGCATGTAGATACAGTGTGATTGGGTAATTTGTGGAAGTTAGAGGGAGCAGGGGAAAGGTTGTGATGAATGTAAGTGTTCTCTCATTACAAGGCTCCTTAAAATGAAGAGCGGTAGAGAATGGAAACTAGTGGAGATAAGGACGTGGTGCCCTAGGACCTGACATGGAAACCCAGATAACATTACATCGATTACACACAACTGTTCTGATTTAGTACAACCTGCAACTCATTAAGGGTGGTCTACCCGCTACATTACACAAGCAGCCAGAGGATCCCCCTACCTCTAACACTGAGGGGCATTGTAATGCCTGGACCTAAGAAATACTACACTCCCTTTCGGTCTCCCTGTCCCTATTATTCTCTCTGTTACTATTACACTGATTACTACAACAGGTCTGCACAACTCAACTAGTTGTTCGCTGCAGGCACTAATAATAAGGTCCTTCAATAAACATTCTGCGACCAATCATCCAAATATGTCTTTAGAAAGAAGCTTTGCTTTGGTATTTCTGATTTACATGGAGATTATCCCAAAACTCCCTTTCCACCTACACCGAGAGACATGGATGGTCATAAAGCTGTAAAGTTTCAAAGGAACATTTTGCTTGTTTGTATCCTGTTTAAACACAGAACCAAACATTGGGCTGCTGGACATGAGGAGGATGAGTTCAATCTAGATGAAATAGTCGACGTATCGGCAGTGGGCACAGAAAAGGACATGTTCGACTGTTTCAATCGGAGAGGACTTCCTTTTATCCACGTGAATCCATTTTTACTAAGGAACGATGTGCATGTTAATCCTCGCTCAGATCTGAAAATGGATGGACTTGAGGTTGCTTCGTCCTATACCCGTTGGTGTGTGCTATCGGACTCTGATTTGTACGATTTACTTGAATCAAATTGCTGTGATCACAATGTATTTTCTGACAGGGAATATATTCTGCTTGGTGATTTTAATACAGATGTGCAGTTACCACCCAAGAGAAGTACACTAGTAAATGCCCTGTATATCTTTAATCATCTTTGGACTAAAACAACTTGATTATTGTATCAGACCAAGAGAACGTCTGTCAGTCAAGAGTCTTAAATATTGGTTTTAGCGATCATATGGTAACCTACTGTACCGTAAGAAATCCAAAATGCTACTTGAGCCAGGTAATAACTACATGGAGATACGGTCTGTGGAACAAAACTCAAAGGAACGTTTTGTAAAAGGACTTGGAAATCTGGATTGGTCTCATGTGATGATGTTGATCGAGCTTGGTATCTTTTTAAAGAGATGTTTCTGTCCGCACTCGACTCTCTGACTCCAACGAAACAATTCATAATCAAACAACGGTCAGGGACATGGATGGAGATCTTAGACCTCATAAGGAAAAGTGATTACCCACTGGCTCTGCAAACAATGGCCAGTCCTTCCATTAGCATCTTTTACCATAACAAAGATATCACAAAGGACTTGTTTTAGCTGTGCAGAGTAACAGAGGACAGTGCTTCCAATCTACTATGCTTAAATGGCCAGTCCTCCTATTAGCATCTTTTACCATAACAAAGATATCACAAAGGACTTGTTTTAGCTGTGCAGAGTAACAGAGGACAGTGCTTCCAATCTACTATGCTTAAATGGCCAGTCCTCCTATTAGCATCTTTTACCATAACAAAGATATCACAAAGGACTTGTTTTAGCTGTGCAGAGTAACAGAGGACAGTGCTTCCAATCTACTATGCTTAAATGGCCAGTCCTCCTATTAGCATCTTTTACCATAACAAAGATATCACAAAGGACTTGTTTTAGCTGTGCAGAGTAACAGAGGACAGTGCTTCCAATCTACTATGCTTAAATGGCCAAAAACAAAGCAACTCGGTTGGATAACCTTCCTGCAAGATAAAGGAGAGTGCCTGTGTAACTGCTAAAATGATAACTCATATTCTAAACCTTTCTATTAGTAATGCTACATTACCCGATGATCTCGAAACAGCCAGGCTGGTTCCTCTCCACAAGAAGAGCAGTTAAACAGATGAAGGAACCTACAGGCCTGTGTCGATGCTCAACACCTTATCTAAAGTTGTTGAGATTTCCTTATAAATCAATTTGAGGGATACCTTCTCGAGCACAAACCTCTTTATGAACTCTAATCTGGCTTTAGAACAGCTCATTCCACTGATACTTGCCACCTTTTTGACCATATCAAGCAGGAAGTGAAAAGGGAAAATATACAATTATGATCATGTTAGACTTGCAGAAAGCCTTTGACACTGTGGATCATGACGTTCTCCGGATGAAACTGAAATTCATGGGTCTAAATGACGTAGCAGTGAATTGGTTTAGGTCTTATCTGATCAACAGAACACAAGTATACCATTGTGATGTTCTGTCAGAGGTCAATGAAATGTCCCGTGGAGTACCACAGGGATCAGTTTTAGGGCCTCTCTTATTTCTTATGTTCTTCAATGATATGCCAGTCACAGTAAAGTGAAAACTCCTGCTTTATGCAGATGACTCAGCCATACTGGTATCAGGGAAGGATACGACTTAGATTGAGGAGAACCTGAGTAAGGAACTACATTCTGTTAGAGAATTGGTTGACTGACAACAAATTGTCGCTACATTTGGGAAAAACTAAATCGATTTAGTTTGGAACAAAACGTAGATTGTTTAGAGCTAACAAGATAAGGGTCAACCGTGCAGGCAAGGAGATTAAATCTAAGACAAGTGTAACTTATCCTGGTGTGTCCCTAGATCAATCCCTTTCTGGAGACATGATTGCTGCTAAAATTCTTTCTAAAATGGCAAACAAGCTTACGTTTTTATATCGTAACACTAGATATTTAACATCAAAGTTAAGAAACTGCTCATCTCAACCTTGATTCAGTGTCATTTTGATTATGCCTGCTCTGCTTGGTATACTGGGCATTCAAAAAAGCTGAACAAGAGAATGCAGGTCATGCAAAAATAATGTTATCACGTACATGATGAATGTCCCCCCCTAGGACCCACATAGGGGTACAGGAGTTCCGGGAGGTAAGCTTGAGTGGACCAACTTAAACTCTATCATCTTAAATGGTCGTGCACCAGTTTATATGAAAAAAAACCCCACATTGATATGGTCAATAAACAGCACAGTTAAACCACATTGATATGGTCTATAACCAGCACAGTTAAACCACATTGATATGGTCTATAACCAGCACAGTTAAACCACATTGATATGGTCTATAACCAGCACAGTTAAACCACATTGATATGGTCTATAACCAGCACAGTTAAACCACATTGATATGGTCTATAACCAGCACAGTTAAACCACATTGATATGGTCTATAACCAGCACAGTTAAACCACATTGATATGGTCTATAACCAGCACAGTTACAATGCCAAAGCAAGTGTTATTTGTTGTAAAATCCCAAGAGTAAACAGTACTGCGAGGACCATGCTTTAAATGTACAATGCAGTTGTTTTAATCCTATTATCAAATCATTTCTGGGTAACAATTAAGTACCTTACTGTGATAGTTTTTAAATAAAATGGTCAACATGAAACAAAAATAGCTTCTTAGCAAATTGCAATTTCTCAAGCAAGGATAGGACTGTCTGGGAGTGGTCTATGTGGGGAGGGGAAAACTGATAACTAGCTGTTTATTGGCAGAGAGGCTTGGAACTCTTTTTCTTATTTGCCTATTAACTATTTACCGCCTGGTGATGTCACCAGGCAGGCCAAAACTCCATCCCACCAAAACAGGCTGACATTTCTGGCCGACTTTTCAAACAGCTCTTACACATAAAGGGCGTTTTAATAATTGTAAAAATGTAACAGTATTATTCCAACCTCATGCTCTGGAAATATATATAAAACATTTGAAATCCCGTTTTTGACTGCACTGGGCCTTTAACACATGTGTGAAATAATAGCCATCCCCCAACTTCCCAAATGCACTTTCAACAATAGTCGTCAAGCCACATTTTGAGATCTGTGAAAGCACATTTAAATTCCCCCCAAAAAAGCCAGAAAATTGGACCCATGGGCGTTCTTAAAAAACTCTTGACAATCTTAGGCGTTGATTTCCACCTTCAAACATCTTCCGTTTTATTTGATGAGGGAGTTGGTGTGCAGAAGTGAAAATTGATTGTGCGAAACGCTAATTGCTTTGCACACCTTTGACAGGATACGTCTAACACCCAGTTAGATCTAAACTAAAATCGAAACATGTGAAACGCCCATCAGTGAGCATTTCCGATTCAGGAACCCTGATTGCCAAACTCCATCTCCGTATAATCAGGAAATGAGGAAAGGCTATACTCAGAGTGGCCCGGGTATGAAATGGCGATATGATAATGATATCTCCCACAGTCCCTGTTATGACAATGACATACTTACAACAGTGATACAATTTTCATTCAGTCCACTACTGGCATTTCCCTAGAGTTGAGTCACAGTGTCACAACAACCCTCTGACTTTATGATCAGCTAAGTATTTTGTTGCCTAACCTCTGTGTACACACAGCTCTAAATACTCACACAAGGTCTGATGTTAAACATGGCTGACACGACGGACACCTCTCCCCAGACAGAGGCATGCTTCTCCCGTCCCCGTCCCCCGTGCAACCGCGGGATCTCACATCACCTCTTTGTTACCACTCTAATTAGATGGTCCGGCTGTGGACTTTGAAAGAGAGAGAAAGGGTGGGGGGGCGGGGGAGGGCAGGTTTACTTTAATAGCTCTATTGGCCTAATTGAATCGTCCAATTTTCACCACAGCAGTTGCCACTCAGCTCTGAAGACCAACAACAACAGACGCATGGCTTTACCAAATTTTCCGGCGTTATCACATTCCGTTCACCTGTCAGCCCGTTACTTAGCAGCTCCCGCTTGTCATTAACGCCTGTCACGCCCCCGGCCGGCCACGGAGGGGAGGGGCAGCAGGGATGTGTAAAACTTTGTTTTGGAATCGTCGAGCTACATGTCACCCCGCTAAAGACAAACTATGAGCAAGTGGTGACTGAGCCTCGCCAACCCTGACGGCTGGTCCAGACATCCATCCAGACATCCATCCAGACATCCATCCAGACATCCATCCAGACATCCATCCACCGGCCCCGTCTCCCCCCTCCTCATCCTCTGTCTCTCTCCGTCCTCTTATCAGCCCCAGCTGTGCTACAGGGACCGGCCAGAACAAACAGAGCCACTCCCTGCAGGGTGCAGTGCTGGTTCTGATCCACTGTGTCAACACTAGTGTGTTCTCACCCTGACTAATATACATTCCTCTGGCTGCAGCCCAGCCATAGTTCCAGCCCATCTCCATCTCCATCCCCATTTCCAGCCCCGTCTCCAGCCCTGTCCCTGTTTCCAGCCCCATCTCAAATCCAGCCCCATCTCCAACCCCAACTCCAACCCTAGCCCCGTCTCCAGCCCCATCTCCATTCCAGCCCCATCTCCAACCGTAGCCCCGTCTCCAGCCCCATCTCCATTCCAGCCCCATCTCCAACCCCATCTCTAATCCTAGCCCCATCTCCAGCTCCATCTCCAGCTCCATCTCCATCTCCATCTCCATCTCCATCCCCATTTCCAGCCCCATCTCCAGCCCTGTCCCTGTTTCCAGCCCCGTCTCCATCTCCAACCCCATCTCCAACCCTAGCCCCGTCTCCAGCCCCATCTCCATTCCAGCCCCACTCCAACTCTTGCCCCGTCTCCAGCCCCATCTCCATTCCAGCCCCATCTCCAACCCCAACCCCATCTCCAACCCTAGCCCCATCTCCAGCCCCATCTCCATTCCAGCCCCATCTCCAACCCCATCTCCAACCCTAGCCCCGTCTCCAGCCCCATCTCCATTCCAGCCCCATCTCCAACCCCTTCTCCAACCATGGCCCCATCTCCATCCCCAGCCCCATCTCCAACCCAATCTCTAACCCTAGCCCCGTCTCCAGCCCAGTCTCCAGCCCCATCTCCAACCCCTTCTCCAACCCTAGCCCCATCTCCAGCTCCATCTCCAGCCCCAACTCCATTCCAGCCCCATCTCCAACCCCTTCTCCAACCCTAGCCCCGTCTCCAGCCCCATCTCCATCCCCAGCCCCATCTCCAACCCCATCTCTAACCCTAGCCCCATCTCCAGCTCCATCTCCAGCCCCAACTCCAGCCCCATCTCCAGCCCCTGCTCCAGCCCCATCTCCAGCCCCATTTCCAGCCCCATCTCCAGCTCCATCCCCAGCCCTAACTCCAGCCCCATCTCTAGCTCTGGACACTCATACTGTACCTTTGTATATCAAGATATTGCTGGAAAAGATAGAATCATACACACATTGCATTCTGTAGTGTCCACAGCAACAGGCCTCCGCAGCGTCAAATACTGTCCTCCCTCCCTCCCTCCCTCCCTCCCTCCCTCCCTCCCTCCCTCCCTCCCTCCCTCCCATCCCCTCCCCTCTTTCTCTCCCCCCCCTCTCTCCCCTCACCTCTCTCTCCTCTCTCCCCTCCCCTCTCTCCCCTCCCCTCTCTCCCCTCCCCTCTCTCCTTCCCTCTCTCCCCTCACCTCTCTCCTCTCTCCCCTCCCCTTTCCCCCCCCCCCCTCTCTCCCCTCACCTCTCTCTCCTCTCTCCCCCCCCCCCCCCCTCTCTCCCCTCCCCTCTCTCCTTCCCTCTCTCTCTCCCCTCCCCTCTGATCTGTGTAGGTAGAGAGAGGGAAGAGGAGGATAACAAGCTGGTTTAGTAATTGTAGCCGGGAGGACGCCGGTGCAGTGCTTCCAAACAGAAGGCTTTTGTCAGAGCGAGAGGCCTGAGCTACGGTGTGGTGACAGGCCTAAAGAGCTCATTTTATAACATCCCACCAAACACTTCCTGTGAAAACAAGATTCTTAAGAGTTCAATTTACAGCCCTATTACACCCCTGGATCAATGCCTCCCTTTTTCTCAATGATAGATCCTCAATTCTGTTATTTCTCAGTAAAACGTTGTAGTCGACATTAAAACGGAAAATCACTACTTAACGGTTGGTTTCCTCTTCCATGGAGGAAAGGTAGAGGACATGAATCCAATCGTTGGAGACTGGTAGTATTGTGTAGGGTTGTGCTCTGACGTTTCTATTACAATTTCTTCCTGCACACAGCACATTGATAAAGTCGTTGAACAGAATGGCACATTATGACGTTTCTCACATGCTATGTATAATCACATGAGTCAGAGTTCCACTGCCCGTTCTTCAAGAAAGATCATTAAGAGTGGCTCAAAAATAACAGGCCTAACAGATGTAACTTTCAAACGACTGCGACGATAGCAAATCCCAAGCAGAGAAGCATTCCTGCTAACTAGGCCATTAATACCTAGATGTAAACAGACAGACCGTATCCATATCAAAGGATCCTGGCCCCTTTTAATGTACTTCCCTAATGGTTGCCAAGGGAGATATATATTTTACAGTAACAGGCCCTTCCCTGGGTAACTCTGACCATGTCATCACCTCCACAACATGTCCAAGAGATAAAAAAAACATCTCCAGCATCTGATTGGTCAGCTCTGGTGTGTCATATTCTGATGATATTTTCTCTCTCTGCAGTGCAATTCCCAGAACCCCTCATTCCTGTCATTAATGGATGTCCCACTGCTTTTAGCCCTTTGGTCACGTTCCTTACTGCCTCTGGAAATTCAGACAGGTGTCATGTCCAATGTTACCTTTAAACATAAAAAATATATATATCATTGTCTCGGGCTGTTGGTGGTGGGTGCACCCGATTAAGCTGCCCTGGGCGCTGGGTAGGTGGACTGTTGCCATTTTGAACCATTTCATGTGTCTGAAGGTACAAACTCTGCCTTCCCGGCGGGCCCAGGGAGCAAATCAAGTACACTATAGGTTTACCGCTGGCCAATGGCTGGCTCAGATTAGCGCATTTTAAGTAATGTAGCAGGCATAAAAGAAAGCAATAGCAAAGTTGAATTCAATAAGTTTAAAACCATGACTAGAGAGAGAGAGAGAGAGACTGTCACCGAATAGAGCAAAGAGCTGCTGTTTTTATGAGTTCATGTTTAAGTTCTTTCTCAGCACTGTCAACACTTTGTATTCAACACTTTTATAACCCATGAAATGCACATTCTCCCTATTTCCACTCAGCGCTCAGCGCTCAGCGCTGTCAACACTTTGTATTCAACACTTTTATAACCCATGAAATGCACATTCTCCCTATTTCCACTCAGCGCTACAACAAGCACTGCAGCTGTAATGAATGAATAGGAAAGTAGGCTTGCGTTGTCGTTATTATTAGCGGTTTGTTTTTGTTTTTTTACCATTGAGGAATATTTCACTTTTCTCATAGGAGTAACAACATACGCAGTGCGACTCGAGTTTTGCAATCGGCTGGAGGACGGTGTCCCTATTTGGTCAGTGTTAGTGGAGGAAAGGGAGAGCGGAGGGATGTTGTGCTTCACAAGTAATACGACAAAGGATATATAACCAGTGTTATCATATAGCCTTCCTCAAATTTTGAAATATGTATATTTTTTAAATGACCCGAACAACAATGCATTGGGCAATTCAGGGCAATTCAATCAAAGCTAATATGTGGTGATCATGTATTCGGCCTTTAGCTTACTGCACAAACCTCATTGCTACAGCACTGTTTTTAATTGGTCGATGTTGCATAGGCTTACTTTTTTAAGTCATTTAAAAATATTTTCTCGGCTTGCATTTTGATTCAGAAAGTGATCTTGACTCACAAAAGGTTGGTGACCACTGTTCTAGAGTTTTTCTCTGTTAACACTATTCACGTTTCCCTTTACTGTGGCGATTGTGATCAAATCAACGCAATATTGGCCACTTTCAATGCAACATACCAAAACCAAACAAACTATGCAAGAGATTTTGTTGTAGGCAGAATGCATTAACACGCACTACTCAGCCCGCACTCTACACAGACTGCTGCGGCATAAGCAATCAGAGCTGCATTAGGCCTATATGCAAATAGACCATTGCCATATATGGATCTGTCCCATTTTCATAGAACTGGACTGTGTGAGCGGTTGTGAGTAGTACAGCATGAGCGGTTGTGAGTAGTAGCATGTAGCCACGTGTGCACATTCTTATCCTTTGCGAGTTGGTGAGTTTTTAGCCCAGTTATAGATCATTTGCAGTCAGCAATAGGGGAGTGATTGCTTCCTACAAGACCACAAAACGTGTACGTTTCTAGACATCTTTGAAAAGCCAGTCAACGAAAGAGCTTTTCTTTTGTCTTAATGGAACAGTGTTGTATTTTACGACAGGCTTGAATAAACTAAGTAGCCAATAGGCAGAGGGTAGATAATGATTTTTTTTGTAAAGTGGTTTCTTGCATCAAATAACATCATTTTCTGTCACCTGGTCTGAAGGACAAGTGGATAAACAGGTTAATGTCAAGCCCTGCAAGTCTCAGGGAATGTAGGTCTACTTTGAACACAACACATTGGCTGCTACTATAGTCTGAATGATAGAACAGCTATTTCCATGTTAAAATGTTAAGTGATGCATTTTCTCCATTGTTTTTGATGGTAGGCCACTCTGGTAGGTCTACATTATGATCAATATCCACAGTAGCCTACTTGGCCACAGTTAAAACTGTAACTTAAAGTGAGTACAGCCTCAATGTTCACAGTAAATACTGGAAGTTTCACAGAATTTTCACAACGGTCAAGTTGGCACTCAGCATACCTGAAATGCCAGAAAAAAAATTGGAGGGAACACTGGTCATGTCTGTGTAGTGAGGTCAAAATCATCATCATCATCATCATCACACCCCGATGGGACGCCCCAGTCTCCACTGTCTCTCTGAAGGGAGGGTTGAAGACCATGTGTTGGGAAGGAGCCCATGGGACTAGCCAGGGTAAACTGTTAGGGTAGAAAAGTCATTTGGAAGTAATGCAGTTATACAGAGAGTCTCTAATGGCAATGCACTTAAACACTAATTACAGCTGTCATATGTGGTCAGGCCATGGGGCTCAAACCAAAATGTTAGCTTGACCTGAACTTGGCATTGTACGCCTGCCATTCGGAACCATCGCAAAGCTGTCTGACTTTCTCGTTTTTAAAATTTTATTTCCTCATGGCCAGAATCATGTAGTCTTGAACATAATACACTGACTTACTTTACTGAGCAAAACCATTATAAAAATGCAAACACCAACCTATAACCCCACAAATACAATTATAAAGCTGGCACACTCATTAAAACTCAACCCAGGACTGAACCTCTATGTACACTGTCCCACGGTCACGGTCGTACATACAGACTGAGGTAGACTTGAAGCCCGTCTTTGTTTCGTTGCCATAATTTAATACAAATCTTCCTTACTCCAACACAGTCTCTGTGTTGTGCTGCAAAGCACTCTGGGTTTTTACCACAGGTCTCATGGGAGGGAACGCGATGTCGCTGCTAACGGCTGCCTCAATGATGGCCCCTCCTCAAACACACTGAGGAGAAGAAAAAACACATTCAAAGATGGCCCCTCCTCAAACACACTGAGGAGAAGAAAAACACATTCAATGATGGCCCCTCCTCAAACACATTCAATGATGGCCCCTCCTCAAACACACTGAGGAGAAGAAAAACACATTCAATGATGGCCCCTCCTCAAACACATTGAGGAGAAGAAAAACACATTCAATGATGGCCCCTCCTCAAACACATTGAGGAGAAGAAAAACACATTCAATGATGGCCCCTCCTCAAACACATTGAGGAGAAGAAAAACACATTCAAAGCACGTGTGTGAATAAAAATCAGAATCCATTCACTTTCATTTCATTTTTCCGTTGCCTCAACGCTGTGCCTGAAAATGGTCACTGGCCTGCAGAAAGCTTTGACCAATAGGATGACTTCAGGATGAGGTCAGCCATGAAGCTTTCAGTATCACTAAGACATATAGAATTAACAATCACTCTGACCAAATATATTTTGTGATTAGCATATTTGAACTGTGTATATGTTGTTCCGTGCTTTCTCTCTTTTGCTCTCTGCCTCTCTGTCTCTCTCTCTCTCTCTCTCTCTCTCTCTCTCTCTCTCTCTCTGCATGCTGAGAGTGTTTGGTGCATGCTGGGAATTGTATGAGCAAAGGAGTGCGTGTGTTGTGTAGAGTTAAATATTCAGAACTTTCTTTCAGTTTTCTCTTTCTTGGTGGCATTTTTTGGTTTTCTTCTGTGCATGATTAAGGTTATTATTTTTGTTGTGGTAGAAATAAGTATTTTGTTTTTCGTATCGAAGTTACCCTGATTTTGGCGGGGATGGCAGCCCGTATGGGGATGCCGTCCCTGTCACTTCGGCACGGCTTTAGGTGTGTTACTGAAGCTACTGTCAGGGTGGAGGAGTTTCTGGTCGCCGTAGGAGAGAAGGTAGGATATGAGAATGTTGCTTATGCATCCCGGATGAATAAAGTGGTGGTGGTATTTCTTAAAGAAGAGTGTCTTGTAGATCGTATGGTTGAGCATGGTGTACTTCTTAAAGAAGAGCGTCTTGTAGATCGTATGGTTGAGCATGGTGTACTTCTCAAAGAAGAGTGTCTTGTAGATCTTATGGTTGAGCATGGTGTACTTCTCAAAGAAGAGTGTCTTGTTGATCGTATGGTTGAGCATGGCGTACTTCTTAAAGAAGAGCGTCTTGTAGATCGTATGGTTGAGCATGGTGTACTTCTCAAAGAAGAGTGTCTTGTTGATCGTATGGTTGAGCATGGCGTACTTCTTAAAGAAGAGTGTCTTGTAGATCGTATGGTTGAGCATGGCGTACTTCTTAAAGAAGAGTGTCTTGTAGATCGTATGGTTGAGCATGGCGTACTTCTTAAAGAAGAGTGTCTTGTAGATCATATGGTTGAGCATGGTGTACTTCTTAAAGAAGAGTGTCTGGTTGATCGGATGGTTGAGCATGGCGTACTTCTTAAAGAAGAGCGTCTTGTAGATCGTATGGTTGAGCATGGTGTACTTCTTAAAGAAGAGTGTCTGGTTGATCTGATGGTTGAGCATGGTGTACTTCTTAAAGAAGAGTGTCTTGTTGATCGTATGGTTGAGCATGGTGTACTTCTTAAAGAAGAGTGTCTTGTAGATCGTATGGTTGAGCATGGCGTACTTCTTAAAGAAGAGTGTCTTGTAGATCGTATGGTTGAGCATGGTGTACTTCTTAAAGAAGAGTGTCTGGTTGATCGGATGGTTGAGCATGGCGTACTTCTTAAAGGAATGTTTATTCAAGTTACTCCACTTTTTTCTCCGTCAACAAGAGTAACGATTTCAAATGTACCACCGTTCATTCCAAATGAGCTATTGGAGTGCGAGTTATTGGGAAGTTCGCCAGTTCAATTAAGATTGTCCCGTTGGGTTGCAAACACCCGGCGTTGAAACAGGTAATGTCATTTCGGCGACAGGTGTTTATGTTTTTGGACTCACCGGAGCAGACTTAAGAGTTATCGTTTACAATCAAGTATGACAATAGACTGTACATGGCTTATGCTAGTACGGGTAGTCAACGGTGTTTTGAGTGTGGGGATGTTGGCCATAAGCAACATGCTTGTCCGAAAAGGGAGAAGGCCGAGGGAGGGGCGCAGGTGGTCCTCGTAACGCCTGGGCCCACTGATGTAGGGAGAGGTGGTCCTCGTAACGCCTGGGCCCACTGATGTAGGGAGAGGTGGTCCTTGTAACGCCTGGGCTCACTGATGTAGGGAGAGGTGGTCATCGTAACGCCTGGGCCCACTGATGTAGGGAGAGGTGGTCCCCGTAACGCCTGGGCTCACTGATGTAGGGAGAGGTGGTCATCGTAACGCCTGGGCCCACTGATGTAGGGAGAGGTGGTCCTCATAACGCCTGGGCCCAC
Source organism: Oncorhynchus mykiss (assembly GCF_013265735.2). Taxonomy (NCBI): domain Eukaryota; kingdom Metazoa; phylum Chordata; class Actinopteri; order Salmoniformes; family Salmonidae; genus Oncorhynchus; species Oncorhynchus mykiss. Next base: position 10,568,182 of record NC_048574.1, on the reverse strand, counting down.
TGATGTAGGGAGAGGTGGTCATCGTAACGCCTGGGCCCACTGATGTAGGGAGAGGTGGTCATCGTAACGCCTGGGCCCACTGATGTAGGGAGAGGTGGTCATCGTAACGCCTGGGCCCACTGATGTAGGGAGAGGTGGTCCTCGTAACGCCTGGGCCCACTGATGTAGGGAGAGGTGGTCATCGTAACGCCTGGGCCCACTGATGTAGGGAGAGGTGGTCATCGTAACGCCTGGGCCCACTGATGTAGGGAGAGGTGGTCATCGTAACGCCTGGGCCCACTGATGTAAGGAGAGGTGGACCGACAGCGGTAGAGCAACCACAAGCACCTGTAGCTGAGGAACAAGTTATCAGTGTTGAGGGCACGGAGTTGCAACTTGCATTAGAGGGTCCCACGAAGGCCCTGTCTGCGTATGCAGATGACATGACAGTTTTTATTACAGGGGGTGAAGATGTTAAGGTTCTCTCAAACGCTTTAAAGGTGTATGAGGGGGCCTCCTCAGCTAGAGTCAATTGGGAAAAGAGTGAAGCGCTGTGGGCAGGTCGGCTTCAAACGTGGTCCGTTCCACGGTTACCAGGGGGGCTTCAGTGGGGCAGAGATGGGATGAAGACTTTGGGGGGTTTTCTAGGCTCAATGTCTTTCAGAAAAAAAACTGGGAGGGTGTATTGGAGAAAGTGTGTGCCAGACTGTCAAGATGAAAATGGGTGCTGCCCCAGCTGTCTTATAGGGGAAGGGTACTGGTAGCTAATAACCTTGCTGCCTCTACCCTGTGGCACAGACTAATGATTTTGCAGCCACCAAAGGGTCTGATACAAGAGCTTCAGAGGACCTATGTCAATTTCTTCTGGTCTGGACAACACTGGATTAAAGCTGCAGCCCTGTACCTGCCACTGTACGAGGGTGGGCAAGGGCTGGTGGACATTTCCTCTAGAATCATGGCTTTCCGGCTTCAAGCAGCCCAGAGACTGTTGTACAGTGACGGTTCTAGCTGGGTCGACACAGCCTACACACTGATGAGGAGAGCGGGCTGTTTGGGCTTAGACAAGCACATTTTCCTCTTAAAGCTGGAGGGGGGTGAGTTGCCTGGTCTGACTCCATTTTATGAGTCTGTTATGCAGGCTTGGAGGGTTCTTGTCAAGTCCCGTAAGGCCGGCACGCCACCATGTGGCTTTTTGAAGAGCCTCTTTTTTATAACACCATCCAGTCCCGTGCTCTGGGTTCAGCTAGCCTACATTCATGCCTGTTAGGCGTGGGGTGTACCAAGCTGGGTCATTGATCCACTGATGTAGGGAGAGGTGGTCATCGTAACGCCTGGGCCCACTGATGTAGGGAGAGGTGGTCATCGTAACGCCTGGGCCCACTGATGTAAGGAGAGGTGGACCGACAGCGGTAGAGCAACCACAAGCACCTGTAGCTGAGGAACAAGTTATCAGTGTTGAGGGCACGGAGTTGCAACTTGCATTAGAGGGTCCCACGAAGGCCCTGTCTGCGTATGCAGATGACATGACAGTTTTTATTACAGGGGGTGAAGATGTTAAGGTTCTCTCAAACGCTTTAAAGGTGTATGAGGGGGCCTCCTCAGCTAGAGTCAATTGGGAAAAGAGTGAAGCGCTGTGGGCAGGTCGGCTTCAAACGTGGTCCGTTCCACGGTTACCAGGGGGGCTTCAGTGGGGCAGAGATGGGATGAAGACTTTGGGGGGTTTTCTAGGCTCAATGTCTTTCAGAAAAAAAACTGGGAGGGTGTATTGGAGAAAGTGTGTGCCAGACTGTCAAGATGAAAATGGGTGCTGCCCCAGCTGTCTTATAGGGGAAGGGTACTGGTAGCTAATAACCTTGCTGCCTCTACCCTGTGGCACAGACTAATGATTTTGCAGCCACCAAAGGGTCTGATACAAGAGCTTCAGAGGACCCATGTCAATTTCTTCTGGTCTGGACAACACTGGATTAAAGCTGCAGCCCTGTACCTGCCACTGTACGAGGGTGGGCAAGGGCTGGTGGACATTTCCTCTAGAATCATGGCTTTCCGGCTTCAAGCAGCCCAGAGACTGTTGTACAGTGACGGTTCTAGCTGGGTCGACACAGCCTACACACTGATGAGGAGAGCGGGCTGTTTGGGCTTAGACAAGCACATTTTCCTCTTAAAGCTGGAGGGGGGTGAGTTGCCTGGTCTGACTCCATTTTATGAGTCTGTTATGCAGGCTTGGAGGGTTCTTGTCAAGTCCCGTAAGGCCGGCACGCCACCATGTGGCTTTTTGAAGAGCCTCTTTTTTATAACACCATCCAGTCCCGTGCTCTGGGTTCAGCTAGCCTACATTCATGCCTGTTAGGCGTGGGGTGTACCAAGCTGGGTCATCTGATGCGGAGCAGAAGCAGATTGTTGGAGGAGCTGGGAGAAAGAGCGGGGATCCGATCATCTCGCCTACTGAGGAAGGTCGTCGATGAGGTCTGCGACTCCTTGCCAGTGCTTCATCTGCAGTATGTGACTGACACTTCCAATTCTGATCGGTGGAAGGAGGGTCTGGATTATGTGTTCCCTGCACTGATTGTTAGTGCTGCGATGGGGGCATTCGAGGAGGACGTCGGGATGCTGCTTTCCTTCGATACCCCGGAGCTGGGGGAGTTCAAGGAGGTGGGAAAGAAGGCCATGTACAGAATATGTGTAGGTGTCCCATGCCTCTTCCCTGGAAGGGGTAAAATCGACGAGGTGGGCGGTTGTGCTTGGTCCAGGTGCCTCTCCAAAAGGCTGTTGGCGATCATTATACAAACTGCCTATTGATAAGAGGACAGCTGACCTCCAATGGAGGATAATACATGGAGCTATAGCCACCAACATGCATCTGGTACACTTGGACCCTACTGTTGGGGAGGGGTGTCCATTCTGTGCTGAGTCTGAAACTCTGGCACATCTGTTTTTACAGTGTTGGTAGGGATGATTGACCTGATCACTAATTGGTTCTCAGCGTTGGGAGAGGTTTTCTCTTCCCAACTGTATATATTTTGGCCAAAGTACAGGTATAGTCAAAAGGGTGTAGTTGTGTTGCTTAATTTTGTGTTAGGTGCAGCGAAATTAGCAATATGGAAGACCCGAAAGAACAGTATTCGGGGACAGGGGTCTGTGGATGTGGTGGGAATGCTGGAGGGAATGTTGGCAGCGAGACTGAGGGTTGAGTTTGCCTATTATAAACTAGTCAACAATATTGATCTGTTTAGGAGTATATGAGGTATTCAGAGGTTGTTGTGTTTAGTTACTGTGGAGGAGGAATTGGGGTTGGAGTTTTATTTGATGTGCAACTATGGTTTTGTATGAGTATTTACTGTGTTGTGGGCTCCCAGACCCAATAAAGATTATTTAAAACTCTCTCTCTCTCTCTTTCTCTCTCTCTCTCTCTCTCTCTCACCCCCTCTCTCTCTCTCTCTCTCTCTCTCTCTCTCTCTCTCTCTCTCTCTGTCTCTCACTCACCCTCTCTGTCTCTCTCTGTGTCTCACTCACCCTCTCTGTCTCTCTCTCTCTCTCTCACTCTCTCTCTCTCTCTCTCTCTCTCTCTCTCTCTCTCTCTCTCTCTCTCTGTCTCTCTGTCCCTCTCTCTCCCTCTCTCTCTCTCTCTCTCTCTCTGTGTGTGTGTGTGTGTGTGTGTAGTTGGGGGCTGTAATAGTGTTCTTCCCTTAAGCAGTGGAGAAGAAAACACTATAAGAAAACAAAGGAAGCAGAGACGCATCACAAACCATAGGCATGCAAACACATCTAGCCAGCAAACAGGAAAGCAAAGCCCCAGGATCACAATAGTGTAGTCCCGGAACAGGCAGCGTTAATTTACCATCACCGGCCGGTGTTCGTTTCATGTTCCCACCAGGGTCGGTGGTAATGTGTACAAACCCAGTGCGGTGATAGGCACCCCAAAACCACCATTGTGGCACCGCACGGCTCGTTTCCCCTAACAGCGCTTTGTTTCTAGTCCGCGGGCGAGGAGGAGAGATCTAACTAGGTCTACATGTCCTGGCCTCGGTGAGGAGACCGCGAAGAAGAGGCTCTACATGTTTGTTAATAGCCTAATGATGTGCCTCGCAGATTCGGCTGTCTACACACGCATTCTAAATGTGTTTCTCTATGACAGCTCTGTACAGCAAACTAAAAGGCCATTTAAAGCTGTCAGGAGCTGACAGCCATTACCCTGCCAATTGCATTGCTCTTAGTGCCCGTTGTCAGGAATGCTCGTGCAATACCTGGCTCTGGCGTGTGGTGGAACTACTGCCTTTAATTAACTAGTACACCTCTCTCTGTCGGATGAAACAAAAAGTCTATTTTCGTATCGATGTAGGCCTATTCTGATGTCTCTCCGGGTGTTTTTTCTCCCCCCCCCCCCACCCCCCTCTCTCAGTCTCCCCACCTCCTCTCTCTCTCTCCCACCACCACCGCCCCTCCCCCCAACCCCCTCGCTTTCTCTCAGTCTCTCCCCTCACCACCCCTCTCTCTCTCTCTCCCCTCCCCTTCTCCCCCCTCTCTCCCCCACCCCCCCACCCTCCCCGCACCACCCCACCACCCCCCTCTCTCTCCCCCTTCCCCTTCTCTCTCCCCCTCCCCTTCTCTCCCCCCACCCCCCTCTCTCTCTCTCTTTCGCTCTCTCTCTCTCCCCCCACCCCCGTCTCTCTCTTTCGCTCTCTCTCTCCCCCCCACCCCACTCTCCCTCTCTCTTTCGCTCTCTCTCTCTCCCCCCACCCCCCTCTCTCTCTCTCTTTCGCTCTCTCTCTCCCCCCACCCCCCTCTCTCTCTTTCGCTCTCTCTCTCCCCCCCACCCCCCTCTCTCTCTCTCTCTGTTTGTTTGTGGGCTCAGCTCTATGTCTGACCACCCCCTCCCTCACGGCGCGTTTGATCCCTCGAGTCATTAAATGAGACTTAAATTAATATAGACAATGAGTAAAATTTTGCTGACAGAATCTTTTTCATTTTTTTTGATTGTTATTCAAAACTATGGAAGGGGAAAAAAAACATTTCCTCTCCTTGAGACCCTCTTCATTAAGAGAGAGGGAAAATAATAATGTTCACCCTAACCTGGGATGCAGTCATGTTGGGTGAAGATCAAGTGCTGCCTTTGGAGCCATCTAAAACACGTTTGATTAGCAATAAAAAAAAAACATGTGATTAAAGAGTTGAATATTATTATATTCAGGCTTTTTGAACTGATGCAATGATGATGAGACCAATGTCAGACCGAGGTTTTATCATAGTCCTACACAGACCTAGTGGATTTCATATCGGCTCTCTTGTTCAGCCCAAGATGCATCAACTGTCCTGTACTTTTATTGCTGATCATGGAACAGGTGTCTTGATAGACTAAGGGTTAAAACCATTGATGCAAAAAAGTGTGTGTGTGTGTGTGTGTGTGTGTGTGTGTGCGTGCGCGTGCGCGTGCGCGTGCGTGCGCGTGCGTGTGCGTGTGCGTGTGCGTGTGCGTGTGTGTGTGTGTGTGTGAAAGACAAAGATTGGTCACATATTAGTTTTTTGTTGAATGTGTTTTGATAACATGTTACATTTTTCTAGTGTATAAATCTCTAAACTGTGAAATAGAAATAAAATCATGATTAGCTGTGTTTGACGGAGCGCTTCCTTCCACTGAAATGTCTTCAGATGAGTAGATCACATTTCTGAAAATTCCAGTCTCATATAAACGCTTATGAACTAGGAGAGACAACAACACGTGGGCAACCATCCACGGGTACTTTAAACAAACTGCAGGAAAAATAAACCAGCTGGCCCAGTGCTGTAGTACTCTCAGTCGGCCAGCCAGCACTCTCAGCCTGTCTGGCGGAACAAATTAACAGGGACCATGAGAAGGGGGCAATGAGGGGGTAAAAAGGGGTTGAGCCCTCAACAGAGGTGGACAAAAGCACCTAGGCGAAGCCCCAGCACCCTCCCCGAGTCCCTGACGCCTCGTACAACAGCCCAGACGTGGCCTGACGGACCATGGCTTCTGTCCAAAAAAACGTTTGCTTCGAGCTGTTCCCGCTCTCTGTCCCTCAAGCTGAGGAACAGAGAGGGGAAGTGGGTGCACAACGACCCTCCTTTTAGTTCAGTGATGGAGGGGAGTAGCTTGAAGGGGGAATGAAACAACCCAAGCTGCCCACAATTAAGACTTCATGCCATCTGGATAAGTGTCGCTCCACAGTGCAAATTCCTTCCACGTATCCGGAGGGGTCACTGGAACACTTCACCCTGCCTTAGAGCAGCCTGGCACGGCTCCAGAGGGCAGTGCCTGGGTGGAGGAGGCGTAGATGTCCAGTATTGGAGACGACAAATGAAAACCCGGGTTCTAGTCAGCTAGGTCGATGTTATGTAAGAGAGAGGCTGAGTAAAATACCAAAGTTGTCCGTGATGAGATACGAACACACAACCTCAAGGTTCATAGCCGTTTGAGTTATCGACCCTGACCAACCACTCCTGTAGATATTTGACTTAAGTAACCTTCTATTTTATGTAACCATACCAAATGAACACGTCATACTAATTTGAGTGTCTTGGATTTACATTTTCTTATGTTACGGCTAGTCTATGAGGACAGTCTGGACCTTGCCTCAGCCAAGGTCACCCACCTCTCATTAAGGTGTTGTAAGCTTTACCGAAATACCACAGGAATCTGTTTCTCTAACCTGTCTATTTCAGGGAGGGAGGGACCACATTTTGTTATTGGGTAAAAATAAAGAATTCATATTTTTAAAACGTCTTCAGTCGCTTCACTCCTTTATTATCTAATTAGCTCTAATTATGATAAACTGTAGAAAAGGAAGTTGTATGTCACTATAATACAGAATATGGATAGTAGTGAGTGGAGTTGTGGAGAGACTTGTGGACATGTAGTCCCTTCAGGGAGATGTAGCAGTAGACCCAGCCAATCGGATGCACGGACTGACGTGACACTGGGCTGCCAGGGACAGTCCCACCACTGAGACTGTTCTCATGTCTTGAACATCTCCCTACAGATACACCTCCGCCCCTCTCCCCTCTCCCTTACCCCTCCTCACCCTTATTTCACATTCTGTACCCATGTCAACCAGCTCCTCCCCTGACTCCTCCTCATGGATCCTACATCGACTCAGCTCCTCCCCTGACTCCTCCTCGTGGATCTACATCAACTCAGCTCCTCCCCTGACTCCTCCTCATGGATCCTACATCAACTCAGCTCCTCCCCTGACTCCTCCTCATGGATCCTACATCGACTCAGCTCCTCCCCTGACTCCTCCTCATGGATCCTACATCAACTCAGCTCCTCCCCTGACTCCTCCTCATGGATCCTACATCGACTCAGCTCCTCCCCTGACTCCTCCTCATGGATCCTACATCAAGTCAGCTCCTCCCCTGACTCCTCCTCATGGATCCTACATTGACTCAGCTCCTCCCCTGACTCCTCCTCATGGAATCTACATCAACTCAGCTCCTCCCCTGACTCCTCCTCATGGATCCTACATCGACTCAGCTCCTCCCCTGACTCCTCCTCATGGATCTCTCTCCTCCCTCTCCCTCTCCCTCTCCCTCTCCCTCTCCCTCTCCCTCACCCTCTCCCTCTCCCTCTCCCTCTCCCTCTCCCTCTCCGTCATCTCTTTGGCCAGTGGTGTATGTGGCTGTGGGGCCCCCAGAGGCCCCTGGTTTCCAGATACCAGTTTTATTCTCCCTCAGGTTCCTGGGGGAATGCCAGCAGCACCGTTAATCAAAGCCCCTCAAAGTTTATCTGAGCTGGTGCATCCTCCTAGCAGCCATCATAAAAGGGCCCAGTGTGTGCTTTGAGATCAGGAAAAAACACATTGAGACACTACAAGAAGAAAGTAATTAAGGGAGGTCTTTGGCCTCTCCTTCACAAGCTAATGTATCAAGCCCGCAATGCTTATTTATTTTTACAGTTGAGAGGGAGTTGTGGAGTGGGAGGTGTGGAGGTGAGTAGGTTGATGTGAGTGTCGTGTTGTGGGGTCTGATGTTTATCCTATTTCTAAAACCCTCTCTTCCTCTCAGGGAAAATGCATGATTGTTGAGGCTGCAGCCCAGCACACAGTTCATCTATCATCTGGGTAATGTTGAGGCAGAGAGAGACACAGAGAGAGAGAGCTCAGTAGATCCAGCCTGATGAAGATGGTGAGGAGGATGATGATGCCACAGCACTTTGATTTCACATGCTGTGAGTAAGGACTGGTCTAGGATCAGCTTACTGGCAGACCAACTTTTACCGTACTGAAGTACAGACTCAAACAGATCTGAATCAATGTCCTAGACTCCTAACCAGAATGAACAGGAGACCACAGCCTCTTGTACCTTCAGTCACGTTAGTACACCAAAAACATGGGTTAGGCTCTGAGAATTATACCAGGTGTCCAGTGAAATGGATGGACCTTAAACCAGTAACATTTCATCATTTAAAATCTCTCTCTCTCTCAAGGCTGCTGGACTCCTTCAATACATTACCTTTAGATCAACATTAGGCAGGCCGTCCTGTTCCTACGGAGACCAGGGGAGGTCACCCTTCTCTTTCACTGTGGTTGTGTGTCACACTCTCTCCCAGGCCGCTGTGTTCAGGAGATGGGGTCACGCCAGAGAGCAGAGGAACACAGAGGGGGGTCGTGTCGCTGTGGATGTAATGCTATTTTGATTGCAGCGCCGGGTAATGTGTTCTGACTCTGCGCTCCACAGCCGAGCTGAGAGGAGAAATGAATGGATAATATTGTAATGTAAACCGTATTAAAAGTTAGAGTGAGCAGAGAGGTGGGAGGTACAGTATAATAACCAGGTCCTGTGAAAGAGTTTCCAGTTGACCACATTTGGGGCACTCGGGCAATTTCAAATCCAGATTGTTCGTGGAGGTGCAGAGATGAGGAAATGTACTGAATGAGAGCTGTGCATAATGTGTATGTTTTTTGTGAGTCAATGCCTGTGTCAATAACGGTGTTCATGGAATTGTAACTTCATTTTTAATGCATTATGCTGTCTGTGAAGTTCCAAATAGAAATGTGTGTTAGTAAGCCTGAAGCAACCTGCACTGGTTTATTTCCCCATTCCGTTACAGATGTAGGGTCTTAATTTGATCGTCCTGTTGCAAGAATACTTTCCTGAAATAAAGGACATTTAAAACTTGTCGTGTATTTGAGGTTTAAAAAAAAAAAGCCATTGGAAGATTGTAATTCTCACTTTGAAATTTCAGACTTGATTTTCCCTTACAAAAAAAAGTATCCATCCCTACATAAATGTAAATGAATGATAATCCACATGATAATTAACGTTTCCTGTTGCAGGGCAGGATTATTATCAAATTAAGATCCTACACCTGTACGACCACTACAGTACCTAATCTTACTTATCTGTATATTGAATAATGCTACCCACCAGGTTAAAACTGGTTGAATCAATGTTGTTTCCACGTCATTTCAATCAACGTGAAAAATCTATGTGATGACTGTTAATATCCAATCCTGATTGGATTTGCAAAAAGCCATTAATGTAAGGGAATTTCATATATTAACCTAAATCCAATGAGATTGGGATATTTTTGTTGATTTCCTCAACCAAATTTAAATCAAACCTAAACATTGAAATTCCGCCTGAGCCCAGTAGATACTGCCACCGGCCATAGAGGCTAACGGTATTCCTGATGGTCCTGTTCTTTGGACAAGACACAGCAGGTTAGATAGTCAATGGGTTTCCTGCTAGCCGATAGTGATATCTCACATTACTTTGTGGTATCTTCTTAGAATTTTTCTAATTGAAGAAAAGCCTTGACTGTACATACAAGCTTGAACAACTAATGTAAAGATGTGGCTGTTTGAGTGGATATGATGTTATTGTTCGTTTAGTAAAACAGGAAATCACTTCACCCTTATTTCAACAAAACTTTTAATGGCCTTCCTTTGCATCAATTTGCATCAGTATGTCTGGCCATGGCCAAGCCTATTGTAATGTACTATTACCGTAGTAACAGCATCGCCCGGACAAGACGATGGAGAGAAAATTCAAACCAGGTCTCTCCTCGTAATACGGATACAATTACTGCAGATTGCGGGAAATGGTTTCCACATGGGCCCAATGAAGAGTCGATAATCTCCCTCTCAGTGTGCATCTAGGTGCTTTCCTTTGGACCACAGCCACCAACAGAAAGACAGAGAGAGAGAAGAGAGGGGAGGAAAACGAGACGAAGCGAAACAGCCCTGAGAAAAATCAAGGCTGATAGATATTTGTATTCTGGCCCAGGTCTTCATTCTGTCTCATTTCCTGTTCTGTTTTAACATGGTGTCAGAGCATGGGGGAGCTGTCATGCCTGGCCTACCACACGTTACTACTGCTGCTGCTGCTGCACAGAGAACATTCATCTGCTATGGGGCAGTGATATATCTACGCTTGTTACTGTACTTGAAGAGGGGGATGAGGATGGGTTGAAATCATAAAAGTAAATCTGCTAAATCCTGAGTGTGTGTCATTGTGTGGACGGTTATTGGTTAGTGAGTGTTTTATGCATTTTGAATGGCGGAAAGCAGTGGGGGTCATGTGAGGCCAGGCTGTGGTGAATAAATACCCACTCTCAGGTAATGTCTCTCTCTCTCTCTCTCTCTCTCTCTCTATGTCTCTCTGTCTCTCTGTCTCAGGTAATGTCTCTCTCTCTCTCTCTCTGTCTCTGTCTCTCTGTCTCAGGTAATGTATCTCTCTCTCTCTGTCTCTCTGTCTCTCTGTCTCTCTGTCTCTCTGTCTCTCTCTTTCTCTCTCTCCATCTCTCTCTCTCTCTCTCTCTCTCTCTCTCTCTCTCTCTCTCCATCTCTCTCTCTCTCTCTGTCTCTCCATCTCTCTCTCTAACTCTCTCTCTCTCTCTGTGTCTCTCACTCTCTCTCTCTCTCTCTCTCTGTCTCTCTCTCTCTCTGTCTCTCACTCTCTCTCTCTCTCTCTCTCTGTCTCTCTCAATTCAATTCAATTCAAGGGCTTTATTGGCATGGGAAACATGTGTTAACATTTCCAAAGTAAGCGAGGTAGATAATATATAAAGTGAATATTTAAAGTGAAATAAACAATAAAAATTAACAGTAACCATCACACATACAGAAGTTTCAAAACAATAAAGACTTTACAAATGTCATATTATATATATATATATACAGTGTTTTAACAATGTACAAATGGTAAAGGACACAAGATAAAATAAAGAAGCATAGATATGGGTTGTATTTACAATGGTATGTGTTCTTCACTGGTTGCCCTTTTCTCGTGGCAACAGGTCACAAATCTTGCTGCTGTGATGGCACACTGTGGAATTTCACCCAGTATGGGAGTTTTTCAAAATTGGATTTGTTTTCACATTTTTTGTGGATCTGTGTAATCTGAGGGAAGTATGTCTCTCTAATATGGTCATACATTGGGCAGGAGGTTAGGAAGTGCAGCTCAGTTTCCACCTCATTTTGTGGGCAGTGAGCACATAGCCTGTCTTCTCTTGAGAGCCATGTCTGCCTACGGCGGCCTTTCTCAATAGCAAGGCTATGCTCACTGAGTCTGTACATAGTCAAAGCTTTCCTTCATTTTGGGTCAGTTACAGTGGTCAGGTATTCTGCCGCTGTGTACTCTCTGTGTAGGGCCAAATAGCATTCTAGTTTGCTCTTTTTTTGTGTTAATTCTTTCCAATGTGTCAAGTAATTATCTTTTTGTTTTCTCATGATTTGGTTGGGTCTAATTGTGCTGCTGTCCTGGGGCTCTGTAGGGTGTGTTTGTGTTTGTGAACAGAGCCCCAGGACCAGCTTGCTTAGGGGACTCTTCTCCAGGTTCATCTCTCTGTAGGTGATGGTTTTGTTGTGGAAGGTTTGGGAATCGCTTCCTTTTAGGTGGTTATAGAATTTAACGGCTCTTTTCTGGATTTTTATAATTAGTGGGTATCGGCCTAATTCTGCTCTGCATGCATTATTTGGTGTTCTACGTTGTACACAGAGGATATTTTTGCAGAATTCTGTGTGCAGAGTCTCAATTTGGTGTTTGTCCCATTTTGTGAAGTCTTGGTTGGTGAGCGGACCCAAGACCTCACAACCATAAAGGGCAATGGGCTCTATGACTGATTTGAGTATTTTTAGCCAAATCCTAATTGGTATGTTGAAATGTATGTTCCTTTTGATGGAATAGAATGCCCTTCTTGCCTTGTCTTTCAGATCGTTCACAGCTTTGTGGAAGTTACCTGTGGCGCTGATGTTTAGGCCACGGTATGTATCGTTTTTTGTGTGCTCTAGGGCAACAGTGTCTAGATGGAATTTGTATTTGTGGTCCTGGTGACTGGACCTTTTTTGGAACACCATTATTTTGGTCTTACTGAGATTTACTGTCAGATTTACTGTCATTTGACTTCGGATTCTAGTAGGGTGAGGCCGGATGCTGCAGACTTTTCTAGTGCCCGCGCCAATTAGTTGATATATATGTTGAAGAGGGTGGGGCTTAAGCTGCATCCCTGTCTAACCCCTCGACCCTGTGTGAAGAAATGTGTGTGGTTTTTGCCAATTTTAACCGCACACTTGTTGATTTTATAATGTCGTATGTTTTACCCCCAACACCACTTTCCATCAGTTTGTATAGCAGACCCTCATGCCAAATTGAGTCGAAGGCTTTTTTGAAATCAACAAAGCATGAGAAGACTTTGCCTTTGTTTTGCTTTGTTTGGTTGTCAATTAGGGTGTGCAGGGTGAATACATGGTCTGTTTTACGTTAATTTTGTAAAGAGCCAATTTGACATTTGCTCAGTACATTGTTTTCATTGAGGAAGTGTACGAGTCTGCTGTTAATGATAATGCAGAGGATTTTCCCAAGGTTACTGTTGATACATTTTCCACGGTAGTTATTGGGGGCTCTCTCTCTCTCTCTCTCTCTCTCTCTCTCTCTCTCTCTCTCTCTCTCTCTCTCTCTCTCTCTCTCTCTCTCTACAAGATCTTTGCATCTGATACACACTTAGAACAAAGGGTTTCAAAAGGGTTGTTCCGCTGTCCCCATAGGAGAACCCCTCTTTGGTCCCAGGTAGAACCATTTTTGATTCCAGGTAGAACCCTTTCGGGCTTCATGTGGGTTCCATGTAGAATCCTCTGTGGAAAGGGTTCTACATGGAATCCAAAAAGGTTCTACATGGAACCAAAAAAGGATTCTACTTAGTACTAAAAAGGGTTCTCCTATGGGGACAGCCGAAGAACCCTTTTAGGTTTTAGCACCTTTTTCTCTAAGAGTGTAACACAGTCAAAAAACAGGTATATTTTCATCCTGACCGATTTCAAGTCCGGTTTCCTTAGTTTTTTTTGATGCTGTGATATACAATGATAAACATGCGTTTGGTCTCGTTCCAGAGGCTCAGATACATGTCGTGGTGTTCACTCTCAACTTGTGCACTTTCTGATTTGTGTTACTTGTCCCACTTCTTTGACTGTACATTAGGCCACCTTGAAAGTTGAGGTCAGTCCCTGAGTAAACCGAGAGGTGAAATGTATCAGGTGCAAATCCTTCCTAACTTTCCCAGGATTTCCCAGCCCTCTGACGGGCAGGAGAAGAAGACGGCCTAGACTGGGAGTGAGAAAGAGTGTAGGTGCATCTGGTCCCACCTGGACCTACAGTTCACTGAGGAAGGAAGGAACACAGCTACGATCAATTCATCACCCACAGACACTAGTCCACCAATTACACTCCGGGGTGTGGTGGAATGACCCGCCCCCGACCTCAACCCCACCTCCACCTCCACCCCCCTTTCCAACACATCTAGTTGTTGATTTACAATTCCAAACAGGGAACGTTCTATCCATCCATCTCACTGATTTAGCTCCACTCCTTCTTTCCCACTGAAACAAACAAACCAACTGTTCACAAGTATTTCTACTCCCGAGCCTTCCCAGGCAGGCAGCGTCTGTGAACGGCAATGTTTTCAATTGACTAAAATATCACCAAAAAACCAAAACAAATGCTGTGGCTGTAACCGCAAGCAGAGGAGTGTTTAGAGAAATGAAACATTGCAATCCTTTCTCTCAACAGGGGGAGTGGTGGTGAGATGCCGGCCCACCGCAGGCCATTGTGTCGGGAATGTGAACACTCTTTTCATGCATTTCAAGTATCAGCTGTTTGTATTTATGGAGAAGCCCAAGCCTCGTACAGAGCCTTTTAAGCCAGGTCCTTGGTCATTATATCAGCTGTTTGTCTTTATGGAGAAGCCCGAGCCTCGTACAGAGCCTTTTAAGCCAGGTCCTTGGTCATTATATCAGCTGTTTGTATTTATGGAGAAGCCCGAGCCTCGTACAGAGCCTGTTAAGCCAGGTCCTTGGTCATTATATCAGCTGTTTGTATTTATGGAGAAGCCCGAGCCTCGTACAGAGCCTGTTAAGCCAGGTCCTTGGTCATTATATCAGCTGTTTGTACCTCGTACAGAGCCTGTTAAGCCAGGTCCTTGGTCATTATATCAGCTGTTTGTACCTCGTACAGAGCCTGTTAAGCCAGGTCCTTGGTCATTATATCAGCTGTTTGTACCTCGTACAGAGCGTGTTAAGCCAGGTCCTTGGTCATTATATCAGCTGTTTGTACCTTGTACAGAGCCTGTTAAGCCAGGTCCTTGGTCATTATATCAGCTGTTTGTACCTCGTACAGAGCCTGTTAAGCCAGGTCCTTGGTCATTATATCAGCTGTTTGTATTTATGGAGAAGCCCGAGCCTCGTACAGAGCCTTTTAAGCCAGGTCCTTGGTCATTATATCAGCTGTTTGTACCTCGTACAGAGCCTGTTAAGCCAGGTCCTTGGTCATTATATCAGCTGTTTGTACCTCGTACAGAGCCTGTTAAGCCAGGTCCTTGGTCATTATATCAGCTGTTTGTACCTCGTACAGAGCCTGTTAAGCCAGGTCCTTGGTCATTATATCAGCTGTTTGTACCTCGTACAGAGCCTGTTAAGCCAGGTCCTTGGTCATTATATCAGCTGTTTGTACCTCGTACAGAGCGTGTTAAGCCAGGTCCTTGGTCATTATATCAGCTGTTTGTACCTCGTACAGAGCCTGTTAAGCCAGGTCCTTGGTCATTATATCAGCTGTTTGTACCTCGTACAGAGCGTGTTAAGCCAGGTCCTTGGTCATTATATCAGCTGTTTGTATTTATGGAGAAGCCCAAGCCTCGTGCAGAGCCTGTTAAGCCAGGTCCTTGGTCATTATATCAGCTGTTTGTACCTCGTACAGAGCCTGTTAAGCCAGGTCCTTGGTCATTATATCAGCTGTTTGTACCTCGTACAGAGCCTGTTAAGCCAGGTCCTTGGTCATTATATCAGCTGTTTGTACCTCGTACAGAGCCTGTTAAGCCAGGTCCTTGGTCATTATATCAGCTGTTTGTACCTCGTACAGAGCGTGTTAAGCCAGGTCCTTGGTCATTATATCAGCTGTTTGTATTTATGGAGAAGCCCAAGCCTCGTACAGAGCCTGTTAAGCCAGGTCCTTGGTCATTATATCAGCTGTTTGTACCTCGTACAGAGCCTGTTAAGCCAGGTCCTTGGTCATTATATCAGCTGTTTGTACCTCGTACAGAGCCTGTTAAGCCAGGTCCTTGGTCATTATATCAGCTGTTTGTACCTCGTACAGAGCCTGTTAAGCCAGGTCCTTGGTCATTATATCAGCTGTTTGTACCTCGTACAGAGCCTGTTAAGCCAGGTCCTTGGTCATTATATCAGCTGTTTGTATTTATGGAGAAGCCCGAGCCTCGTACAGAGCCTGTTAAGCCAGGTCCTTGGTCATTATATCAGCTGTTTGTACCTCGTACAGAGCCTGTTAAGCCAGGTCCTTGGTCATTATATCAGCTGTTTGTACCTCGTACAGAGCCTGTTAAGCCAGGTCCTTGGTCATTATATCAGCTGTTTGTACCTCGTACAGAGCCTGTTAAGCCAGGTCCTTGGTCATTATATCAGCTGTTTGTATTTATGGAGAAGCCCGAGCCTCGTACAGAGCCTTTTAAGCCAGGTCCTTGGTCATTATATCAGCTGTTTGTACCTCGTACAGAGCCTGTTAAGCCAGGTCCTTGGTCATTATATCAGCTGTTTGTACCTCGTACAGAGCCTGTTAGGCCAGGTCCTTGGTCATTATATCAGCTGTTTGTACCTCGTACAGAGCCTGTTAAGCCAGGTCCTTGGTCATTATGTCAGCTGTTTGTACCTCGTACAGAGCGTGTTAAGCCAGGTCCTTGGTCATTATATCAGCTGTTTGTATTTATGGAGAAGCCCAAGCCTCGTGCAGAGCGTGTTAAGCCAGGTCCTTGGTCATTATGTCAGCTGTTTGTACCTCGTACAGAGCCTGTTAAGCCAGGTCCTTGGTCATTATATCAGCTGTTTGTACCTCGTGCAGAGTCTTTTAAGCCAGGTCCTTGGTCATTATATCAGCTGTTTGTACCTCGTACAGAGCCTGTTAAGCCAGGTCCTTGGTCATTATATCAGCTGTTTGTACCTCGTACAGAGCGTGTTAAGCCAGGTCCTTGGTCATTATATCAGCTGTTTGTATTTATGGAGAAGCCCAAGCCTCGTACAGAACCTTTTAAGCCAGGTCCTTGGTCATTATATCAGCTGTTTGTACCTCGTACAGAGCCTGTTAAGCCAGGTCCTTGGTCATTGTATCAGCTGTTTGTATTTATGGAGAAGCCCGAGCCTCGTACAGAGCCTGTTAAGCCAGGTCCTTGGACATTATATCAGCTGTTTGTACCTCGTACAGAGCCTGTTAAGCCAGGTCCTTGGTCATTATATCAGCTGTTTGTACCTCGTACAGAGCGTGTTAAGCCAGGTCCTTGGTCATTATCAGCTCTGTTGAAACCCTGCAGATAGAAGTCTCCAGTTCAAACTGATGAATCACAAATGGCAACCTGTTCACAAAGCACTGGGCACATACTGGTTAAATCAACGTTGTTTCCACGTCATTTTAATGAAATTAATGTTGAACCAACGTGGAATATACTTTGAATTGACACCTGTGTCCAGTGGGTATATATTGCACTGCTTTGGACCAGTACCCATAGGAAATAGTGTGTGGTGAAAAGTAGTGCACTGTGTAGGGAATAGCATGCTGTTTGGGACGTACCCAGTATTCGGGATTGACCGGAATCCACTTGGATCTTTTCCTTATTAAATACCAGGGACTAAAGTTAACCATTAACAGTGGTATTCTATTGAAATTCCTTCTGGGTCCTTTCACTTGTTCTTTAAAAATAGAAGCTTTAGTCAGACATGAAAATGCTGTGTCAATATTCAGCACAGGATCCGAACAGGATAATGCCTAGTTACAGGCCGCCAGCCTTGTCAACATCCAACTACCAGACCATATGACTGCCACCTGGCTGGGACGGTGTCAGGAGAATTTAGTCACTACCAGACCATATGACTGCCACCTGGCTGGGATGGTGTCAGGAGAATTTAGTCACTACCAGACCATATGACTGCCACCTGGCTGGGACGGTGTCAGGAGAATTTAGTCACTACCAGACCATATGACTGCCACCTGGCTGGGACGGTGTCAGGAGAATTTAGTCCCTACCAGACCATATGACTGCCACCTGGCTGGGACGGTGTCAGGAGAATTTAGTCACTACCAGACCATATGACTGCCACCTGGCTGGGACGGTGTCAGGAGAATTTAGTCACTACCAGACCATATGACTGCCACCTGGCTGGGACGGTGTCAGGGGAATTTAGTCCCTACCAGACCATATGACTGCCACCTGGCTGGGATGGTGTCAGGATAATTTAGTCACTACCAGACCATATGACTGCCACCTGGCTGGGACGGTGTCAGGAGAATTTAGTCACTACCAGACCATATGACTGCCACCTGGCTGGGACGGTGTCAGGAGAATTTAGTCCGTACCAGACCATATGACTGCCACCTGGCTGGGACAGTGTCAGGATAATTTAGTCCGTACCAGACCATATGACTGCCACCTGGCTGGGACGGTGTCAGGAGAAGTTAGTCCGTACCAGACCATATGACTGCCACCTGGCTGGGACGGTGTCAGGAGAATTTAGTCTGTACCAGACCATATGACTGCCACCTGGCTGGGACGGTGTCAGGAGAAGTTAGTCCGTACCAGACCATATGACTGCCACCTGGCTGGGACGGTGTCAGGAGAATTTAGTCCGTACCAGACCATATGACTGCCACCTGGCTGGGACGGTGTCAGGAGAATTTAGTCACTACCAGTGAGGAGGAAGGTACTGAAGGATATCAAATCAAATCAAGCTTTATTTATACAGCACGTTTCAGACATGGAATGTGCTTTACAGGAAAAAAAAACAATGAAAAAACAATGAAAATAAAAGCTGAAATATTTACTAGACAACGAACGTAAGATAAAAATAAACTACAGAAGGACAAAAACTGAACAACTAAAAAGCACCTCGAGGAACAGCGAAACTAAACCAATGTGTTTTAAGATATCTTTTAAATATGTCCACAGCATATTAACTAAAGGCTGTCTCTCCATGCCTCTTGGTCCTAGACCCTGGGATAGATAGAAGGGTGTCTCTCCATGCCTCTTGGTCCTAGGCTTTGGGATAGTTAGTAGGCCAGAGGACCCGAGGGACCTACTGAGTACATATGAGGTAGTAAGGCTGGTAATAAGGATGAGAATACTACTGAAGGATGTGAGGTGGTAGTAAGGAGGAGTATACTACTGAAGGATGTGAGGTGGTAGTAAGGAGGAGTATACTACTGAAGGATGTGAGGTGGTAGTAAGGAGGAGTATACTACTGAAGGATCTGAGGTGGTGGTAAGGAGGAGTATACTACTGAAGGAGGTGAGGTGGTAGTAAGGCTGGTAATAAGGAGGAGTATACTACTGAAGGAGGTGAGGTGGTAGTAAGGCTGGTAGTAAGGAGGAGTATACTACTGAAGGATCTGAGGTGGTGGTAAGAATGGTAGTAAGGAGGAGTATACTACTGAAGGATGTGAGGTGGTAGTAAGGCTGGTAGTAAGGAGGAGTATACTACTGAAGGATGTGAGGTGGTAGTAAGGCTGGTAGTAAGGAGGAGTATACTACTGAAGGAGGTGAGGTGGTAGTAAGGCTGGTAGTAAGGAGTAGTATACTACTGAAGGATGTGAGGTGGTAGTAAGGCTGGTAGTAAGGAGGAGTATACTACTGAAGGAGGTGAGGTGGTAGTAAGGCTGGTAGTAAGGAGGAGTATACTACTGAAGGATGTGAGGTGGTAGTAAGGCTGGTAGTAAGGAGGAGTATACTACTGAAGCATGTGAGGTGGTAGTAAGGAGGAGTATACTACTGAAGGATGTGAGGTGGTAGTAAGGAGGAGTATACTACTGAAGGATGTGAGGTGGTAGTAAGGAGGAGTATACTACTGAAGGATGTGAGGTGGTAGTAAGGCTGGTAGTAAGGAGGAGTATACTACTGAAGGATGTGAGGTGGTAGTAAGGCTGGTAGTAAGGAGGAGTATACTACTGAAGGATGTGAGGTGGTAGTAAGGCTGGTAGTAAGGAGGAGTATACTACTGAAGGATGTGAGGTGGTAGTAAGGAGGAGTATACTACTGAAGGATGTGAGGTGGTAGTAAGGAGGAGTATACTACTGAAGGATGTGAGGTGGTAGTAAGGCTGGTAGTAAGGAGGAGTATACTACTGAAGGAGGTGAGGTGGTAGTAAGGCTGGTAGTAAGGAGGAGTATACTACTGAAGGAGGTGAGGTGGTAGTAAGGCTGGTAGTAAGGAGGAGTATACTACTGAAGCATGTGAGGTGGTAGTAAGGAGGAGTATACTACTGAAGGATGTGAGGTGGTAGTAAGGCTGGTAGTAAGGAGGAGTATACTACTGAAGGATGTGAGGTGGTAGTAAGGAGGAGTATACTACTGAAGGATGTGAGGTGGTAGTAAGGAGGAGTATACTACTGAAGGATGTGAGGTGGTAGTAAGGCTGGTAGTAAGGAGGAGTATACTACTGAAGGATGTGAGGTGGTAGTAAGGCTGGTAGTAAGGAGGAGTATACTACTGAAGCATGTGAGGTGGTAGTAAGGAGGAGTATACTACTGAAGGAGGTGAGGTGGTAGTAAGGCTGGTAGTAAGGAGTAGTATACTACTGAAGGATGTGAGGTGGTAGTAAGGAGGAGTATACTACTGAAGGAGGTGAGGTGGTAGTAAGGAGGAGTATACTACTGAAGGAGGTGAGGTGGTAGTAAGGAGGAGTATACTACTGAAGGAGGTGAGGTGGTAGTAAGGAGGAGTATACTACTGAAGGATGTGAGGTGGTAGTAAGGCTGGTAGTAAGGAGGAGTATACTACTGAAGGATGTGAGGTGGTAGTAAGGAGGAGTATACTACTGAAGGAGGTGAGGTGGTAGTAAGGAGGAGTATACTACTGAAGGAGGTGAGGTGGTAGTAAGGCTGGTAGTAAGGAGGAGTATACTACTGAAGGATGTGAGGTGGTAGTAAGGAGGAGTATACTACTGAAGGAGGTGAGGTGGTAGTAAGGCTGGTAGTAAGGAGGAGTATACTACTGAAGGAGGTGAGGTGGTAGTAAGGCTGGTAGTAAGGAGGAGTATACTACTGAAGGATGTGAGGTGGTAGTAAGGAGGAGTATACTACTGAAGGATGTGAGGTGGTAGTAAGGAGGAGTATACTACTGAAGGATGTGAGGTGGTAGTAAGGAGGAGTATACTACTGAAGGATGTGAGGTAGTGGTAAGGCTGGTAGTAAGGAGGAGTATACTACTGAAGGATGTGAGGTGGTAGTAAGGAGGAGTATACTACTGAAGGATGTGAGGTGGTAGTAAGGAGGAGTATACTACTGAAGCATGTGAGGTGGTAGTAAGGAGGAGTATACTACTGAAGGATGTGAGGTAGTGGTAAGGCTGGTAGTAAGGAGGAGTATACTACTGAAGGATGTGAGGTGGTAGTAAGGATGAGAATACTACTGAAGCATGTGAGGTGGTAGTAAGGAGGAGTATACTACTGAAGGATGTGAGGTGGTAGTAAGGAGGAGTATACTACTGAAGGATGTGAGGTAGTGGTAAGGCTGGTAGTAAGGAGGAGTATACTACTGAAGGATGTGAGGTGGTAGTAAGGATGAGAATACTACTGAAGCATGTGAGGTGGTAGTAAGGAGGAGTATACTACTGAAGGATGTGAGGTGGTAGTAAGGATGAGAATACTACTGAAGCATGTGAGGTGGTAGTAAGGAGGAGTATACTACTGAAGGATGTGAGGTGGTAGTAAGGAGGAGTATACTACTGAAGGATGTGAGGTAGTGGTAAGGCTGGTAGTAAGGCTGGTAGGAAGGCTGGTAGTAAGGCTGTTTACATTGTCAAATGAAGTTAAATAGATAATAAATAAAAGTGAAATAAACAATAAAAAATGAACAGTAAACATTACACTCACAGAAGTTCCAAAAGAATTAAGACATTGCAATTGTCATATTATGTCTATATATATACAGTGTTGTTACGGTGTGCAAATATTTAAAGTACAAAAGGGAAAATAAATAAACATAAATATGGGTTGTATTTACAATGGTTTTTGTTCTTCACTGGTTGCCCTTTTCTTGTGGCAACAGGTCACAAATATTGCTGCTGTGATGGCAAACTAGTATTTCACCCAGTAGATATGGGAGTTTATTAAAATTGGATTTGTCTTAGAATTCTTTGTGGGTCTGTGTAATCTGAGGGAAATGTGTATCTCTAATATGGTCATACATTTGGCAGGAGGTTAGGAAGTGCAGCTCAGTTTCCACCTCATGTTGTGGGCAGTGCGCACATAGCCTGTCTTCTGTTGAGAGCCAGATCTGCCTACGGTGGCTTCTCTTAATAGCAAGGCTATGCTCACTGAGTGTGTACATAGTCAAAGCTTTCCTTAAAAGTTTGGGTCAATCACAGTGGTCAGGTATTCTGCCACGGTGTACTCTCTGTTTAGGGCCAAATAGCATTCTAGTTTGCTCTGTTTTTTTTGTGAATTCTGTAATGTTTCAAGTAATTATCTTTTTGTTTTCTCATGATTTGCTTGGGTCTAATTGTGTTGTGGTCCTAGGGTGTTTTTTTGTTTGTGAACCCCAGGACCAGCTTGCTTAGGGGACTCTTCTCCAGGTCATCTCTCTGTAGGTGATGGCTTTGTTATGGAAGGTTTGGGAATCGCTTCCTTTTAGGTCGTTGTAGAATTTAACAGATATTTTCTGGATTTTGATAATTAGTGGGTATCGGCCTAATTCTGCTCTGCATGCATTATTTGGTGTTCTACGTTGTACACGGAGGATATTTTTGCAGAATTCTGCATGCGGAGTCTCAATTTGGTTTTGTCCCATTTTGTGAATTCTTGGTTGGTGAGCGGACCCCAGACCTCGCAACCATAAAGGGCAATGGGTTCAATAACTGATTCAAGTATTTTTTGCCAAATCCTAATTGGTATGTTGAGTTTTATGTACCTTTTGAAAGTGTAGAAGGCCCTTCTTGTCTTGTGTCTCAGACCATTCACAGCTTTGTGGAAGTTACCTGTGGCGCTGATGTTTAGGGTGTGGTATGTATAGTTTTTTGTGTGTTCTAGGGCAATGGTGTCTAGATGGAATTTGTATTTCTGGTCCTGGCGACTGGAACTTTTTTTTGTCTTATTGAGATTTACTGTCAAAGCCCAGGTCTGTCAGGGCCCAGGTCTGTCAAGGCCCAGGTCTGACAGAATCTGTGCAGAAGATCTAGGTGCTGCTGTAGGCCCTCCTTGATTTGGTGCAGAAGCACCAGATCATCAGAAAACTGTAGACATTTAACTTCAGATTCTAGTGGGGTGTTGCCGGGTGCTGCCGAGTGTTCTAGTGCCCTCACCAATTCTTTGATATGGAGTGCATTTGGAAAGTATTCAGACCCCTTGACTTTATTCACATTTTGTTACGTTACAGCCTTATTCTAAAATGTATAAAAACAAAGACTTATCTTGTCAATCTACACACAATACCCCATAACGACAAATCAAAAATGTTTTTTTAGAAATGTTTGCAAATGTAAAAAAATATATATATATAGATCACATTTACATAAGTATTCAGACACCTTACTCAAATCAAATGAAATTGTATTAGTCACATGTGCCGAATACAACAGGTGTAGGTAGACCTAACAGTGAAATGCTTACTTACGAGCCCCTAACCGACAGTGCAGTTTCAAAAAATACAGAATAAGAGATAAAAGTAACAAGTAATTAAAGAGGAATAGTAAAACATAACAATATATACAGGGGGGTGCCGGTACAGAGTCAATGTGCAGGGGCACCGGTTAGTTGAGGTAGTGTGTACATGTAGGTAGAGTTAATTAAAGGGACTATGCATAGATGACAACAGAGAGTAGCAGCGGTGTGGAGAGGGGAGGGGGGGGGGGGGGTGCAATGTGAATAGTCTGGGTAGCCATTTGACTAGACGTTCAGGAGTCTTATGGCTTGTGGGTAGAAGCTGTTTAGAAGCCTCTTGGATCTAGACTTGACGCTCCGGTACCGCTTGCTTGCCGTGTGGTAGCAGAGAGAACAGTCTATGACAAGGGTGGCTGGAGTCTTTGACAATTTTCAGGTCCTTCCTCTGACACCGCCTGGTATAGAGATCCTGGATGGCAGGAAGCTTGGCCCCAGTGACGTACTGGGCTGTTCGCACTACCCTCTGTAGTGCCTTGCGGTTGGAGGCCCAGCAGTTGCCATACCAGGCAGTGATGCAACCAGTCAGGATGCTCTCGATGTTGCAGATGTAGAACATTTTGAGGATCTGAGGACCCATGCCAAATATTTTCAGTCTCCTGAGGGGGAATAGATTTTGTTGTGCCAGCTTCACGACTGTCATGGTGTGCTTGAACCATGTTAGTTTGTTGGTGATATGGACACCAAGGAACTTGAAGCTCTCAACCTGCTCCACTGCAGCCCCATCGATGAGAATGGGGGCGTGCTCAGTCCTCTTTTTCCTGTAGTCCACAATCATCTCAATCATCTCCTTTGTCTTGATCACGTTGAGGTTGTTGTCCTGGCACCACACGGCCAGGTCTCTGACCTCCTCCCTATAGGCTGTCTGGTTGATGTCGGTGATCAGACCTACCACTCTTGTGTCATCGGCAAATTTAATAATGGTGTTGGAGTTGTGCCTGGCCGTGCAGTCATGAGTGAACAGGGAGTACAGGAGAGGGCTGAGCACGCACCCTTGAGGGGCCCCTGTGTTGAGGATCAACATTCAGGGACTTGTCCTGAAGCCACTCCTGCATTGTTATAGCTGTTTGCTTAGTGTCGTTGTCCTGTTGGAAGGTGAACCTTCGCTCCAGTCTGAGAGCAGGTTTTCATCAATGATCTATCTGTACTTCGCTCCGTTCATCTTTGCCTCGATCCTGACCAGTCTCCCAGTCCCTGCCACTGGAAAACATCCCCACAGCATGATGCTGCCATCACCACGCTTCACCGTAGGGATGGTGCCAGGTTTCCTCTAGACGTGACACTTGGCATTCAGGCCAAACAGTTCAACCTTGGTTTCATCAGAATAGAGAATCTTGTTTCTCATGGTCTGAGAGTCCTTTAGGTGCCTTTTTGACAAACTCCATGCTTTTTACTGAGGAGTGGCTTCTGTCTGTCCACTCTACCATAAAGGCCTGATTGGTGGAGTGCTGCAGAGATGCTGCGGAGATGGTTGTCCTTCTGGATGATTCTCCCATCTCCACAGAGGAACTCTGGAGCTCTGTCAGAGTGACCGTCGGGTTCTTGGTCACCTCCCTGACCAAGGTCCTTCTCCCTCGATTACTCAGTTTGGTCAGGCGGCCAGCTCTAGGAAGAGCCTTTGTTGTTCCAAACTTCTTCCATTTAAGAATGATGGAGGCCACTTGTTTTCGGGGACCTTCAATGTTGCATAAATGTTTTGGTACCCTCACCCAGATCTGTTCCTCGACACAATCCTGTCTCGGAGATCTATGGACAATTCCTTCGACCTTGTAGCTTGGTTTTTTCTCTGACATACACTGTCAAATGTGGGACCTTATATTGACAGGTGTGTGCCTTTCCAATCAATTGAATTTACCACAGGTGGACTCAAATTAAGTTGTGGAAATATCTCAAGAATCATCAATAGAAACAGGATGCCCCTGAGCAAAATATTGAGTCTCGTAGCAAAGGGTCTGAATACCTATGTAGATAAGATATTAATGTTTTTTATTTTTAATAAATTGCAACAATTTAAAAAAATGTTTTCATTTTGTCATTATGGGGTATTGTGTGAAGATTGATGAGATTATATATATGTTTTAATCCATTTTAGAATAAGTCTTTAACGTAACAAAATGTGGAAAAAGTCTTGAGATCTGAATACTTCCCGAACGCACTTTATATGTTGAAGATGGTGGGGCTCAAGCTACATCCCTGTCCCACCCCACGGCCCTGAGGAAAGAAATGTCCTTGGTTCCAAACCTCGGGGAAGATGCCAGAGCTGAGGATGATGTTAAAGAGTTTAAGTATAGTCAATTGTAATTTGTGGCCTGTATATTTTATTATTTAATTTAGGATAACATCAACACCGCAGGCCTTTTTGGGTTAGAGGGTTTGTATGTTGTCCTGTAGTTCATTCAATGTGCTGTAATTGGAGAATCCAGTAGGTTATGGTAGACTTTAATAGTTGATTCTAAGATTTGTATTTAATCATGTATATGTTTGTTCTTTGTAATAGAGACAACACGTTTGGGAAAGTGGTTTATCTATACATCTCTGTTTGGGATAGATAACTCTTTGTGTTGTTGGTTGTTAAGGTGTGGTCCAATTTTTCCAGAAGTTAGATTATATGGATTCTTCAATTACATTGAGCTGATTTATGACATGCTGTTCCTTCTTTTTCCGTAGTGTATTTCTGTATTGTTTTAGTGATTCATCATAGTGAAGACGTAGACTCAGGTTTTTTTCTCTATGTTTTTGGTTGGATGGGTTTCTCAATTTCTTTCTTAGTTTTTTTGCATTTTTCATCATTAGCTCTCTCTCTCCCTCTCTCGCGCTCGCTCTATCGCTGTCGTTCTCATTCTTTCTCCTCTCCATTTCCTCTCTTTCCTATAATATCTGAGGAAGTATTCTAATGAGGTATGTTGGATCTCCTAGGCAAAGAATATACTGCCTGCAATTGTATGCAGGAAGCTTGCAAAACTGGGTCCGATTGGCAGAGGTGCAAGACAAACTCTGCTGCTCAGTCTGTACAAACAGCTCTGTCTTGAAAGAAACCATTACGGATAAACAAATCGTTAGAAACCTTACAGATAATAATCAGATTTTGGAAACGCAATAAAATTCTAGGTGGATTTATTATACGTACAATCTCTGCAGGTTATGTCTGACAAACAATGTGTGATCCAATCTGTTTGAGCTAGGGCCTGGC
This sequence comes from Oncorhynchus mykiss, assembly GCF_013265735.2. NCBI lineage: Eukaryota > Metazoa > Chordata > Actinopteri > Salmoniformes > Salmonidae > Oncorhynchus > Oncorhynchus mykiss. The sequence goes on along the minus strand of NC_048574.1, from coordinate 10,541,868 downwards.
TGGTTGACCTTCCACCCTCTGGTCAGTGATCCTCTGCTACTCTCTGCTTCCCCCGAGAGGCTGGAGGAACATCTGGATGCCTCCCCCTCTCCTCTTCCTTTCTCCCCCTCCTTCCCCTTGAACCCCTCCTCCCACCCTGCCCCCTCCGACCAGCCAGAGATAATTATTTCATTACAGCAGTCGGGGTGTGACGGGGTGGCGCCCCGGCTGAGCCTTATCCCCTCCCTCATCACTGTCTCCTCTCACTCTTGCATAACCCGTAACAACAGCTTGTTGTTCTTTTTCCTCTCCTCTTGCTCTCTCTCTCTCTCTATCTCTCTCTCTCTCGCTCTCTCCCTCTCCCTCTCTCTCTCTCTCTCTCTCTCTCTCTCTCTCTCTCTCTCTCTTTCTCTCTCTCTCTCACTCTCTTTCTCTCTCTCTTTCTCTCTCTCTTTTTTCTCTCTCTCTATCTCTCTCTTTCCAATCTGATGTCACATCTGCCTGTATGGATGGTGTAAGATTGCTGTTGAGTTATTTATGGTTTTGTAAAGATTTGTTCATTTCTGTGGAGCAGATGGAGTAGTCAGGCAGCTTCCAACTGACATCTCTCTCTCTATCTCTCTCTCTCTCTTTCTCTTGCTCTCTCTCTCTCTCTCTCTCTCTTGCTCTCTCTCTCTCCTCTCTCTCTCTCTCTCTCTCTCTCTCTCTCTCTTGCTCTCTCTCTCTCTCTCTTGCTCTCTCTCTCTCTCTCTCTCTCTCTCTCTCTTTCTTGCTCTCTCTCTCTCTCTCTCTCTCTCTCTCTCTTTCTTTCTCTCTCTCTCTCTCTCTCTCTCTTTCTTGCTCTCTCTCTCTCCTTTCATACCCTTTTTTTCTGATTTTAGCTAATCACTGGGGTAGGTGTGCACCAGTATATGAGTGTGAATGCGTATGTTCCTCTGTGTTTATGTATGGGGCATTACCTCACTGGCAGCTCTGTGAAAGTCTATGGTTGTTGCATTATGGACTCTGTGTAAGGTCCAGAGAGCCACTGGCGTGTGTTAGGCACGGTGGAAAATGCGAGTTGGCATCAATGTGCTGAATTCATGGGTGGTTGTGGTTTTGAATTCATCTATCCAATATTTACTCTTGCCCCAGTTCGGGTTGGACGGACCTTTTTCCTCTGAAATGCTCTAAGAACCCGGTAGAAGAAAAATACAGCTAAGTGACTGTCAATGTGAGAGGGAAAACTGTGACGGTTTTAGTGTTTATAAGGTCATAAGCAAGGCAAATTCTTACAGGCACCCCTTCTCTGTGTTTGAGACTTTCACAATGTCCCTTTGGCATAACAGACTTAAGACAGGTTAAGTACCATCACTGCCATTACAATAATGGCCCAGTGTAATCTGAAAATGTATATAGACTCTCTTTTTTTTTCTACTGTGTTATTGACTTGTTAATTGTTTACTCCGTGTGTAACTCTGTGTTGTTGTGTGTGTCGAACTGCTATGCTTTATCTTGGCCAGGTCGCAGTTGCAAATGAGAACTTGTTCTCAACTAGCCTACCTGGTTAAATAAAGGTGAAATAAAAAAAATAATTTGTATTTTTTTTAAAGCATGTGTTTCTGATACGGCCGTTGTTGGACGTTTGTCAAGTTTTTGCAGTCACATGTGCTGTAATTGCAGACGTGCAGAGCAGAAACCAACAAATCACCACACTTTCTGTGTTTAGTGTTTCAGATCTGTTAAATGATGTGGAGTGAAAGACGAGGCCAGGCCAAGAAAAACAGGGCCCATTTTGGCAGGAGGAGCTGTGAGCTTCCCTTCCACAACACATCCTGGTTCAACATCGCCTTTGTTACTTGTACAGGAGAGAAAAAGGCCGATCTACAAGCTCAGCCACAGGCAGGACAGTGTGTCCTCTATAATATTCACAGTCCTATTTTAATTCTCCATTTATTTATTTCTATCTGTTTTCTTTTGATGATGAGATAAAAAGGACTCCACTAAAAGAGAAACAATACTCGCTCCAATAGTCACCCTCAGTGTAAACATAAATAAGCAGGATTCATAACTGTGTATGAATGATCCTTTTTCCCAGAGTTGGCTTTTCTAATAGCAGAACTGCCCATCCAAATAGAATCACTATATATAAACAGACAGGAACGTAGAGATTGATTGATAGCGTGTGTATAAATAAGATTGATAGATGGATTCATTTGATTGATTCAAGATGAGGTTATAGTGGGCTCTGGCTCAGAACGTTTTGGACAAGCTGGGTCATCTGAGGGTTCTGGCAGGGTACATTTCTAGTTGTTCTGATTCTGAATGATCTCAACGCTTCTTGATTCACCGCCATGTCCTTACCCATCCTGATAGAGAGCAACAGTAGACTCCTTAGTGAAGGAATCCCTTTCTCACCTCTGCAGACCAAAACAAACAGGGTGCATTGAGAAGGGACCAAAACACATCATTTCCCAAGAATGTGTGAGAGAGGTTCACCAGATGTTGATAAACCAATAACTTTGAAATATTGCATAAATCTTTGCAGGCTGTCACTTTTGACGTTAAATAAATGCTGTGGAACACATGGTTCAAAAAACACACAAATACACACATACATGCACATACTCTCTCTCTCTCTCTCTCTCTCTCTCTCTCTCACACACACACACACACACACACACACACACACACACACACACACACACACACACACACACACACACACACAGCACTTGTATTCAGACAAGCCACACACACACACACACACACACACACACACACACACACACACACACACACACACACACACACACACACACACACACACACACACACACACACACACACACACACAGCACTTGTATTCAGACAAGCCACACACACACACACACACACACACACACACACACACACACACACACACACACACACACACACACACACACACACAGAGTACATAATAACTTCCACATGAGAATCTCCATTTTTTTCATTTCTCTTGGAGTAATCATATCAAAACGCTTGGAGTTTCCAAGACTCGTACATTTGAAAAATGCACTGTAAGGCTGTAATTTGTACTTCTTAAAGAAAATAATAATAATATACCAAAAAAAAAACTTGTAGAAAAACACACTTGCTTGCCAGAGTATTTGCGCACAGCTACAGGGGGTGTGAGAGGGGAATCATAGCACACTTGTCAATTATAAAAATGTAGACTGAGCACTGTAGCATACTTTAGAATGTTGTAAATACTTCCTGTACCCCCCCCCCCCCCCCCCCCCCCCCCCAACTCTGTGCTTGAATTAACAGTTCTTTGGCTGTGAAAGTTGAAATGAAAAGAAATACAAAGCACAGTGTGATGTCGCTCTAATGAAATAAAAAAAAATCTACGTTTATTAGCCGCGTACACAGTTTATCAGATGTCATAGCGGGTGCAACGAAATGCTTGAGTTACTAGCTCCTTTCAATGCAGTAAAAATGTCACACTGCTGTACATGTCATTCTTTATATAACTTGTGTCAATCCACAAATAATCAAGTACACAAAACATTTAAAAGTACACACCCAAAAAACAAGAACCAGAACGTTGGGACGAATCCAATTAACAACCAAAACGGCACTGTAAAAGTAATCAAAATGCAACCTATACCTTTGTATACCGGAAGGATTGACACAAGATATATTAAGAATGATATGTACAGCAGTAGATATATTAAGAATGATATGTACAGCAGTAGATATATTAAGAATGATATGTACAGCAGTATATATATATATATATATTACAATGATATGTACAGCAGTAGATATATTAAGAATGATATGTACAGCAGTATATGTATATTACAATGATATGTACAGCAGTAGATATATTAAGAATGATATGTACAGCAGTATATATATATTACAATGATACGTACAGCAGTATATATATATATTACAATGATATGTACAGCAGTAGATATATTAAGAATGATATGTACAGCAGTAGATATATACCAGAATGATATGTACAGCAGTATATATATATATATTAGAATGATATGTACAGCAGTATATATATATTAGAATGATATGTACAGCAGTAGATATATTAGAATGATATGTACAGCAGTAGATATATTAGAATGATATGTATAGCAGTAGATATATTAGAATGATATGTACAGCAGTATATATATATTAGAATGATATGTACAGCAGTAGATATATTAGAATGATATGTACAGCAG